>NW_004524582.1:18557724-18558950 GCF_000260255.1 Octodon degus
GAAGGAAGGAAGGAGTGGAGAATGTAGCTCTGTGCAAAGTTCCTGAATACAATCCCCAGTATCACCAAAAACAAAGGGGGAGAGATACTAGGAAAGCCAGTTTTGTTTTGTGCTTTTTTCTTTTTTTAATGTGTCTGGCTAGCACTATGCTGAGAAGAATGAATACAGCTATATTGGACCACGAGTGTAACCAGGGTAACCAGGCCTACAAAATCAATGCACTGAAAATTTTCAATGAGAAGAGTAAAACTTCGCTCTTTTGATGATACTAACATGGTCCTGCTGATCCAAATTAATTTTTTTCCCGATCTTTCTTTTATGTAAGTAATTCTCTTGTTCATTTTATTTTATTTTATTTTGTTTTTTTTTTTTTTAATTCCCTTGTTCTTTAAATTAATTTGTGTTTGAATTGTCCACTTCTTGGAAATCAAGATAGCTTCAGTTGTATAAAGCAAGTTACTTTTTTGAAACCTAAATCTTTGAAATTTTTGAAACGCTTTGTGAATTTTTGTCTTGTTTAATGTCCACACAACCACTAGGACAGAAGTTATTATCACCACCTTGTCATGAGAAAATGGAGGCTGCGAGAGGTCACACGGCCAGCACCAACTCGCGGATCTGCAAGGGGACAGTCTGAATTTGAAACTGAATTTTCTGATGCTAAACCCTCTTCTAAATAGCCTTTTGAATTATGCTCTTTGCTATTTCCTATATGCTACTTCCGGAGGTATTAAAATATTTCAAGTTTGTATAACTAGAAAATCTTACTTTTACTTTTCAAAGGTATGTTTGCTAAGTTTAAAATTCAAAGAGGACAGATCTTTTCTTTCAGTCCTTTAATTAGTCTACTTTTTACACACTAGATCCTTTTTTTACTTTTAATATGGAATAAGGTACTATTTAATTTTGTTCTTTTATAGCTAATATTTTTATGTATATGCTTTAATGATTTTTTCTTTATAATAAGTTTTGGACAATTTAATTTTGTGTATCTGGTATGATTTAAATTTATTGTGCAAAAGGTTCATTTTTTCTTGGAAATATGGTATTATAAGTTGAACTAAATTCGGAAATTCTAAATCTTTAAATATTTATTGCCTACTTCTGTCTACCTTGAGAATTCTAATTATATAAATATAAGTTTCTTGGTTTTAAAAGTGAACTATTATGACTGATCTGTAAATTCTTTCTTCATTTTTATTTTGGACAATTTTTGTTGTTTTATT
>NW_004524582.1:18559145-18580568 GCF_000260255.1 Octodon degus
TGGTCTATATTTTTCATAAGCTGATCACTTACCTAATTCAAGCTGATGCGTGTTATATACAAACTACATACCCATTATTTACCATTTACTGCATTATGTGTTTTCTTCATATTTGTATAATATATATTTGTCTATTTATATTTTTATGTGTTTATTTCATATTTGACTCTTTCCTTCAAAGAAAATACTAATGTATCTGAATTATTCAGTTGGACCTCAAGGTATGCTTCCTTTATACACACGATGCTCTCATATTGAGTTCTGTATTAAGTATCCTCATTTTTATCATTGCTATTTTCATCTTTAAACTTCTGACTCCTATACCACTCTTATCTTTCCACATATAATGAGACACATGGAATTATATGAGTATATTGTTCTTACTTGTACTAATCATTCTTCAAAGTAATTCGGTACTCTAATGTGTAGACATCCTGTAGAATATCTAACATGTACTTACCGTCAAATATTTATTGAGTGTCTAATACATGCCAGGTGCCACAGCAGGGCTTGGTGAGATAGAGAACAATGTATGGTATGCCTATGATAGGCACTTGGGAAATTTTCCTGTATTTAATTTACCCTCAAAGCAATTATAGGAGTGAGTCTTTAGTGATCATTCTAAGAACTAGGATCATGAAAGACATAAGGTTAATGACTAAATAATGGAGCTAAAATTTAAGGTTAACTGCAAAGCTAGTGCATTACGTTATGTAATTTCCTCACATAATGAAGACAAGTCATTAAGGATTCAGTACTTTCAAGCCTGCTTAACCCAAACAACAGTGAAAAAGAATCTAAACACAATTTTCTAGCTTTCAGATGGATGAGGTTAAATTGGGCAAGACAGCAAATAATGAGAGATAATAATGAAGAATTCAAATCATCATGTACATTAACAAAGCTGATGTGCTGCTCATACTGAAAAGGATGTATGAATCATATTGTGTGAGAAACACAAAGAGATCCCCCCCCAGAAGCAACAGAAGACACATCTACCATCCTCTCTATGCTCAGACAAAATTCATTCTTTAATATTTACTTCACAGGTTAATATTTGCCTCGCTCCTTTCTCTGTCCCACAAGCTGTCTCTACTCCCTGGGATCCATTCATTATTTGTATGCAGCAGCCTCTCATACTGTCTGTGAGATCAACCATTAACTTTCTAAGAAAAATACCATTCATGCCCATGGAGTGAGTCTGGGGACCTAGCAGCAAGGTCAAGCATTACGTATGCCCTCTCATGTTCTTCCCACACCAAGTCTCAAACAAGGGGCTGAAGGGCAAGACCAGAATTGAGCTCTCCAAGCAATATCTAAACTCTCTGAGGTCACATACAAAATAAAGCCTTTCATTGGGCTTCCAAGTTGGGACTGTCACCCTTTTGATTATCACTTCACCTGTAGCCTCACACCTTCTTCTCAGAGGCAGGTTGCTTTGGGGATAGCATTTCCATATACAGGGCATTTGATTCATTTAACGTAGTTAGTAAAATGTTAATAATGAGACTAAATAATTAATAGATCAGTGCTGTAAAATCCATATGTCACTCTTGGGTCAGGTCACCAAATACTGGCTGTTTGAATATCCTCTGGAAACAAGATGTTAGGTTCATAATATTGCAGTAAAAGTATAAAAGGGAACATATAGAACAAAATATCCTCTGCTCTGAAAAAAGATTTTATATAAAAGTTTCTCAAATTATTTTTATAAAAAGTATATTCCTTTCAAGAAAGACTCATAAGTTTACATTAATTCTGGTCACCAATGTTTTAGCATTTTTAAATTTCAAACTGTAATACATTTTGGTCAAATGCTAGAATGCTCTTATGCTTTTTTTCATATTGAGCCATCTGTCACCTACTTTATGATGTCTTCTCACAGTTCCTACAAATCTAGGCTAAAAATAATTTTTGTTAGTAGCTGCTAAAAAATAACCTTTCTCTTCCTTGGGTGTTTCCTTGCTCCGCTTCTGTGCTGGTAGCCTTGTGTCCTCTTACTGCGATGCCTAACATGTTCACAAGATGTGCTAATCAGCTTCACATAGGAAAATGCTGAACCTGACAAGGGTTGAATAATTGGTCCACACGCAATCTTATTCTGAAGTTAGAAATGCAGACATTGCATTGACAGTGTCTTTCTTCTCATCAATCACAACCAATTCTAGCAGGTTCTCTTGTTTGATATCTTAAAATTCACTCTTTCTCCCTCATTCCCATAGTTATTGGACTAGTTCACTTCAGTCTCATTTGTCAGCTGGGCTACTGCCCCATTCTTGATGTTGCTCTTTCAAATTCTAGTATTCTTCCTCTGCAATGCATTATACTATTGCTGGAGTAGACTTTCCCAAACAGGAGTGAATCCTTCAACTAGGTTGCTATATAAAGAGAGAAATCATTGCCCTTTTCTCTTTCGTTAGTAGTATCATCATTTCCCTTTGAAGGAGGTAAATAGTTAACACAGTTTTTCTTACTCTGCGGCTGGTCCCAAACTTCACAAAAGCACTGCAAAAATCCACAAGAATTAAAATATTAAAGGAAACCTCAGAAAAGCCTTCCAAGGGAGACAAATGGAAAAAAGGCACATATTGTTCAGGAAATTATAGTACAACAAATATCACACAGACCATTTCCCATGATTAAAGTGAATTAACTGCGGCAAACCAAACCACCCAGATGACTGTGCGCCCCCACATGTGGCTCTGTTATTAGAGGCCACTTTTTTATTCAGGAAGAACACACAATGAGAAAGCACTTCCTGGATTATGCTGTGAAAGCAAGAAATTGTACAGAAAGCGTGTGCATGGCCGGAAGTTGCCTTTCGTACATCCCTTCAAGATTCACGAACTTGGCTCATTTATAAAGACGTTGGAATATTACATTTTGATGAGAATAATTAACATTATAGCTTGGTTTAAGAGACTAAACTAAGTAGCTAAATGCCTGAGTGTTTAAGCTTCATGACACCATGGCCAAATGACACCATGGCCAAATCATTTTCCATGACTCTGAGATTAAAATTTCTCCACCCAAAAAATGAAGATAAGAATATTATCTAATGAGAAAGAAAATTTTGAGAATTACATGACCTACGTACGTGTCAGGTATGTGTGCTGCCAGTGACATTGTCTGGCACAGAAATATTTTTTATAACAAAGAAGATTTTATGTTCCACTCTATAACTTTTCCTCATATTTTTTCACCTTTTTAATCACAGAATGAGAAGATGAAAACTCTTAAACATAGTTTGTCCTAATTAGGAAGACATTTAGATTTACTACTTTAAAATTCTTGTGTTATACTGCAGAACATAAAAACCCAGTAATTTATGTGACTACTACTGATGAATTCAACCCCAGTAAGTAGACTGATTTAAATATGACCAAAGCAGCTCTATTCTTGGCTTGATACTCATTTAAATAAACTATAGTATCTTAGCAAATGCCAATGATATTAAACACCTTCCTTGAAAATAAATGGAATAGAAATGTCCATTTTTCAGAAAGAAAAGCCTTATATGCCAATAAATCAGATTATTTAGATGATGTGTCACAGTATGAAGATGAAGATTAGAATTGTAATCCATGATTCCTTTTCTAAAAGTTGTGATATTCATAAAATTTATGAATTATGACTTTGACAGTGTGATACACAAATATACATCTTTACAAGTTCAACATGAGTTAAGTTCAGATTCATAATCAACAGGTACAAATTTTCACACCTTTAAAATTGACTTCTAGGGGCTTGGGAGATAACTCAGTAGAATAAGCCCTTGCCTGGCAATCCCCAGTACTGAGAAAAAAAAAAAGAATGAATGAATAAAGACAATAAAATAAAATTGACTTCTTTCATATTGAGATAGTCTAAGTGTAAAAGACTAATGATATCTTGCATAAGTTTTTCCCTTTTCTTAAAACATTGCCCTTCTCATTCAGCATATCAATATGTAATTGGAATAAGCTATATTTTGGAAATTTAAAAAAATCAACTGTGCTATCTTATAACATATCAGGATAGTTCATCAAGCAAAGCCATTTCCAGGGCAAAATCTATGTATTTAGAAAATATATCAAACTTTTGAAAGTATAATATAGTAAAAGATATATACAAGTAAAAGTTATATGCAAAACATCAAAGGAAGAGGAGGATTAAGAGAGACAAGAAAGCTTGTCACAATCTCAATTCAAAATCCTACTTTTTCTTGGTTTCAAAGCACCTGAAACATAATAGATGACTTGGTTTCCAGAAGATAAAAAGTAAAAAATAGTTTCAAATAATTCTATGTGGTTTTACCTGCCAGTGAGTCCTAAAGAGAAGTCTGAGATTTCCCAAAACCTTGGTGAAAACAATTTGTCTGGATAGTTTTGGGATCTAAAGCTGGGAAGAGTCTATCTCCTATGACTAGAGATTGCCGGAGACTAATTTGGCTGCACAACTCCCAAGTGGTAGTGTGATGTTCTCCATGTGAAGTGGGGTGCACTTCTAGTCTTTTGTGGTGTACCCTGCAGCATGGGGAGGTGAGTGAACATCAGCAGCATGTCTGATAGGCTGTTGCTGTCACTCTTGGGGACAATGCAGGAAGCACTGCTAATGACTCCAGAGCTTGCATGTCCTGTGCTTATTCATTACAAGAAGGAACAAAATACAACACAGCTGATATGGACGAAGAATGTGAGGAAGAAAATATTTCTTACAGACTGTCAGCAAGCAATGGAACAAATGAGAGTTATGGCAGAATTAGACATGTGATTTATGGCTTTGCTTGTTCTTCATTTAAAAGAGGAAATTAAAACCACACTTGCACATGATTCCATCTTTGATCACCAGAGAATAGCTGCTGTGAATTAATTATTTGAAACTCTGTTACCCTGTTCATCCCAGGTGCAGGATCCATAGTACCTTTCAGCTAGTGTCCCCAGAGTAAAGGGTCTCAACCTCCCTGAACGGGGCCTAAGGGCTATCTCTCTCTCTCTGTCTCTCTGCCTCTCCCTCTCCTCTCTTCCTCTCTCTCTCTCTCTCTCTCTCTCTCTCTCTCTCTCTCTCTCT
The DNA here is from genome assembly GCF_000260255.1 of Octodon degus. Classification (NCBI taxonomy): domain Eukaryota; kingdom Metazoa; phylum Chordata; class Mammalia; order Rodentia; family Octodontidae; genus Octodon; species Octodon degus. Next base: position 18,564,195 of record NW_004524582.1, read on the forward strand.
CTCTCTCTCCTATTTGTCCCTCCCACCCTTCCTTTTTCTTCTTCCTCTCCTGCCCAGCCCTCTCTCTCTCCTTGTTCTCTCTCTTTTCCCTCCTGCACTTCCTCCCTCCTTTCTTCCTTTCTTCTTTCCATCATTAATTTCTTCTTTCTTCCTTTCTTAATCTAGTTTATTATAAACATTCCCCAGCAATTATATATAGCATTTTGACATTTTATTGGACAGTCATAGATTATTTAGGTGATAAATGAATAATCTGATGAAAAGAACATAGAGCACCCAGATTAAACTGTTCACACATTCATACCAGCTCAGACAATGAGTATTATTTCTTTTCTCATCAACTGTAAATCAGATGTTTAAACTTCTACAGAAACATTTTCAGGTCTTTCCTCAGCTGTAATAAGTCCTGTTTAGTTCTATACATAAATGTGAAAAGTCTTTCAAGAAGAAAAGATTTTGTCTCTTTGGTTTCTATTTAAAGCAGTGTAAAAAATTTATTAATTAAATTATTTCAAAATAACAGAATATAATAATGACCCATTGGAAAGTTTGTAAAATTGATCACAGAAAAATTGATTGAAAAGATGCTAAATAAATATTTAAGGCAAGTTCAATATATTACATGCAAATAAGTATATGGCTAATCATAAAAAACCAATATTTTTTGAAAAAACTATTTACATTGTTTAATGTATTTAGTACAGGGTCTACAGGGTCTCATTACATAGATCGAACTCGTAGTGATCTTCCTGTTTACAGCCTCCCAAGTGCTGAGATTACAGGTACACTCCACCATGCCCAGTCTCAGTCGCAGTCTCAGCTGGCCCCCGGGGGCAGGGCCTGCATGGCATGCAGGGGATCAAATCCCGGTCACTGCATCTACCTAAGCAGGAGCTTTAATCCACTGAGCTATTTGGCTGGCCCCATTGTAATATTCAGAAAATATTAATAGGGTAGAATATAAATCATGAAGGCAAAAAACTCTACATTGTCTTAATCAAATATTATATACCCAGGAAGTGCCAAATGTAAAATATATATAAGTGAACTCACATTAAAATTGTGGAATAATTGAATATGATTGAGTACCAGAATGATACTGTGCCATAGGACAGCCTGCTTGTAAGGAGTGGGTCAGATCTTTAGACGATTTTCCAGTTGGAAAGAGTACATTTTTCAATTTCTTCTCTAGAGGTGACTACATTAGGAAGTTTTTGAATAATAGTGAAAAATTATAGTGTTCAGAATTGTGTATGATAGAATCTATGATATAGCATACTAAGTTCTACAAATTTTGTTTTGGCCCATGATGCACACAGCTCCTGTGACCCTTGCAGCTCCCTATGTGACATGAGAGACGAGACCATCTTTCATTGTAATATTTGGTCATTGTTTCTGGTTTCTGAAAAGTACCCAAAGAAATAAATAGCATTTGTTTATTATTCATAAGGAGCCCCTTTTATCTCAACTGAAGATTATGTAGATGAAGCAACTTTAGGAAAAGCACTAGGTCAGGGCTTGGTTGCCAAGGGATGTATCCCAGTGAGTTGGAAATTCCCGTAAGCCAAAAACAGAAGAGGTCTTGGGAGATTCTGTGTTCATGAACAAGAATGAGCCAAGCTAGGAAGACGACACACTGTAGCTCCATGGAGACAGAAGTGCCCGTGTTCAAGCCTTTGTTCTACTTCCTGTATCAGTCTGTTCCTTTGCACTTTTTAATATACCCTCAAAATAAATAAACTGTTTTAAGTATACTTTCTTGACTTCTAAGAGTTGTTGTATACATTTATCAAAATTGAGAAGGAAGTTATGAGAACCTCTGATTTTTAGTTAAACAGGAGGAGGAAGAGGGGAAGTGGAGGAGGAAGAAGTGGAGGAGGGCAAGGAAGAAGAGAAAGAGTAGGGGCAGAAGCAGCAGCAGCTGTGGACCATTTGGGAACCCACTACTGGAAAATGGAATCTGAAGGGAGGAGCTATTCTTGTAGGATAGAGGCTGCAATCTGTGGATTCTGTGCTACATTCTATCTATTAGTGATAACATTAAGTTAAATTATAAGACACACAGTTGGAGAATTGATCTATAGAACTCATGCATATCTGGTGTGAAAACAATGATACTGAGCTAACTACAGAGAAATGTGCAATGAAATTGAGAAGTGGGCTTTGTTTTTTACTAAACTCCAACACAGTATTCACCAGGGAAAGCACTGCTTAAAATCAAAGCAAGATTAGATTCTATTTAGGAATAACATTGCAAGGAAAGTAACAAGCCATTCAGTTAGGAGTGTGAGGGCTATGATAAATGAGGCATAGTCAAAGAGCTTGATGTGATGAGGAGTACACAAACCCTAAAATAAGGAGAATCGTACAAGATGTTTTGAAACAATAATCTCTGACTAAGTGACTGATAACAAGAGTAACACCCATCTGAAGTTGGACACAGTGTCACTGAGCACATTTCTGTGTTGAAGTACTTTATGCACAAGGTTATAGTGGGCACTGCACAAGACTGTGGTTCTGGCATTTCTTCTTAATAGATTTTATGAGGCATTCATGTTTAAGAACTCTTCTTTTATAAACTCCTAGCTTTACTTATTTTTTTCTTTTTTTATTTGTTTATTTTTTTATCTTTTGCATTTAGTACAGGGCCTACAGGGTCTCACTACACAGATCGGACTTGTAGCAATCCTTCTGTTTTCAGCCTCCCACATGCTGGGATTACAGGCATGGGCCACCATGCCCAGTCTCAACTGCCTCAGTGCACCCTAGGGGAGGGCCTGGTACAACGGGGATAGACCCATTGCTTTAGTCCTCTGAGCTATCCGGCCGGCCCACTTATTTATTTCTGTTAGAATTAGTAATACAAGTGGCTTTATTCTGACTTTGACAACTTTCCCAACAAGGTACCAATAGAGTGCACTACACAGCAAAATAGAGTCATTGATGCTAAGATTTCACATCACCAAGCTGACTTCAAATTATTTATCTGATTTTCTGAGGAATTGGAAGTAGCAAAAGACCAGCACATTTCCTAAACAAGTTGCTAGTATCAACTGGCATAAAAAATTACCATCTTTGATCCTTATGGTTTATTATCATTACCAAAAGTAACCTGAAATAATTTGATTAGTCAAACATGCACTTTCCTATTTTTCTGCCTCCAATTTAAAAGCAAAGTAAGTTTGAAGTATGAATCAGTTCATTTCTTGTTTCTGCTTTTCTATAAAATTGACTCCCTAAAGAACTCCCTAGAACTCTTACTCTATTTTATGGAATGGAAATATGGTCCAATATTTTTAAGAAGTTTAACCAATTAAAATCTTTTAACAAAATTTTTGTCATTTGGTCTTTCTACAAAAGACAAGATTGTTCATTTCAAAACTTAACTCAAAAATCACTCAATCAAAACTGGAGAAAATATATCGCTTCAAGTTATTTAGATGCAAATGGATCCAAGAACTTCAGTTCTTTTACATTGCTAATCTTTAGGGAAATGAGGTTCACTTTCATGAAAATTTCAGCAAAACTCTAAGAGTTGTTAGCATTTAATTTGCTTGGCTTTCGTCCTATCTTAACCAACTCCTGCACACTGGAATATAACCAGGTGGTTGGAGGTCCTGAACCCTCAGCCATCTCCACTCAATCCCCACAGCCTGCAAACACAGGATGGGTTGTCTCCAAGAAAAAGTCAGGAAGTAGTTTTTAAAGAACATGGAAGTAACGCCTAGCAGGAACAAACAACAGATGTCCACAGAAAGCAAATTTAAAAAAAAAAATCCTGAAGTATGGTACTTTTATAACTACTGCCAGTTGAGCTGCACAAGAAATAGATGTGGTCTGCCAGGAAAGAAGATAAAATTATTAGTTTGCATTAAGTATTAATTTAATCCTTTTATAGTTTAGTTTGGTGTTATAGCACGTGTGTCCTAGATATATTTTTTAACATATTTTTGGCTCTTGAGTGTATTGCTTTATTTGTAGAGTTTCTATATACTGGTGAAGTTCATTTTAATGTTAATATTTCATAATTTTAGAATTTAAGGAAAACATAGAATTTAAAACAAATAGCCATATCTTGAATACCAAAAATATTTTGCTGTCTGTTTTGTGTTGTTTTTATTTCAGTTTGTTTTGTCATTCCTTTCTGTTCCAAACTTGTAATCGTTTGGTTTTATATGTTTAAATATTTTTAGCTATTAAGTAATGTTTTTAAAGTTATCCTCAGTTCTTAATATTACAATGTAACTGGGTTTGCTATGAATTCTTCCTAAGAAGACTTATAATGAACGAATAAAATTCTGTCCACAAAATGTTATTTCTGTACTTAAAAACTGATATTATTTCTGATATGTTATGCTTATAAACAATGTGATTGCAAATATCCTCTTTACAAAATTTTGTTTTCTGAATTTTGAAATTTTACTAAAAATGGAATTCCAGGACAAAAACTTACTATACTTATTATGTATAGTCATTGGGAAAGGGTTAGATTTGTTTTTGTTTTATTTTTTTATAATTTCTTTACAAATGTACCTCACCTATTGACTTATATATTTTCTTTCTTTCTACTATTAAACTGATAAGAAGAGATATTACACTTGATCTTAACCTTTTTCTGCAAGGTCTCACTATGCAGCTCAGACTCATGGTGGTCCTCCTGATTTCTGCCTCCCCAGTGGTGGAATTATAGGAGTGCACCACCATGCCTGGACTCCATTGCTGGGTCAACGTGCCTGGGGGCAGTGCCAGTGCCAGATGGGGTATCAGGGATTGAACCCTGGCCCCTGCACTTACCTAAACAAGTGCTTAGTCAAGTGAGCTGTACTATTTTCTTTCTTTCTTTCTTTCTTTCTTTCTTTCTTTCTTTCTTTCTTTCTTTCTTCTTTCATTCTTTCTTTTTCTTTTTGTAATACCCCAGTCCTGAGCTATACTATTGCTTTTACAAAATAATGATTCTCTTAAGGTGTACTTCAACTATTAACATCAAAAATATTAAAACATTGAACTTCAAATATTTTTGGAAAATACTTCAGTTGCCATAGAGCACATTCTATAGATATCTAATCTGGGCTTAGGGAGAAGGAAAAAGAATAATTAAAAGATATGATATGCAATCTGTGACTTTAAGAGTGACTAAGAGCCAAGAGAAGACTTAAGTAGAAGGAGGAAAATATGTAAGGGAAAAATTATATTTTACATTGAAAAAATAAAATGAGAAAAAGCATGACCTGCTTATGCATTCATGTGCATTTTGGTATTAGTAGAGTTTTGAGACTGGATGTAGGAGGAAGGTTAGATTTCAAAACACTCACCTGGGCCAGGGAGAGGGCTCAGTGGAATAAGTGCTTCCCTGGCAAGCGCAAGGGCCTGAGTTCAATCCCTAATTCAGGTAAAAAAAAAAAAAAATCAAAACGCTCACCTACAAATGTGAAGGAATCAGAAAGAGGCCCCGCAAGTCTGATGGCCTTTGCCTTCTACTACAGTGCATGAAATAATGCTCGGATTTTACCCTCAGTTCAGCGTTTTTTGTTTGAGGTAAATATTAAAAAGGTGTATTATACTATAGCATGAAGCAGAGGTTGGCAATTAAGAAGAACACAGACTCATTAATCTTTATTGTTCAGTTTCTGATTTAGGAATAACGTGGCAGAAACTTAACTTACTTCTTCCTTATAGAGTGATGTCCCAAACTTCCTTGGGTGCAAGCTTGTTCAACTGGCTTATCGTTGAGTCAACATACCTCAGGAGCACAGACACGTATCCCAGAGAGGACATGCGTTTGGGTGAATGCCATGTCATCTTTGTGTCCTTTGCCTATTTCAAAGTTCAGATTATACAGAGACCTAGTTGATCCACTGGGATAAAAGTACAATGGTGCTAATGATTTCCATATAAACAAACTGAGACCTATCATTTAGTTCAGTGTTTATTTCAGCTTCTCACAGGTTGTTCATTCTGGCTTCGCCTTGGGATATATATCTTGAAAGGTGTGTATCAGAAGTAGTGACAATGGATATGAGCAAATACACATAAATGAATGTGGCCTATACATATGTCATTGCCAGTACACTTGTCAAAAAAATCCAGGCTATATTTTAAAGAAATTCTTACTCAGAAAATTGTAACAGAGAAATAGTGGTTGAGAGGCTGGAGAATGGATCAGTCTGCTGGGGATGTGGGTCTCTCTCCTGTCTTTCTCTACAATTCATTAGAGACCTTAATTGAATCACTTCCCTGCCATAATCTCTGCTGCCAGTGAAATAAGGATAATTATTGCTGCCCTTTCCTTTGCCCTTTGACAGCTTCAAGGGAGTGTTCAGAGATCTTATGAAGATTAATAAGCCAAATGCTTGTAGAGGGGTTTCAGCTCCCCACCAGGGAAAGAACAGCAAATTAAAATCCACTGCTTCTAGTGAAGAAGAGGCCAAACAGCATAAGCCAATGACCAGAGACTTGGAAGTCCAGGCCAGGCTCTTTGATGAGTGGTGGAGGAGTTCTTTCCACCAGTACTGGTCCTAGGCCCTAAGATACGGGACGTTCACATCATGTCTTGATGTGTTCTTCCTAAGGTTACTCAAGCACTTAAGCTAATTTTCCAGAATTTGAAATAATCATTGTGTCATTTTGTTTCTTTTAGGTGATAAAGGACATGTGGTAGACTACTGATCTTTCAAATGCATTTGCATGCTATTCCCAAAAGCTGTGAATGTGTTTCCTTATGGAGACATTTGCCTTCACAAATTTGATCTTAAGGATAATCAGATGGTGATGTCACCCTTGATTATTTGAGTGGTCTCCATAAAATCCTAGGAGGACTTGTAAGAGGGAGGATGATAAAGCAAATGATTCGGTGCTGTAAACAAGTGGTTGAAATAATACAAAGAAAAGGAATTGGCCCAACGATTGCTGGGACCCTGTAGATACCACAAATGCCTATGAATAGATCTTTCCGGAATTTTCCAGAAGGGACACAACACCAAATGTATCTGACTTCAGTCTTCTGCTCTCCAGAACTGTAAAATAGTAGCAGAGTCTTGTTTTAAGCCATTACTTTTGGGGCAATCTCTTGCACCACTATCAGAAAACTAATGCTAGACACAGGGTGCTATGGATTAAGTGGTGCTCTCCAAAACTATGCCTGTATTCAAACACCTGGAACCGTTAAGTGTCACTGTATGTTGTAAAACAATCTTCACACATAAATGTGAATAAGAATGTGGAGATAAGATTATCCTGAATTATTCAAGTTGGTGTTAAACCCATTGATTAAAGTATTTATGAAAGAAGAAAACGCAGATACTCGAGGTAAGTTATGTGAAGATAGAAGAAGGCATTAAAATGTAGACAAGCCAATGAAGGCTTCAATCACCCCAAAATTAGAAGAGTTAAGAATCCTTTGGTAGTTTCTGGAGAGTGCACAACCCCAGTAAAACCCTAATTTTCAAGGTTTTCCAAAACTGTGAAAAAAAATATCAGTTGTTACAACTGTTTGTCTGTTTGTCAATCTTTCCTTCTCTCTCTCTCTCTCTCTCTCTCTCTCTCTCTCTCTCTCTCTCTCTCTCCATCCATATACATAGACACACTCATATATATGCATTATACTTATGTATGTATACATGATCACTTCCACAAAATAGGTTTGCAGATCTGGAAAGCAGCTCAATATAAGAAGAAAAGATAAGATCTGCTCTACCTGTCCTTTTATTTTGGAAAGTTGCCTCTCTTGGTATTGCTGCTCTGACTTACCTTCTAAAACAAGCATTTTTTTTCACAAATAAGAATGAAATAAGAAAAGGGAATGATTATTGTTTGAGTAACTTGGATGGTCAAAGACACTTCTTCAGCTGACTGTGTCGAGACTACTTGTTACTACTACACGAGAGTTATGTGTATTAAGTCCCCTGAATGCCAATATCTCATTTGTAAAATGAGAGACAGCAATACATCTTGACCATCCAGAGCTTAAGGTTTAATCTAGAATAAGAAGATTGATGTAAAATTTATTTGCAGGCCACAGAATGCTAAAAAATAAATTGAATTTTTATGATCATAAGAGTTGAAATGACTTTGCTTTGGAAAGGTTTCATTCTCAGGAAAATATTGCTTTATTTCAATAATGGGTTCCAATTTTTTTTTGCCAAATGCATGATTAATAGATACCCACATGGCCAGTAGACTGCTTATTTATGAGCCCAGTCAAAGAGTGAATAAAGTCTGAAAATATGGTGAAGTAGAGACAGTGAAATATGATCCCCAAAACCCAACATCCCCCCACGCTCAGTGTACAAGGCCAGTCCGTGTCATCGCTGCGGTGAAGGCGGCCTGCGCCGCCAAGCTCAGCTGATGGAGGCCGCTCCGGCCAGCCCTTGCTTGCTTCTCCTTCAGCTCCTGCGCTCCTTCCACCTCACTCGCAGGCTGCACAGAGAGACTGGGCGCGAAACGGCTTAGGTTCCTAACAGACAGCAGGAACTCGGCCTCTGACTTCCTGTAGCATGCTCTCGTGTAATCAATAAAGCTCTTGAAGAAAAATCCGTCTTGGTTTGGAGTGCTATCTACCTTGGCTCTTGGTTTCAGCTAATACTAAGGGGTTCGTGCACGATAAGAAAACGAGGTCCCCTAGGGGGCAGGAAGAGGAGTGATTCCTTCACTGTAGAGAATTTACAAACCGTGATAATAAAACTCACTAAAAGTCAACCTACCCTTAAATCATCACACATTGCTGAGTCTTCATGGTACCGATGATGAAATATCTCTTCCTCTTTATATAGGGGTGAGGGCTTCACACACAGCTGGTATAAGAACACAGACAGGAGATGACTCTGCTTAGCTGGATCCTCATCTCTGCTTGTTTTGTGATTGCTGTGGAAATTACACACATACATACACACACACACACACACAAAAAAAAAATACACGTTTGAGGGTGGAGATGTCTCCCACTTTCCAGTCTACCACTTAGGAAACTAACCGATCTGATGTCCTGTGTGGAAAGCAAAGTTCACACTTAATTCCCTGAGTTTTCTCATGATAAAGATTAGGCAATACCTGTCGTACATTGGTATAAACACCATGAAATTAAAACTTTGATGTTATTACTATTCAATTTAAAAATATATTCTCAGACACGAGATATTCATATATTATCTCATTTATAATCAGTTTCACTTCATAAAACACCCGTCTGTCATATATCATTATGTGAGTAGGTAGCAGTAAACAGACAAGAAAGCATAAGATTTTTTGCTGTGGAAAAATACTGACTTATAAAGTGTCAAATTATTTGTACAAAAGACCTTTTTAGATTTCTTTGAATTACATCCTTAAGAAAAGAAGACTAAAACATGTGCAGTGGGTTGCTTGTCTTTTTGTTGCCTTTCTGCCCTGCTCTCATTTCACAAAGAATATTCACCAACATATGATGTACTAGGGCTTGGGGTCCGGACAAATAAGGCACTACTCCTTCTGTTTTAGGACCTGGAGCTCATGAAGATCCCCATCAATATAAAGAACTATTGGTAGAAAACATCGACAGATGCAACAGCAGATCTTTGGAGTTGATAGGGCAGGGCATATCTATTTACTTTTAATTTGAGAACTCAAATTTGGTTGCCAACTTCTCATTTAGCAAAGCACCAGAGTTAGAAAATCCAATCACTCTTCCTTTTTCATAAACTACAGAACAATTTATCATCAGATGTGCAAGCACACACTTTCATAATAAAGTCAGACTTCTAAATTGATGTATGGGATTTTATTTCAAGGAATCATACAGTTCTCTTCTATTTGTTTCACACTTTTGGACAGGCTGCTCAACACTGTATTTCAAGCCACAGGCCCAGTGTCCCTTAGCCTTCCCATCACCACGTCTTCCTCCACCCTGCTCACTGGAATCGGCCTCCATCTTAGGTATTGGCTCTGTGACTTCTGGCTCTGTCCCAAATTTAATATGACCATGAAAGATAAAGTTTATGATCTGATCAGGACACTGCGGAAGCCAAGACAGCCCCCTAGAAGTGATTCAGAAAGAGGCAGGAAAGATAGAAGAAGTGTGTTTGAATCAAAAGGAAATATTTTTAAGGGTATTAAACACAGTGTATCTTTTGCCATATTTTCTTAATTTAAACATTCATACTTGTCAATCATGTCTTCTATCTGTATACTTCTATTTATATATATATATGTGTGTGTGTGTGTGTGTGTGTGTGTGTGTGTGTGTACCTATGTGCTTACTTGTATAAATATGAATTTATGTACATTTGGTTGTGTATATTTTTATATATTTTGCACTGAATAAAAGAATAAATTAACTGCTTTTAAAGCATGATTTGTTTAAAGTGGTAGTTTCATAGAGGACTGAATCTACTTGAATCTTTGGGAATAAATTTTATAATATGAATAAGCCCAGATAATTTAAGAGTTTCAAGAAATCTTTATGGAACTAGGCCATAAATTATTCAGCTTCTATTTTTGCACTATGTACTAGGCAAGCAGAATTTAAAGAAAAGTACATAAAGAGAATATGCCAAAATACTGATTCAATCTGTGGCCTTAAATAATAAAATTTTTTTCTCTTTTTTTCTGGGAAGTGCTGAGAAAGGGTCTCAGTACACAGTGTAGGCTGGCCTTGAACTCACAGCAATCCTCCTGCCCCAGCCTCCCAAGTACTGGGATTCTAGGCATGCACAACCACCCCCAGAAAATAATGCAGTGTTGTTCTCAGCTTCAGTTTTTTTAAGCAAATTGCTTTTACTCTTGTTAGGACTTCATCAACTCCAGAGGCTCCAGAGGCACTCCAAAGACACTGAACTTGGTGATCTTTTACACTTCCATCGCTCCCCTTTCAACACAGCACAGACTTGTGCTTGGCTCTGAGCCTGCCGGCCAGTGACCACAAGTAGCTCAGGACTGGACTCCTGGGCATTTTGTCTGAAACTATTTGCATCCTGGCTTTGTTCATACTCTTGTTCCTTGACTATAAAAACTTCCACACCTGTCTTGCTGCCTTACAGGGATTAATGTAATTCAGATAATATCAAAGTATTCCGAATCTGCAAGGCACTTAAAAAACTATCTTCCATTATTTTTTGTACTGTTAACACTTTCTGCTTTTCTCTCTAGATTGTGAGTAACTTGAGAAGAATCTACTATTAATAATATATGTCCTGAGCCTGTAGAAACATCTATTACATAGAAAGTGCTCCAGCTGTATCATTGCAATTGAATAATTGTGTCTCCCCTCTGTGTGAGCCATTCTATCTTTCTCCTCACCCTTTATTGCCTTTTTATATGTTACTATTTAGGCTAGCCAAATTCATATTTCTCATTGTCTATCATCATCTGAATTGGTTTTTCCTTATATTTTATGCATCAGAAATTCTAATTTTATACCATTCTCTGAATATATCATGTGGTTTTACGAGAACCCTTTTGTATATTCTGTTTTCTTATCTGTAATATCCTCACATAAGATGAATATTTAATTTGTGAATGTATTTGGGCACCCACAATGTGGCAGCTATTGTGCAGGATCCTGGGAAGTCCTGAGCAGTGGATGACTGATATGAGGTGTGCCTCCCAGATGGAACCGTCTCCTAGTTCTCTGGAGTTCAAAGCACCCTGCAGGATGGTGAGGAGTACGGGCAGGGTGTGGGTGAGCATTAAGTACAGAGAAGAAACACACTGCTGATGTCGTTTAGAATCCCTATCTCAGGGAAATAATAAAAAGCAGATTGACTTGTAGTCATTTTTTCAATTATTTTAGATTATACATGGATAATGAAGAACTTTGTTGCCTGCATGAGGCCTGGATGGTTCCTGATCTCTTCAGAAATAGTAAGTGCCAATTGAGCAGCTGAAGGCATGAAGATCTAAACCACCTAGGGCAGGACAAAAGACAGTAAACAGATTGGCAGTTACTTAATATTCTTGGTGAAAAGTGTTTGATGGTATCTTAGATTTTTTTTTTAATCTAGAAGCCAGTTTTCTCAAAGCTGAATGATCCAACTTTCTTCTATACTCCAAACCCCTACCTTTTCTCTTAAAGAAAATTATGGAGGGTGACACAGGGATCTGGAACATAAAAACCCTTGCTGTGTTATGAGAATTGAATGGATTATGGAGGATAAGACAGCTGACAAAGAGTTGGATATAAAGAGCCTGTTGCGATGGAGTGACAGTGACTCCAAATTTAAATAAAGCTCCTAGTATGTATTGGATTATGCGTCAGTGAAAGGAGTTTGGGATGCCAGATTCTGAGTCAACCAAATTTTCTCATTGAACATTGGTATCCTCTAGGCTTCAAATGTGTAGGACCATGTAGTACAAACTTCAAATAAACGTTTCATGATGTACATGATCTGGTAGTCAAAAACTGAGTGTTTTAACTACCATAACAAGGATCATGTAGTTTACCATCCAAACGCACAGCTCGGTGACAACACTCTATGTACACGTGATACCACAGTGAACCAATAATACAAATTTCTCACAATGACCTTTTCTTCTTCTCTTTGTTGTTTTGTTTTATTGAGAAGCAAATAGCAATGAGAGAGTTTCAAAACTGATTAATAAGACAGTTTCAATAATTAATACATTGTACACTGTTATTTTCTTAGTGGTTATCCATAGCACAAGAAGCATGCAGGATATCCTGTCCAAATACTATTTTTACACATCTTTCTTCTCATTGAATTAAGTGAAAATAGCTGTATATCTATCCTAACTCTTCTGTATATACAAATACAAAATGGTCCTTCATTTGTATCCCCTTTTTTTGTTTAGTCCTGTCAGAGATGGGTATTCCATTGGCATCTAAATACTATAGGTATGTGAATTCAGCGAAACAACCCAACACAGTCCAGCAGTCTACAATAGTAATGGGTTATTCACAGAAGTTGTTGACTTGAGCCTTTCACAGCTCAGCATATTAATATGGCTTTACTTTATATACCTTGTTTTTATAATTTTCTGCTGGATGTTTAAAACCAAGATAAAGCAAGACCTATATAACAAGACATGTAACTTTTGTATCTGATAAGGTCAGTTAAGTCCTCTCAGGATTTATCCTGTAATCCTGTACTGCACTTTGTGGCTCTTTTGTCAGTGTGAGCCATGTAGATGAGGCACGGCCATTGCTTGACCAATTTGCTCTCTGTGAAAGCCTGAGAGAATGTTTTCTCTCCTGTGACTCTCCTTAGGCTCACTGTACATCATCGATCACATTGCTCTGTTGCTCCATAATCTCCTTGATCAGAAAATTTGGGACACAACTGAGTTACATGATAGTACAGTATAGGTTCTCCTATGTTCTGATTCTTCACTGACCTTGAAAGGCTAGGGCCAGAATGTTGGCTGACCTTGCAGCCCTTCCTTTTCTCTAATTTTTGATCTGAAAACTGAGATTGTTAAACTTCCAAAAGAGAAGCTTATTATTACCCTGCAATACATGCAGTTTGGTTTATCCTATCTGTCTAAATATAAAACATCTTAGGCATAACATGGAACAGGTATTTTCCATCAAGTATTGGTATTTTAAATTTTAAGTCCCTACAGAATATGAAGAAAAAATTAAAAAAATAGGAATAAACACATTATTTTTACTCAGAAATTTAGAAATCTAACTATATACAGCATTGTAGCAAGACAGTCCTGTGACATTTTTTTTCTTGTGTCCTTTTTTCATTATTACCCTTTATTTAAAAGAAAAACACACTTTTGCTTGAGAGACAGTATGGTAATAATTGGTATGTCATGACTGGAAGTACATATTTAGAGGACCAGAATGACAGACTAATACCTGTGAACCAAGCAACTGCACTGAAGATAGCAATGTGTAATAAAAGGATCATGCTTGGAATGCCTGTCACTCTCTGTTGTTATGGAGTCAAATCTTTCAGTTCTTTTACATTTTTCTGGAACCAAAGAAGCAGCCCATATCCCCTCCAGCGTTTGCTGCTGATTACTTCTAGAAATTCTGCAAGTGTTCATTCACATATCTCCACCTCACTCCTAATGCATGAGAAGGACCAGGTTGATTTGCCAAAAACTTTAATCTGAGACCACTTGAAAAAAGCATCTCATTGCATACTTGAACCACTGGTTTGTTTAAAAATTTTCCACCCAACCTTACTAGTAAGGGTGAATCCACTATGTTGAAAATGATGGATTGCCTTAAACAGGTAGCTACTGAAATTCTGCTACTACAGTGGGTCACACTGAGCTGAAGATAACAAGCTCTTCTGGCAGCAGAATATATTTTCCTGATAGAGCTTTGTTGTTCCTAATGAACCTGTACTCCTTCATCACATGCAAAAGCTCGGAACATTTCCTTTTCTTTGACTTTCTTTCTCCTTCCCGTGTTTTCCTTGGATGTCTTTAAATTTTGATTTTCTTTAATCTTTCACTTGAAAATGTAACACTCCTAGCTACCAATCATCAGTCAACCTTGCTAGGGGTTGTCAAGCTTCCTCTCATGACTGCATCCACAGTGACTATTGGATGGCTTTAGTGACCTGCTCTGGTGAAGACTATTCCCTGTTTCTTGTACACATTGCCTGCACTTCTTAGCTCCATTTAGGCATTTAGCAAGCAGAACCTGTATCTTAGGGTAGAGATACAGATGCAATGTGATCCCTGACCTTCAGGAGATGCAAGAAACATACAAACAAGAGACAGATTTATGTTCTTATATGTCCAACAAAAACATGAATTATGATCCTACCAAGGTGAGAGGTATGAAAGACGGGTTATGTAGAGAAGGAGAGGAACTGAACTGATCATTAAAGAACAATTTAGTTGTCATTTATTAGGAAGTTCCCCCAACAATAAAATGTGGACTGAATCTTTTTTGAATAAAAGATTTATTAGAATACAGTTCAAATATACAATATACAGTAAAATAGATTTAAAATATAAAGCTCCCAGGCTATAGAAGTATTGATAATAGCATGTGATGTTCATTATATAATTTTAGAATATTTTCATTGCTTCCCAACGAAACTTTATGTCTTTGAGTAGGCCAACCTCACTCTTCCTCCCCAGAGTTACTGGTGCCCATTATTCCTTATACTGCTAATTCAGATTTGCCTATTCTGGATAGTCACATATGCGGCACTGTGTACACAATGAATGGCCTTTCTGCCTGACTTCATTTATTTAGCCTAGTATTTCAAGGCATATACCTGATGTAGGACTATTAACACTTCATTTCTTTTCATGCCCAAATAATATCCCACTGTATGTGTATGGAACATCTGATTAACCGTGACTCAGCTGATAGGATGATTTCATGTTTTGCTTTAGTGAATGATGCTTCTGTGACATTTGCATATGGGTCTCTTTGGTCCTTGTGTGTTCAATTGTTTTGACTACATAACTAGAGATGGAGTATCTGAGTCATATGCTACCTCTAATTTTAACTTTTAGGGAAAATGCTCGTTTATCCAAATAAGCACAAAATTGTATTACTCGATCTGACATTTCCAAAGTTGTGTTCATGCCTGGGTGATGATACCTTGCTGCAGACTTGACTTTGATGTTCTTAATAACTAATCATGATGAAGCGCTTTTAATGGCTTATTAGCAATTTTTATATTTTTTGGATACTTGTAACTCACATGCTCTGTCCTTTTAAAAATTGGTTGTTTAGTGATGTTGTAAAAGTTCTTCATATATTTACTACACTCATTAAAAGAGGCAAATATGACTTTCAAAGAGTTTATATCATTCTGGGGAATCATCTTTTAACTTCCCAAAACATATTCTTTGAATCTTAAAATTCTTAATTTTGATGATGTTTGCTTATGTTTTCTTTACCATCTGTGTCATATCTAGGAAATATTGTCAAATCCAAAAGCAATAAGGCTATTTCTATGTTCTCTTTTAAGAAAGCAATGCATTTAAAGAAGACAATAATTTATATTAGAAAAGAATTTCATTTATTTTTCTTATTATCTTTCTGTTTTAAAATCTCCCACCCAAGCCCCATGTCCTAGTATCATTTATTGAGAATAATATTTGTGGCACCTCATCCGACTACCAATTGGCTCTGAAGTAAGGAACCTCTCAATGACATCTCATTCATGAACTCACTTTTTCAAAGAATGCCCATGACGTTCAGTTTTGATTGATAAAATTTGAAAATAGGCATTCTGATCTTTGTAATTTTATTCTTTTTTGAAGTTATTTTAGCTATTCTCTGTCCATTGAATTTTTGTTCAGCTTATTAATTACAACAAAAAGAGCAATCTATGGATTATTTTTTTCCATAATTTTATTGAGAAACAAATAGCAATGAGACAGTTTCAAATCAAATTGGTAGCACAGTTTCAATAATTAACACATTGCATACATTCCTCCCAGTGGTTAATTGCTATA
>NW_004524582.1:18587308-18599200 GCF_000260255.1 Octodon degus
GCATGCACCCACACCAATGCTTTAAGTCTTCTTTAATTTATTTCAATAATGTTTCATGATTTTTTGTTATTATAATGAAATGATGCTAGATTTTGCAAAATGATTTTGTAGGATTTTATTAGATTATCTTATTAGTTTTGTATTTTATACTATTAATAAAGTATATTATACCAAATTTTAATTCATTGAAGTAATGTTACCTCATCATCATATATATTCTTTTCCATATGGTATTTTGTTTGGTCTGCTTGTATTGTGTCAAGAATATTTTTAATTTAAATTGCAAATAAATACATGAAAAAGTGTTCAACATTATTTTTTCTTTTGAGAAATGCAAATTAAAACAACTCTGAGATTTCACTTCACTCCATAAAGAATGGTTATTCTTAGGAAATCAAACAATAACAAATGCTGTAGGGACTGTGAGAAGAAAGGAACCCTTCTCCACTGTTGGTGGGAGTATAGACTGGTGCAACCACTATGGGAGACAGCGGAGGTTCCTCAAAAAGTAGAATTAGAGCTCCCATTCTAGCCAGCTATTCTCCTTCTTGATATGTTTTTTCAGAAGAATTAAAAACATCCTACCATAGCAATATACGTGCACCCATGTAAATAGCAGCACCATGTGTTGGAGCTGAATCTTAAAAACAACCCAAATGCTCATCTACTGATGAATGTATATAAAAGATGTGCTACTTTTATACAATGGGATGCTACTTATCTATAAAGAAGGATAGACCTGAGAGTTTTATAGGTAAATGGATGCAACTAGAGACCATACCCTTAAGTGAAATAAATCAATATCACATGTGTACGTATCATATTGTCTCCCTACTATAAAACACTGAAACAGTAAATATGGCCCAAAATGTACAATAGATATTGTGAAAGGAAAGAAGTGCTCAAAAGGAAATAACAACTGGAATAGGTAAATGGAGGGAAAAAAGGAACCAAAGAGAAAAATTATATATATATTTATGCACACACACACACAGGATAACTAAGAGAGTTCTTAGTTCTTATTTTAGTTCTTAAAGGGAATGGCTTGTGTTTATGTTGTCTGATTAATCTTGTGTGCCTATGTCTTGCAATCTAAGCAACTTCTTTGAAGATAGTAACATGCAATACATTAACCATTAATTTCCTACTATCTTGCTTTGAAATTTTGTATCACTGTCTTTATTTTTTTGTTTTTAAAATATAAAAATTGTATTGATAGTCACAACATATTAAATTTTAGTTTTTTGTGATATCTTTGAATATTTTGGTATGAAGGTCATATTCATTTTCAAAGGTAAATTAGGGAGTATTTATGGGTTTTTTGGAATAGATTATATATGGTCTGACTGCAATGAAAAAATTAGAAGTCAATGATCAATAAATTATAGAAATTCACAAATATGTGGAAATTAAAAAACAAATGTTTATAATTCAATAATCAATTGTTCAATAAAAAATCATAAAGTGAATTAGGAAATACATAAGATACAGAGAAAGGGAAAATGGCAGGAGGCTAGTCAACTACTCCTAGCTGTGAGTGCTTGCAAATAGAAGGAAGAAATCCCTACACTATACCAGGACATAAGAACAAATTCACAGCCATAAAATAATAAAAAACAAGAAAACAAATGAGTGAAATAACAACTAGAAATATAATTGACAACATCAATAAAACTAAAAGTCCGTTATGTAAAAAGAACCAGAAAATCAACCAACCTTTAGTGTTTAAGGGGAAAAAGGATGCTTCCAAAAAAAAAATAATAATTTCATGCAAAATGCTTAACAGGTATGAAAACTGACAAAGATCAGGTTGGTATCTCTTCCAGAGAATTTTATGTGGCATGGCAGGGAGGCGCCAAGTTTAACTCTGTGCATTTTGCCAAAATCTATCTGATAAGTGAGTTTCTAGCTTCTGAACATATTAACTGAAAATGTCTAGCCCACTACATGTAGTGGACGCTGAAATAATTCATTGTTTTGTTTCGTTTGGTTTTTCAGAACCAGGGATTGAACTCAGGCCCTTGTGCTTACCAGGGAAGTGCTTATTCCACTGAGTCATCTCCCTGGCCCTAATTCATTGTTAAAGTGCATAATCTGATACATGACTCAATTGCACACTTGCATTCTCCAATGCAAATTCATACATGTCGATTTCTGCTGGGCTTTCATGACATCTAACAGGATAGCTTCTCTACTTACTGGTGGAATGGAGCAACCCATCTAAGCATCCATGACTTATGCAGGAAATGTAGAAGTGGTCCGTATCTCTGTTATACATAAAGACAATTTCTTGGAGTCAGGAAGATTCCAACCTCCAACATCATAAATTCTGAGACTATGAACAGGAAACTTGATTTTTATGTTTTCAAGTATATTCACCTGCATGACTGAGCTGAAAATAAAACATATACCAAATAACTTGGATGAAATTCAGTGACTTGGTATAATCTTACCATCTCACACAGGCTTAACACACACAAAAATATTTTCTTCTCCTTCTTTGTACTGTGCTGTATACTTCTAATATGTAATAAAATGGCATGGAAAGCAAAATTCCATCAAATGATGACAACATTCACTGAAGATGGAAATGAAGCCTTTCTGACATTCTGGTTGTAGCCTTAGCATTCTCCTCTGAAAATTATGGCTAGAATAAAGCAGATGTTGGGCTGACCTCACCTTCGCTATGAGAAACTGATTGCTTATTTGTTCCTCTTATTCCAAATGAAGCCTGGAAGTAAATTGCTAGATTCATGCTTTTCAAAGAATCATTGGTTTTCCCCATCTGCATATTAGTCTGAATTTTGAGCCATTTCATGGATTTGATTTGAGGGCTAGCAGGTACATTACAATGATGAGTGTTAATGGCTTCCGTCATAAAGCCATCCCACCCTTCCAGATAGCTAGAATCTCCAACATGGGAGAACATAAGGGAAATGATTGCATCTTCTCCCTTGCTTTTTGCTATTAACTCACTTCTCATTAGCTTATATTATGTGATACAGTAACCATGGCAATGATCTATTTCATAGATATCATAAAGCACACCGCATCAAGGCAGTTGTAGCACCATTGTAACTGGCACATTATTCCTATCTCTAACAAAGCAGGTCAGGAGCTTACAAAACAAACTGTAGTGTGTACACTTTCAAAGAAATATAAAACACTGGAATGACTGCACACAAACCCAGAAAATCAGCATATCTGAGAACTTTTATTGCTGCTGATAAAGCTGCTGACTAGTGCCAGTCCCTGCAGGAGTGAGCCAAATGAAGTCCAGAAATATTTAAAATGTGCTCCATGAGACCAAGAAAAATGAACTTTAAATTTATTTTAGTTTTCATTAATGAAAAATTAAATCTGCATAGCCATAAGGCGCTAGTGGCTACCCTATTAGGGACTCTTGGCCTCCTTGGAAAAATGACCAGTTTGATACTAAAACATGAAGGATTCCTGGCAAATATTCTATCTAAAA
Organism: Octodon degus; assembly: GCF_000260255.1. NCBI lineage: Eukaryota > Metazoa > Chordata > Mammalia > Rodentia > Octodontidae > Octodon > Octodon degus. Next base: position 18,590,784 of record NW_004524582.1, read on the forward strand.
TTTAAAAAGTATTTATAATTAATTTTTATAAACTCTGAAATTCTGAAATTTAAAATATATTAAGGGGCCAGGGAAATAGCTCTGTGGTCTAAGTGACAAGGACCAGGGCTCAATACCTGGTCTCACATGCTGTGCAGGCCCCAGAAATACAGGCATGCTGGGTTGGCTCCCAAACCAGGCATGTTGACACATGCCTATAATCCCAGCACTGGGGAGGCTGAGACAGGAGGATCACTATAAGTCTGAGCTGCATAGCAAGACCCTGTATCAAATACATAAATAAGTAAAAATTTCTAAAGGTATATATTTAATATATACTAAGGAGAATAAAACAAATTGTTACACATGTTCACAAAATAATTTAGATGTTATCAATAATCTTCCTTTTTTAATTTCCTCACAATGAATTCTTAATTCTGTCCTTCAGCTCTCACTTCCTATATTTTCATTTCTCTTCCTCTGGCTCATTCTCTCCTCCAGTTTCTGTACCCACTTGGGGCCTCCAACCTATCTTCCCATTACCCTTTGCATCCCATTTCTCCCTTCCTCCCCCCTTTCCTGGCCTCATCACTCATCACCAGAAGTGCTGTCTTGCATAGACATTTCGCTTCCCTTTTCCCTTCCCACAGTGACTGTAGTTGAAACCCAATCCTCCTGCTCAGTCAGCACTGCATAGCAGCATCTGAATGTGATTGTGGAAAATAAATCTGAACCCTAATATGCCTTCCTTTACTTCCAGAGCTGCCTGGAGCACATCACTCATTAATAGAAGCAGTTAATTTCATGCACTTTATTTTGTTAACAAGAGGACTTTAAATCTTCAATCGTCTAACAGATGTGTGCTCTGAATTTTCACTCATGATCCTCCTTAACACAGAGAATATAGGGTTCTAAAGAGGGTGTACTCAGACTCCAGTCATTAAGCTGGGCCAACTCCTCTGACTTTGCACAGGTTCCAAAAGATGAACACACTGGCCTGAAGCACATCTCATGCCCTGCGCATTGCACCCTTTGAAGTTTTGCCACTTGAGGAATCAAGTGGGATTATAGGAGAGCACCACTATGCCCAGACTCTGTCTGGCATGGGGGTGGGGCTGGCATGACATGCTGTGCTGGGGATCTAACCACAGTCCTTGTGCTTTTCTAAACTTGCCTAATATATACTAAGGAGAATATATCTCAACAGCCCCAGAGGAATCACTCTTAAATGCCCTCTTTAACTTCTGCAGCATGGTATCTTTCCCTGTGCACGTGATACCTGTAATATCCCCCTCCTTAAAACAATAAGTCCTGGGCTGGGGAGATAGCAACTGCCTGGCAAACACAAGGACCTGGCTTCATCCCAGGTACAGCACACCATGCTAGCCACTGAAACCAGGCTTGGTGTCACGTGCCTATAATCCCAGCACTGGGGAGGCAGAGACAGGAGAATCACTATGAGTCTGAGCTGTGTAGTGAGACCCTGTACCAATTAATTAATTAATTATAGTAATTCCTTGGGAATCCAGTCCCCTAAGAGTAACTGCCTTACATTTACATTTGATTTCCTCACGGAATAAGTTTATTTTCTAATTTCTTATCTTGACACCCATTCTTCTAATCATCTCTCAAACACCACACCCACAGTAATCACTTTTATCAGAGATCTGTGGTCTCCATTTGATCAACTCAACAGTGACTTCTCTCAATTCCTACCTCACCAGATTTAGTGATTCTTGTACATATTTGAGTGTTTGTTCTTTTTTAAAGTACTTCACACACTTGGCTCATAGGCTACCCTTCTGTTGCATTTCAATACTCTCTACAGCTTCTTAGCTGCTTTCTTTGCCACATACCTGAGCACTGACCTCTAAACTGAGCACTGCCTCCCATCCACAGCTTTGGTCCCTGGGTCTGGTACTGGATCAGAAATTAAACGTGTGAGAAATCATCCCATCTAATGCCTCCTATTGGAATATATGCTCACATCTCTCAGAATCCTAAATTCTGGGTTCAAGTCAAATTGCATGTATTTGTTAGCTTTTCCACTTCTGAAACATCATATCCAACATTCACAGTGTAAGGGAGAGGAAAAGTAATTTGGTTTAGACTTCCAGAGGACCTAGCCCACAGTGAGCTTATTCCAACACAGAAAGCTACTGTAGAAAGTCAGAAAGGAGCAAAGGTCCTTAGGTCCTGGTGGCCAGGAAACAGAACAACGCCAGAGAGGAGCAGACCAGAAATCATAAACACCGCAAAAGGTGGTCTTCATGACCCACCCAGACACACAGACATGGGTTTCCTTTGTACCTTTGGCAGCTTCTAAATCAGTCAGTGTGACACAAGCTCAATCAGCATTCTGCATATATTCTGTATTTAATATGCATCTCATAAATCATATGTCCCACCTTCATATTTACCCCTTTACTGGTCTTCTTAGAGAGTTTCTATTTTTTAAATACTCATTTTTTCCTATTTTTATCTTATCTCTCCCTCTTCTATGTACTTTCAAAAGAACAGAATGAATTTCATTCATTTATTTATTTATTTATTTATTTATTTATTCATTCATTCATTCATATTTTTATCTTTTCTCTCTTCCCTCTTGTAAACTTCTCCTTCTCCTTCACCTTCTCCTTCTTTTCTTTTCTCTTTTTTTCTCCTTCTTTTCTTGACAATACTTTGTTACATAGTTCAGGGTAGCCTTCAACTCACTGTGTGACCCATTTGGCTTTGAACAAAGGGCAAACCTCTCTCTTCAGCTTCCTGGGTGATAGAATTGGTTTCCTTCCTTCCTTCCTTCCTTCCTTCCTTCCTTCCTTCCTTCCTTCCTTCCTTCCTTCCTTCCTTCCTTCCTTCCTTCCTTCTTTCCTAACTCCCTTCTTTCCTTCCCTCCTTCCTTTCTTTCTCTTTTTAATTCTTTCTTTTTATTCGCTCTCTGACTCTCTCACTTTCTCGCTCTCTTGCTCTCTTGCTCTCTTTTTCCCCCTCCCCAAAATGTCCTTCTCCTTACCCACACATGACTCAAATACTGGCCTGGTAACCTGATCCTGGTGTCCTGATCCTGGTGTGCCTCTGACGTCATATTACCACATCTTTGTTCCAACCTCTTTGTCACCCTTGCTGTTCTAAGTGCTTTCATATCATACTTACCAAGAATATCTTCTCTGTTTGCTGCTCCCTCTGCTAAGAGTTTTCTCCACAAGAGTATTTGGATGCCTTGTTATTCATTCTTTCTAGATTTCTCAATGCTACTACTTTTTTTCCCCCAAATATTTTAGTCCAGTTTGGTTGAACCCATGGAGAGAGGTGAGACCCAGAGACAATGCTACTACATTTGAGACAGGATTTCCATGATTTTTCTATATAAAATAGCAGCCATTCACCTTTAGTCCCACCCACAATTACTCCACATCATTTCCTTCGTTAAATGTTGAATCCAAACAAAATATATGTTATGTCCTGTATCTTTTATTTCCTGTATTCTTTCAATAAAATGGAAGCATTCTCAGTGTAGTAAATTAGTCCCTGCTGTATTCTTAGCTCTTTCAGCTATGTTTGGTAAGAGGAAATCTGATTTATCCTGACCCATTATATAGATGAATAAAAAGATGGAAATGTTCTATTTTAACTAAAATCTTATACTTAGTTAATAATTTTACCATTATATCTAGTAAACATAATTTTAGCAAAAATAATAATAGTAACATGATTTTCTAGAATGTAGGTCATTCTTCAGATAAATACTTTCTGCTCCATTATTTCCCTCTTCAGGTGACTATGATTTCTTAATTTAAAATGTCAACCAGTTCTGAGTAAGACACTACATTATTATATTTTATCATCTGAAGAGGTAAAATAACTAAATATATTAAGCTTGAAGTTTATGGTCACAGAATCCAAGATTTGAAGATGGCTGAAGTTCATACCAATACTTTTGTTCAACTCATTCTATTTCTCTGAAGCTAAGTGTTGTTTTGCATTATCCTTGTATATATTTATGAAGAAAATAAATATTTTTGTTTTGTTGCTTAGAAATTTAACTAAAGTGAAATATGTGACACAAGTGAGACATAAAGGAACAGTTTTATATGTACTAGGGGCCAGCACATGTTCCTTTAGCTTTGTTAAATAAAACATTTAAAAATATAACCACATCATTTTAACTTATTGTCTTTGACTTACATTTTCACTGTAAAGGCATAGTTGAATACAGCCCACAATGTCTAAGATGTTTCCTCTGTCATCTCTTACAGAAAAGGACTTTCTAATCTGTGGGTCATACTATATTGAACTTTCACTAGTAAAAATAACTTCCACAAACAATGCACGTTATAGTTTTTAAAAAGCATCTTTAGAGAGCCTTGTGCAAACAGGACCCTGTTTCAAAATTTAAAAAATTAAAATGAAAAGGGCTAAGAATGTGGCACAGTACTAGAGCATTTGCCTAACATACACAGGGTCCTAAGTCCAGTCTCCAGTACAAAAAGTGAAAAAACTATTGATGTTGGATGTTTGATAACCGACAATCACTTCTATAGAATTTATTATTTTACTTGATTAATTCACTGTGTTTTCAAAAACAACTTTGCAAGATAAACACTATCACTATCCCTACCTAACAATGATGAAATGAAAGCACAGAAATGTTACACAAACTACCCAAAACAGACCAATGATTAGCAGTACTGACAGTATTTCAACTTGGATTTTTAAATATTTCTTCCCAAATAACCAGGTAAAACTCTGAAGGATACAGTTCATATATCCAATTTATAGTGGGAAAAACATACTTTGACTTACGGGGCCATGCACTAAGTTGGAAAATGGAGCGTGTCTTACTAATATAGCTGACCTTAGAAATACGTGGTAAAGCTAGACATACAGCAATCTGACATTATTTTCAGGTAAAATTTTGGAGAAATATCAAGAGACAGTGCGAAGAGGATTGTCTGTGAAATCAAGGAAAAGCCAATGATTGGGATAGGGTCTGAGCAATGAGTGGTTTATCTGCACATGTGAAAAAGAGCTTTCAGTTTTAATGATGGTCCCTTGGAGTGCAGTGCTCTGTGTTCACGTTGCCTCCATCAGCTCAAGCTCATTGATATTCTATTCCAAGCAACTTATATAAGGAGAACCACAATTTCTCAGGCCACATTAGTAAATAATGAGGACCACGGCATAAAATGAACAGAGAATGCCTGAGGCACCGAATATGCACAATGTTAAAATCAGAATAACATAAATTCAGGGGTTCAACTCCAGCTTCAATCCCAAGGCTCCCATATTGCATATTAGTGGCCTTCTGTAAGTTCTTGAGCTTTCTGTTCTTTAGTTCATCATCTGAAATGTAGACTATAATTGTACCATAAAAATATGATTACTAGAAATATAGAAGCATATGCTTCTTCTAAACTGTTTAGCATACACCAAATGCTGAGGTTGAAAACCTAATGCATGAAGTTACCTTGTACCTAAGACTTTCTTGGTATACTGATTGACGTTTCCTCTTGCATTGCCAGCACTCAAAGTGCTGTTTGACCTGTAACATATACTAACCTAGTTTTGAATAAATTACAAACTTTCTGATGCGTGTTTTCTCTTCAAAGTATAAACTCACCTACTTCCCTTCCTTTTCTGATCCTGTTCAATCCATCACAGGAAATGAGTCATTATTCTGGTAAAGTTCTTGAAATGTGAATACTTAATGTCTTAGTTTCCAGGCTGTTAAATGGTTATAATGCTATGTGCTATGTTCTTACAAACATTCTTGAATAATCGTAGAAATTGAAATAATGCAGTAGAGGAGGACTATCAAGAAACAGGAGATGGTATTAAGTAGATGTCAAGAATTGGCATTCCTATTTGTCGATACAGATACAATTTTCTGATTTCTGTACCCACAACTCATTTATAATACTTCATAAAAATAATTATTCTAAATATGAAAGTTTTAGAGTATTATTTATTTATTGAATGACTTCCCAGCAAACACAAGTAGATCTGGAATTATTTCTAGATCATTGACTTTTAATGATCTGTTTATTGCCTGTATCTTCCATTAAAATGTAAGCTCTCTGAAGGTAGAGATTTTGTCATTGAAAATATTTGCATTTCCAGCCCAGGAAATCATGCTGAAAGACAATATACATAACCTAGATATTGAGCTTAATTTAGTCAATTAATAAATTTAAGCAGCAGTCTCTTGAATGTTTTGATCAAACGGACTCTGGATTTACAGATGAAGACGTGATTTCTAGTTCTGTCTCAAATGTTTGAAGTGCATTGTTGGGTTCCCCATTCCACTCACCACAGCTAAGCTTCACACTTGTAAACTGAAGTAAATGGATGCCAAGGCTGTTGTGTCCTATACGCTATAGAGGCTCTGAGAAGAAAACTTGCACAGAGAATTTCTGTGACTTGGGCTTTGAAACAATGTCCTTGGTTGAGGCTTATATTTATATATACTATTTTAAAATACCATGCATTTTATATAATTCATCAGATAAAATGGGATTAGTGTTTAAAGAGAAAATTTTATTATTCAAGGAATAACATTCATAATCTAGTCTTAATTTATTAGATTGGATGGAACAGCTATGTGTTTGGTTCATAAATTTATTATAATTTCCTATGATAAATTCAAACCTAACTATAAATATGATTGTCAACCTAGCCTTACTATTGGCACAGCTTCATCTGAGAACACTTTATATTGTGTGTTTAAATTTACTGCCTGTTTTATTTCATATAGGTTGCTTCAAAATTGAGAAAGAGAAAGAAAGTAAAACTTTTAAGCAATAACTGAATACATAACATCTGTTTTACTTTGGGGATTTTAGGACTAGTACACAGCCAAATATCAGTGATGAATTAGGTAGAGTATCATTTCAACACACACACTAACCACTTTCAATTTCCACAAAATATAAAAAACATGCACAATGGTAACGTTTAATCCGGGTTGCAGGAAACAAACTAGTGATTGCTATATTTTAAAGCATACGTGTAACTTTTTGCCAAAGAAAGAGGAAAATTTCAATGTCTGTCCCTTTGGATTTTCCTCAACATTCCATAAAATGTAAATTAAAATAACCATTCCACCCTTAAATATAGCGTCTGAGTATCTCTCATTCTTTATCTTAGATGTCTTTACATAAATTTACTGAGTGGCTGTGGGGTCACTGGATAGCTCTGTAACTCTAAAACAATCAACTGACCTATATAAAGAGTCACTTAGACTTTGTACAGAGCTGTAAAACTCATGGAAGATGATTGCTATCAGATTATACTTTTTGATTTTTACATAAATCCACATTGGAAACAAACTCTGAACATCCATGAGATAACTGAGCTCCTCTTAGACTCCTTTAACCCTAAATCTAGAGCATTTTGGTCCAAGAGTCTCCAATGGGAACTTCTGGACACTTGACTACCTTTTATATCCAAGACTGTGGGGAATAAAGGGAGAAAATTGTATATTTATAAAGGAGGAAAATTGAGTTTAAGTCTCAGCTGTCTTTGTCCTAAGGAAATTATAACTCTGGAAGCTCTGTTCTGGGAGATTAGGCAAAACTGACAAAAATGTCACTTTACTTCCCACACACTATTCTGACCTAATTTTCCCTCACCAGCATTCATCTCCCATGAACAAATACCTAGTGACAATGTGCACACATAGATGAAGGCTGTTCTGTGTGAGACAGGCCAGAACAAGGTAGGCTCTTCAGCTGCAGCATGCTGACGACTTCTGACAGATGTACCCTTCCATTTGTCCTCAAAATATGAGCTGCTGAGAGGTAAGTTCACTGAAGTCTCTTAAAAATAGGTGGTACGTGGACTGGAAATAAATAAATAAACCAATAGGTAATCTAAGTGGGGTGAAATGCTTCTCCAAGGCAAAGAAGGAGTCTGCATCCATCACACGGTGACATTATAAATCTGTATGCTTTGCAAGGCAATGACATGAAAAATTATACTGAACAAGCCACAGATGCACAATTTGTCAGCCTCAAAGGAAAGGTTAATGCAAGTTAAATATTGACATGTCAGCAATAAGGATTACACCAATTATAAATTTACACCACCACCGGCTTCACTTTAATGACTATGTGACACTGACAGGTCAGCCTAAGGTGGAGGGATGACAACTGACAGGCGCACCAGAGAATTGGAAGGCAGTGCACTTGGACTTCTTAGCATTTCATTTTGTTTCCTCTGTATTACCCTCACATTATGCAGAATTCTCCAGAGAAACAGAGGTAAGAGATGATAGCTTCACAGAGAAAGAGAGAGAGAAAAACAGAGACAGAGACAAAGACAGACAGAGACAGAGACAGAGACAGAGTCAGACAGACAGACAGACAGACAGACAGACAGACAGACAGACAGAGGTTAACTATAAGGAATTGGCTCAAGTGATTAGGAAAGCTGACAAG
>NW_004524582.1:18605195-18618190 GCF_000260255.1 Octodon degus
AGGTGTTGGTAATCACATTACATCTAAATGTAGCTTTTTTGATCTTTAAATTTTTAATCTAAAGATAGAATCCCATTTTTAAAGAATAACAAAATCATTTTTTCCTATTCCTCTAGAGAATAGCTATTGCCAAAGTACAGAGGTAGAGACTTCATTTTGTTCCGTAATGGGTTGTGATTTGCAGATAAATTGCCTCCTTTACGAAATTTGAGATTCAGGGCTGCCAGTGTTCAGCTGTACCGTTCGTTCCAAGATGGCTCTGTGCCATTTTAGGAATTTGAAATGTGTGTAATTTGAAATGGTTAAATAAAATTCGAATTTAATTTAAAAAAAATAATAATTGTCAAATAGTTGTGTGCGCCTCTATTTGGTGCAGGCATATTTGTGATTGTTATTTCTTCCTCTTGAAGTTTCTCTTAATAAGTAAGTAGTGACCTTTTTATCTCTTTTGATTATTATTAGTTTGAAGTTCACATTGTCTGCTAACAGAACAGCTACCCCTGCTTATTTCTGGGTTCTTATTGTGTGGAATATTATTTTACATACTTTGATTTTTAGCCTATGAATTTTTTGAGTTAAATGTGCTTCTTGTCACAGCATAGTGTTGGAACCTGTTTCTTGACCCACTCTGCCACTTAGTTTCATTTGATAGGTGAATTGAAGCCTTTTGTATTGATGACTACAATGGATATGTATTGTCTTATCTTTGCTTATTTTCATGCTATTCATTGCCCTGTTTTTGCTCTTTATTTTTTGCCCTACCTGAAAATTTATTTCTCCTGTTGTGTCTACATCTTTATCTCTGTCTAGAACAGCTTTCAGAATATTTTCCTCTGTCTTATCTTTCAAGATATCTTATTTCTGTGTAGAACATTATTTCCTCCTCTTTTTAAAGTTCCTTTTGTAATAGTGAGTTTCTTCAGTTGTTCTTGTCATGGGAGTATTTTATTTCACCATTAATTTTTTAATGTATTTTGTATAGGGTTTCACTACATAGCTTAGACTTGTATTGCTCCTCCCATTTTCAGCCTACTCCGTTTGGGATCACAGGTGTGCTCCATCATGCTCAGGCAGGCTCAGCAAACCTGGGGTGAGGCCATTGTGGCTTGAGATGCTGGGGATTGAAACCTGGTCTCTGCATTTGCCTAAGCAGGTATTTAGTCAGCTGAGCTATCTTGTTGGCTCCTCTCCATTAATTTTGAAAGTTGGTTCTGCAGAGCACAACAGTCTGGTCTGGGAGTTGTTTTCTTTCATAATTTGAAATACTCCATTCCCAGCTCTTCTTGACTGGAGGATTTTTGTTCAGGAGTCTGTCATGATTCTGATGGGCTTTCCTTTGTAGGTGATCTGTTTCTTTTCTCTAACTGCTTTTAATATTCCATTCCTGTGCTAAAGTTTTGGAAGCTTGATTATTATATGTTTTGGTGTAGTTTGATTTTGGTCAGGGCTGTTTGGAGTTCTATATGCTTTATTTATTTGTAGATGAAAGTCTTAGTCCATGCTTGGGAAATTTTTCTGCCATTATTTCTGTGAAGATTGTTTTATGGCATTTGTGTTGTTGCCAGCTTTCTCATTGTCTCCAATTGATCATATATTATTCTTTGTGTCATCTTTTAGCTGTTGAAATATTTTTTATGAGCTCTTGATATTTTAAAATTTCACATTTTATGATCAGTAGCTGCAATTCTGTCTTCAGGAGCTGATATGCTATCTTCTCATTTGTTCAATATGTTACATGTAAATGGAGATTTAATCTTGGGTTTCTGTTTGGATCAGTGTCATGGATTTCCTTTCTTTCCTATGTCAGACATTTTTTTTTTTTTTGCTTCCATCAATTTTATAATCCCATCTATTCCCTTATCTATGCTTTATCTATTATATTTGATTTTAGGCAACATTTCTTTTCCTTCTTCAGAAATTGTTTCTCTATAACCTTTTCACTTCTTATCACTTCTGTTGGTATTGTTTTAGAAAGTTCCAGTATGTGACTTATGAATCCATTACTTCATTGTGTTCCAGGCTTGTCCTGGGTGGGCTAGGGGCTTGGCATTGCCTTTAGCTTTTGAGTCTTGTCATTTTATAATTTCTTGCTTTTATGTTATTTTGTTTTCTAGGTTGATGCTTGACAATTTCTTATGATAGTTTTGTCACTAGTATTGAGCCTTCTCCAGGAGATATGTGTTCTTCAGGAATGTCTTCTGGGTGGAGATGGTTCATTAGAGATCTCCCAAGAATCTACCTTCCCAGTTTGTAAAGGATGCAGAGTTACTGTCAGGCCCAGTGACTTTGGATCTGGATGGTGGTGTTGATTATGATGTCATACTATCACAGCAGTATCATACAGGGGAGAAAAATCCAATGATAACATGCATGACATTTTTGCTAAAGTGGTACTGTTAGAAATAACAATATTTTGGGGCTAGGGAGATAGCTCAGTGGAATAAGTGCTTGCCTGGCAAGTGCAAGGTCCTGAGTTTGATCCCTCGTACTAAAGAAAGAAAAAGAGAGAGAGAGAAAAAAATATTTTCAACTACAGCTTAACTACTGACAACCCATGGTCTCCTTTAATCTGCTCCCTCCAAAGTAGCAAAGAGTGAAAAGCTGTAAAGTTTTACAGTCACAAACTCTGAAGTTTTATTACAAAATCAAATATATGCCAAATACTGGTATGCAGTGTTTTTCCCCATACTGGAGTGGTTTTACCCTTTTGTGAAGAGCTGGGAGGTTAAAATGTGTAGCCAATAGGATAATGTGATGAATGAGGTAAATTATCATACATTCAAGGCTTGAGGTCAAAGGAAAATCCTCTGAGTTTTGGGAAACTGGAGGGTTCAAAAAGGAAAGAATTAAATAGAATATGAAGGAGTAACCAGAGTTAAGGAAAGAGAAAAAGAGGACCAATACAAAATGAAAAAGGTAAGCAATAAATTTAAAGAGTGAAAATAAAAGAAGGAAGAAAGAATAAGAAGAATGGAAAAGATTAAAAGAAGTATAAATACATACCTGAGAAAAGGAGGAGAGGAAAAAAAAATCGAGAAATGAAAATTACCACAAATTACAACACAACTTCAAATCAGATTGCAAAGGGATTATCAACCAGGCAAACAAGGGAGAATGAAAGTAGTAAAATACCTCTGGTGTTCACAGTTCTGTGATAGTATCCATGTCAGATCCCAGAAATATTTTGTGTCTTCCAGCCAAATTTACCATGGGAATAGTGCTGGATATGGAAATGACCTTGGCTTCTGGATTGGGGTGACTGAGACTGGTCTTCTGCTGCTGGCATTCTCCAGAGACCAAATGCTGGGTTTTTGTTGCTGCTTCAGAGACTTCCACATTGTTGGTCTCACTGTTTACTCAGTAGGCTTGTGACCAGCTTTTCTGCATTGTAGGATTCCAGTGGACTCACCAGGCAAAGGCATGTGTGCACTTGTGTATCTGAGACTGGTCCCTCCACTTTTAATTTTGACTGTCTGGGATTTTTGTCCCAGCAATAAGAGAAAAGTAACCAAGATAACCTCAAGCTATATTTTGTCAAAAAATAAGAAAATAATAATAGCTAGTAGGAAATGAATGGGCTAGGTCAAAGGATATTTTGAAATATAAACAAAAAAATTTCAATACTACAATAAAAAAATTAGACACTAGAAGCAATTTGTGTCCCAAGGTGAGCTCTAGCATTATGAACTTCAAACAAGGCAGGAGCACAGGAAGTAGGAAATGAAGTGATGTTAGTATTCCTCCAAGTACAGCAGGATGACCCTTTTCTATCTGTCTGAGTATCTACCCATATGAAACCAATTTACGTCCTTCTTTGCCTTGAATAAACTTGGGTGCAAGCTCTTATGCCCCCTGAGTCTGCAGATGATAATATCAGCATGTCAGCCACCATAGAGACTCTTGTGCATACGAAAGGTGGTGGCCACAGCAATATCAGTTCAAATGAACCACACTTTGCCAAGCGGCTTCTAATTCCATACAGTGAATGCAGATAAACATAAAAGACATAGAACTTGGAAATAAATGAAACAACAAAGAGAGTGAAACAAATGAAAGCAAAAGTGAGTAAAGAGAGAGATGTAATTTTGAGTAAAAATTAAGAAATTCCATGTGAAAAGGATAAAAATGCCAGTGAATAATATGTCTTCTATTCTCTTTCTCTACTCTGTATGTATACATAAATATTACATATGTATATGTTAGTAGGAAACACAAAAGAGTAGAAAGACTCACACATAAAGGCTCTGTTTAGCACTTAATGGGATCCACATCAATCCAAAGCTATATACATGATTTTGGCTTTTGTATGCAGTTCCATTTAATTTCCATTTTAATTGGAAATGGTGCACTGGAGAACAAAAAGATGATAAGCCATCAGACAAGTTATTAATTCCAGGAGTAAGGAAGATAATGTTTATATTTGCCAGAGAAGAGGCAATTAAAGTGAGATTATGATTGAAGGGGATAAGAGGAAAGGCATACAAAGTAGAGGCACTAAAATGATACAGAATAATAGCAGTGAAAGAGAGTAAGTGGCACAGTGATTGGTTATGCTAAGCCTTTCCAGGAACATAATGATCTGTCAGATAACTTTTCGTATATGATGGTCTTATTCACATCAATAAACTATAGTACAATGAAAACACTGTGACAGCAGACACACTGATCAATATGTCATAAGATCTAGCTTGCTAATGGCATGAAGATTAGTAAATTAGTGGCACTGTGATATTATTAATATTCTTAAAAATTATATAAAGAAGAGAAATAATTGTTAACAATCTTCACAGTTTACCAAACATATATATTACAGGACTTTATTATTGGCTCAGCTTTGAGTTGGCGCTAGTATTGAAAAAAGTTTCTGAATTACAAATGAACACTTGAGAACTCACTGTTAGAAACATTTTGATTCTTTGAAATCATTTATGTTCACAAATAAAGAATCCAAATACACTAAATATTATGTTTGATTGGTGCTAATGATGTGGCTATGATAGTGAGTGGAATGTGTAGAATTCTAGGGATTACTTATGGCAAATTTTACAATAGTAATGGTATACATAATTTAAAAGAAGAAAATTATTTGTCCTGTCAGGCAAGGACAGGAATACATTCCAGGGCTCAACGTTTTCTTTGGTTCTCAATTTTTCTTTGTTTCTATTTGGTTTTCTTCCCCAAAGGCTTTTATCACTTTGTAATCATATTGACCCCAGTACAAAAAGAATTATATTCTCTTAGTTTTGCAAGCCTATTGACAATCAGAATTTTATCTGCTCTCTGTTGGTCAATAAGATTGCTGACTCTGAGGTACACACTCATTCCTAGTTCTGGCATTCAGGGATCTGCTCCATCCTCCAACTTGACTCATTCAACAACCCTAACATTTGAACCCTGTGACTCATTCAACACAGGACTTGTCATCAGTCCCTCTAAGTGACAAAACAGAACCTTGAAGGACCTTGAATTTCAAGGGACAGAAATGGGTAGAGAGCACACACACGCACACACACACACACACACACACACACACACACACACGCACACCATAAAATGTTTCCAAAATAACCAAATGCATAAGCAACACTGACAGGCACAAAAGAAACCACCCTTCAAATATACTGAGGGAAAATGAGTTCCATTCTTGTAATAACATATCTGGCCAAACTTGCAATCAAATGTGCCTATATAATATATTAACATAGAGTTTAGTTAAGGGAGATATTAGATGATGTGTTTTTGATAAATAAAAGAGAAAGGCATGAAAATGCAAGAAACAGAGTCCTGGAAACAGAAAAATCTAATCCAAGGAAGGAGAATGAAGAAGAATTCTAGATACTGTGAGCAAAATTATGTCCTAGCCAACTGCGAGCAAGACGTTGGGATGAGAGGAAAGATTTACTGTAACTTGTGCCTAGTTATCTGCCCAAAGCTACATACAGTCACAGGTGGGGCTTCTTAAGAGGTGGCTGAAATAAAGCGATTGATGCTGGAATTAAGACAGCGTCAGTCCATTGAGTGATTTGCCTCTGCCTTAATCCCCATAGTCTAGAAGCAGCCCAAATGGAGCAGCAAGAAGTTGCTCAGGCCCTTTGTTTGCTTGCTTTTGCTGTCTTCTGCTTGCATTTACTCTTTTCTCCTCTGCAATATCCTTCTGTGAAACTGTTGTGCCTTGGGACCAGCCAATTATGGATTGAAGTCTCTGCAAACTAAATAAACATGCCCCCTTTAACTTTAAGTGTTGAGTACTTTGTTTCAGCAATGAGAGAAAAGGAACTAAACACAGACTCCATAGGAAATGCTTCCAAATAATATAATGCATTGACGTACTATTGAAAGCCATGAGACACTGAGAAGCTTTAGTTTTGTTACAGAACTTGGAAACAATAGAGAAAAACTATCTTTTCCAGAAATAACACTGTTGCACAATCATGAAACTATAATTATAGTACACTACACAGTATAGACATGAATAATATTTAGATAGCTAAACTTAGATCATAAATTGACTTCACAAATAAGAATACTATGAAAACTCAGTGATCCACAAATTGTGTCCTAGACTCATATCATGAGGACAATGCAAGAAACTGTGACTGTGACCCTGTAGGATTTGAAATACAAATTATTGCCTCCCGCGTCAACACTCCTGAATCAGAAACTATGAGTACAAAGACCACAATCTGTGTTTCACCCATAAACTCACTCTGATACACAGTAAAATTTGCAAATTTTCTCTATTTGTATTAGTCTCAGAAGGGTGTGGATTTAGGTCATGGGGAAGATTATGAAAGCCAAACATCTCTTTTCCAGTGTGAAATACTTATGAGAAGGAGACTAATTAGAACAGTACTAAAATTAGATTTTTAAGGTATATCGATATTTCTCAAAGAGAAAGGTAAATTTATTACAAGTGAAGTCTTTCAAAGGAACAAGAATTAGGAGTGGAAACATGGGACAGAGAAGTATTTTTCTCTCTATGGCATCTTCCATACTATTTAACACTATAAGATTTTCTATTCTAAGTTAACCAATTTTTTAAAAAATTTAATTGGCAAGTGAAGAAAAATAGACAAATACATTTTTTTAAAAAAGTTAGTAAAGAGATGTTCTAAAGAACTCCACCAGCAGAAGACAAGTCCCAACCCACCCCATGCAGAGGCCATTTTTTGTTGTACCAATAAATTACAGTTCCCAGTGGAATGTGCAAAACATTCTTGTATCCAAAACTAGTTTCACTTTTGGCATTATTTGTCTGGTATTAGAGCTATTTGAATTTGTTACTTATGTCTGTATTTTCTGAAATAGAACATCATAGTCAGGGTGTAGGTGACTATTTTAAAAGAGGCTTTGTTAAGTATTAAAGACATTTCCAAAGAAGTTGACCGAGAAAATAAAGAAGCTCTGCGACTGACGTTTAGAAAAAGGAGCTATAAAGGATGATCCTTAATGCTTATGACGTCAAAGACAAAAGTCATAGTCACACTCATCTATGAAACAGGAGCTTGGGAGATGGATGATAGACCTGAAATTTGAAAAGCAAATGGACACTTCAGTATGTAGTACAGAGAGAATAAAAATTTAAAAAGAACTGATGTTGTATATTTGTCTACTACCCCTTTCAGCAGGAATGGACATTGACATTACGGCCTTGATCGATCTAGAAAGGACGATAGAAGTTTCTCGAGGTGCTTGACATTATTGGCAGGGTGGGTTCCTATTTTCAGTTTGTGATGATTTAGTAAACATTCTAGGTAGTGATTCATTATCTTCCTAGTGCCAAGGGTGTGTGGTGTCTGACAAGATAAAACTAACATGAAGCAATGATTTATATTTTCAGAATTATTTGATGGATAACTAAACGGACTATCTAAAGCATATGCAAATGAATTGATTAACCAGTTTCCCTTTTAAAGTGACCTCTGTTTTGTATTCTACTTTTACACAGACTTGATTTATCAGAAGATTTAGTGGAGTACAGTATTTGGTTTTACACCGAGTGTGGTGAATTTTAATGAAAATCATTCATCATCTTCAGGACTGAGCCAATACACGTCCAAGTCAAGCCAAATACAGCACCTTGCAATGGGAGCACAGCAACTCCCAGCGCTAGGACTTGGAGCTCAGCATTAAGAAAGTATCAACGTCACAGTGTTATTTTGTTGATGATGATGCCTGATCTTACAAATGACAATCGCTACTAAGCATTTTAGCCCAAACGTCATAATGATATCAGTATGTAAAAATCATGTATTGTGTACCTACTGCATACCACCTGATTTATCTCTAACTAGTCAAGATTGCTGTCCTTAAAGGATGTGAAAATTTAAGATAGAATAAGACACAAGAGAATATGAAAATGTTACCACAAGTCTGGTTCTTCACAGGAGCATAAACTCTAACCTAAGCTTTTTTTTCCATCAAAGACACTATGCTCCACTGATCGTACTCCGGACTCTCTTAAAACTCTGTTTCTCATTGCAGTGGCCTAGTATATAACAAAACAAATGTGTGGCACTATTCTGACTCCACGTAGAACATTTTTATAATGTTGCATAACTGATGAATGAATGATTCACTGAGTGTTCATTACCATGTATTAAAAACTTGACATTTCACTGTACATATGAAATAATGAAACCTAGTCATTGTCTGTCATTTGCAGAATGTCATTTCACAAATGTTCAGACAGAGATTAAAATGACTTCGGTGGCACGCATCTGTAATCCCAGGACTCAGGAATATAAGGCAAGAGAATGGCCATGAATTTAATGTCAGCCTAGGCCATGCAGTGCGACTCTCCTCTGCCTCAAAAAAATAACTATAGCAACAGCAACAAATAAGAAACAGAGATTAAGAGAAATTAAAGCTGCTAGATAAGCAGTTTCAGACTTGGAGAATGCAAGGGAATAAAGCCCAGTGAAGCAAATTTCAAAGCTTTTTTGTTAGTGTTCTGTCATGTTGACTCAAAGTAAAAGGCAATGTTGCCTGTCAAATTGGAGAGGTAACCCCAAAACCACAGAGTAAACTTATAAAACACAGAATAGGGTACTGGAGGATTTAGAAAATAAGGTTCTGTGTAAGTAGTATTTGTTGAATACAGCCTTCCCCAGAACTCTAAAGCCTCAAACATGGCATATTGTTTGGCGCATACTTGCCGTTATACCAAGACATAAAAGGAACTACATTGACTCATTTTCTGATCAAGGAGATTATGGGGCCAAAGAGGAAAGTGATCAATGATGTAGAGTGTGCCTAAGGAGAGTCATATGGAGAGAAAACAATCTCTCAGGCTTTCACAGAGAACACATTGGCCAAGCAATGGCCGTGACTCATCCACATGGCTAACGCTGACAAAGGATCTACAATCTGAGGTACAGAATCTCAGGATAAATCCTGAGGGGATTTCACTGACCTTCAGACCCAAAAGCTGCAACTCTTGTTGCATAGGTCCTGCTTTACCTTAGTTTTAACCATCCAGCAGAAAAGTATAAAAACAAAATATAAGAAGCAAAGCCATGCTGTTATGTTGAGATGCAGAGGACTCAGGTCAACAATTTCTGACATTGCCAGTCAAGCAGAAGACCCAATACTATTATGAGCTACTGAACACTTTTAGATTATTTTGCTGAGTTTACACACCTATAATATTCAAATAACGGAACTTAACAAAAAAAGGAGATACAGATGAATGTCCATTTTGTATCTGTGTATTCAAAGTGGTTAGGATAGATTATATAGTTACATTATCTTAATGAATAGAGTGATTTGTTCTAATGGTGTTTGTAAATAGGATATCATGTCCGCATCTTGTACTGCAATTAACAACTAGGAAGAATGTATGCACTGTGTTAATTATTTAAACTGCCCAACCAATTTGATTTGAAACTGACTCATTGCCATTTGTTTCTCAATAAGATTATGGGAAAAAAAGCAATGGGCGTTTACTTTCTTATTCACACATTATTCATCTTATATTCCATCCAGTCTTTTAAATACCTGAGAACAACGTCTTCCATCTTTAACATATGATGCTCCAGATGTTTCTGTGATCTCTTTCATTAAAAGCAGGGGAGAAAAAACAAGACTGGAGACCTGTTGCAGCAGAAAGGAACACCAGCAATGAAATGTCACCCATCACTTGGGCTCACATGTCCATAGCTACATGATTATGGCTGTCCATAAAGCAGAGAATTCAACTAAGGTATTTATACCACGAGGTCCACTTCCTAGGTACAATTTTCATTAGGCAAAGAGGAAAAATCATGTTTAAAGATTGCTATCTACCTCAGATACACATGAGAATAACTGACTTTATCATTGGTATAAAGAATTTAAAGCTCAGAGATAGATAATAACTTGCCTAGAGATTCAAGGCTGTGGAAGGATCAGTTCACATGGAGAACTTCAGGACACTCAGCCAACTGCTGCCTGGAAACTAAGTCTGGCCTGCCAGATGATTTTACAGCTACAGTGTTGATTTATTTGCCCATTATCCACGACTTCTTTCACACTACAATGACAGTGGTGGATACTTTTGACAAAGTATGCCCTGCAGAATTTTAGCTGTTTTCTATCTGGCCTTTTACCAAAAAAGATTTGTTGAATATGGAAGGCTATTTTATTGTACATAAAACAAACTATGAAAAATTTGATGGATTAAAGCAGCACAGATTTTTTTTCTTAATTTACACTTCTTGAAGAATTCTGTAGCGGGGCTTACTGCTGCCTTCCTTCTAAGGACACTAAGGGACGCACATTCCTTCCCTTTTATGGTTTCTGGAAGTTAGCTGCATTCCTTGGATACTGTCTCTTTTCCATCTTCAAAACTAGAAAGCGCTGCTCAAAACTCTCCCATAGTGCATTACTCTGGCTTTTATTCCTCTGGCCTCCTGTTCCACTTTTTAAAACCACTCTAACTATTATTTTGACCTCCATTCTTCTGCCTTCTTCTTTGTCAGGACTCATGCAATTATGTTGAACCTGACTAGATAATCTGGGATAATCTCCCTTTGCTGAAATCCAATGATTTATCTGCTAAGTTTGATCTGCAACCTCAATTTCTTTTTGACATGAAAGCTAAAATATACAGTTTGCAAAGTTTGGAGTATGAAGATGCTTAGCCATCATTTATTCTGTCTATCACAAGGGCAGATAATCTAAATTGTATTATACACCCTATTGTTTTTATTGCACAGCTTCCTGTCCTGAAAAACCAGGTAAGTCTTTATTACAATCAGAAATATTGAATCTAGTAAAATCTATATGGTAGGAAGATTGGAGAAAAGTAATTGAGAGGGGAACGTAATTTGGGAAATGACAAATAACATGATACAGTGTAGGAGTTGATTAAGCATTTGGAATCTGGATGCAAAGCAAATCCATGCTTTGAAAAGAATTGACAAGATGAAAATTACAAACTCTGTAAGCATGAGATGTACTGAGTAGATTCCGATTGTGCAGTGCACGAAGAAAACAATGAAAATACCATGCTTTTAAAAGGTTATAAAAATGACATCTTATTCTAGAGCAGGAGGGATGGAGTCAAGGCAACACAAAATAAATTAGACTTTTCCTTTTTTACTTATTAATTAATTTTATTGGTACTTTTTTATTTTATAGAGGAAAAAAGGCAAATGCAAGAACAAAGACAATAACAAAGCAACATGGAAAAACAAAAATGTACAGAATTTCAATACAAGAATAGAAACTTAACAATGGCTGTTTTATTACATATTATTATCAAATTTGTTGCTCAGATTACCAGATATCGCCGTGACAAAATTGATCAAGGAATTAAACATTAACTCTTCCTTTCACTAAACCTTAATTTTTTTCCTTGTCCTTTTTACTTTTTAAATTTACTTTCAGAAGAGTATACAAATAATAGATGAGGCATTACAGATGATACACATTTAAAAGAACAAGATGAGAGGTATTCGACGGTGGTTATTACACATTGTTGTCCTAAAGGAAGTTGCTCATATTACAGATATCAGCATATAGAGGTGGGCAAAGTAAGAAGTTTTAAACATTAACTGTTACCTTCAAAAATCTAATAGAAATGAGTAGTAAAATCATCTGCTATCCTGTGTATAAACTCATATGAAATTTTGCCCCTTTGTTTTTTTTTCTTTCCCCTTTTCCTTCATCTCAATTGTTTATTCCTTATGTTTAGTTTGTTTTGATTTTATTATATCTACCACACCTTTCATATTTTATTTATTCTTTCAGGTTCTTATACTAGAGAGACCATACAGTGTTTACACATGTGGGTCTGATTTATTTCACTTACACATGTAGCTTGTAGTGGCATCCATTTACCTATGCAAGCCTCAAGTTTATCTTCCTTATAGCTAAATAATACTACATTGTATGCCGTGACTCATCCATATGGCTGATACTGACAAACAATCTGAGATACAAGATCTCAGGATAAATCCTGAGGGGATTTCACTGACCTTATCAGACCCAAAAGCTACAACTCTGTGCATAGATCCTGCTTTACATTGGTCTTAACCATCCAGCAGAAAAGTATAAAAACAAAATATAAGAAGTAAAGCCATGTTGTTATGTTGAGCTGTAGATGACTCAGGTCAACAATTTCTGACATTGCCAGTCAAGCGGCAATGGGGGCTGCTGGACTCTTTTAGAATATTTTGCTGAGTTAACACACCTATAATATTCAAATAACGGAACTTAACAAAAATAGGGGATACAGATGAATGTCCATTTTGTATCTGTGTATTCAAGGTGGTTAGAATAGATATATAGTTATATTCTCTTAATGAATAGGGGGATTTCTTCTAATGGTGTTTGTAAATAGGATATCATGTCCGCATCTTGTACAGCAATTAACCACTGGGAGGAATGTATGCAATGTGTTAATTATTGAAATTATCTTACCAATTTGATTTGAAACTGTCTCATTGCTATTTGTTTATCAATAAAATTATGGAAAAAAAGTTTTGCCAAAGTGAAAATTAAACTTGATG
>NW_004524582.1:18618290-18621057 GCF_000260255.1 Octodon degus
TATACTTCCCTTCCAAAGGCAAGCTGGCTAGAACTACGAAAAGAAGCAATGCTTCACCTTCCACAAAAGAAAGGAAAGTCGGCTGGTCTCCTAATACAAGGCAGCCAGGCAAGTGGGATGGATTTTTACTCATCGATGGTCAAATGTATTTTTTTTTTCTATGCATGCCTATAATTGACTAAATAAGGCCACCCTCACTATTGTCAGCAATCCTCCTACAAAAGTGTTTCTCAGTCAATGTAAGTAAGGGTCATTGTCCCCTCAAAAATAGATTTATAGAAAATTCAAAATATAGGTCAATCAAATACCTGGCACCCTGTGCTCCAGTCAAGTGAAATAACCATTCACAAACGCCATCTGTATCTTTCTGTAAACAAATACTATAATCTAACAGTATTTAGTCATTTTCCTTGCATCAGGCCCTGCGCCCATAAACTCCTATCACAATCCTTCAAAGCTATTAGTGCCTATATTGGCTCCATTTGCCAGGTGAGAGACTAAGTGATTTGATGCAGGTCATGGAGTTAGCAACTAAAGGGGTCCTAGATCAGAACCCTGCATGTGAGCCTGGCACCTAAGTTCTCAGTATAAACCTTTGTGTTGTTATATGGATGCTAAATAATTGTTATCTCTGAAGGACAAACATTTGCAACCTAACAACAAGAAACTTTCTGTATAAGAACACTACTAATTGGCACAGTGTTTAACTTTACAATTTGAAACTTTGTGTTGTTATAAGAAAGCACCATTGTCCAGGCAAATTTATATAACCTGAGTAGCAGAAAAATGTGTAAGTCAACAAATCCTACACACTTAGTGAAATAACTCAACAAAGTGTCATTTTAAGTGGTTGCATTTATACAGGCAGCAGAATCTTAGAAAATTCACTGATTCTAAGGCCAGAGATGAGATTATACATAGTCTAAAGATATGTAAATTATTTATTTGTGGGTTTTCATTTCTATATTTTCATTTTACAAAAATAATGGCCATTGTAATGGTTGATAGTTATATTAACTTGAGAAGTTTACAAGGATAACTAAGTTACACAGCAGGGGCCCAGGGTCAGCAATTTGTAAACATCCTCATCCTGTGCAAGAGGACAGGGAGATGGAGTGAGATTGATTCCTAAGTATTTCATTTTTGGGGGGAAAGGTGAAAGCTATGGTTTCCATAATTTCTCTCTTGGTGTGTTCATTGTTTTTGTGTAGAAACGCTATTGATTTTTGAGTGTTGACTTTGTATTGTGCTACACTACAGAATTTGGTTATTAAATCTACAATTCTCCTAGTGGAGTTTTTGGGGTCTTTTATATACAATATTATGTCATCTGCAAATAATGATAACTTCACTTCTTTTCCAGTCATTATTCCTTTTATTTGTTTCTCTTGTCTAATTGGTTTGGCTAAGGTTTCCAGAACCATTTGGAACCACAGTTGTGACAGTGAGATTGTCTTGTTCCTGTTTTTAAAGTGAAGGCTTTCACTTTTGTCCATGTAGAATGATGTTGGCTATTGGTTTATCATAGTTGGTTTTTATCAGGTTGAGGTACAGACCATCTATTCCATTTTTCTATAGGGTATTTATCATGAATGAGTGCTAGACTTTGTCAAAATCTTGTTTCTGCCTCTATTGAGATGATCATGCTATCTTTGTCTTTGGCTCTGCTGATACGTTGTATTACATTTATTGATTTGCAAATATTGGGCCATCCCTGCATTCTTCAGATGAATCTCATTTGGTCCTGGTGCATGAACTTGCTGATTCTGTTTGCAAGTATCTTACTGAGGAATTTCTCATCTTTGTTCAATAGGGAGATTGGCCTGTACTTATTTTTTTTTCCTTTGGTTGGTCTTTCCCTGGTTTTAATAGTAGAGTAACACTTGTCTCCAGGAATGAATTAGTGAATGTTGCTTCACTTTTAATTTCATGAGATAGTTTGAGGAATATTGGCATCTAATCTTCTCAAATCTCCTCTAGTGTTCCATCAGAATCTGAGTCTTAAAAAAAAAAAAAAAAAAAAAAAAGAACCTGAGTCTTTCTCTGTTGGCAAGTTTTGAACTACATTTTCAATATCGTTAACTGCTACAGAATTTTTGTATTTTCTTAATTCAGCTTTAATAATTCATACTTAGGTAGGAATCTTTCCATTTCTTCTGTGTTTTCCATCCTAAAAGAGTAAAGATTTTTCAAAGTAGATATTACAGTTCTTCTGAATTTCCCAAAGATCTGTAGTGATTTCACCCATTTCAATCCTCAGTGAATGAATTTAAATCTTTTTTTGAGGTAAAGATCAGCTGAGGCATTATCACATTTATTTATGCTTTCAAAGAACCAGTGCTTCAATTCTTCAATATCTGTACCATTTTCTTAGTCTCCATTGCATTAATTTCTGCTATGATGTTTAAAATTTCCTTCCTTGTATGGGCTTTGGGTTTGTCTTGCTCTTCTTCTCTCTAGAAGCTTGAGATATAATATTAGATTGTTCATTTGTGCTCTTTCTGTTTTCCTCATGTGAGAATTCACTGCTATAAATTTCTGTCTTAGGACTGCTTTCATCGTATCTTATAAATTCTGCTATGTTTATGTGCTTTCTCATTTATAAATGTAAATTACAAAAGCATTTACCAATGTATGCGTTGTTTCATTTTTTTCTTTGGTTTCATCTGTGACACATTGGTTGTTTATGAGGGTGTTATGTAATATCAATATTTTTATGAAGTTTTTGCAGTTTCATTTGCCATTAATTTTTAATTTCCTTGCACTA
>NW_004524582.1:18625825-18640585 GCF_000260255.1 Octodon degus
ACTCAGGTTAATAATTTCTGACATTGCCAGTTAAACAGAAGCCCCAATGCTATTATGGGCTACTAGACTCTTTTAGAATATTTTGCTGAGTTTACACACCTATAATATTCAAATAGTGGAACTTAGAAAAAACGGGGTATATCGATGAATGTCCATTTTGTATCTGTGTATTCAAAGTGGTTAGGAAAGATATATAATTACATTCTCTTAATGAATAGAATGATTTGTTCTAAGGGTGTTTGTAAATAGGATCTCAAGTCTGCATCTTGTACAGCAATTAACCGCTAAGAAGAATATATGCAGTGTGTTAGTTATTGAAACTGTCCTACAGATTTTATTTGAAACTGTCTCATTGTTATCTGTTTATCAATAAAATTTTGAAAAAAAAATTTAAGTTTTGAAAAAAATAAAAAAATAAACAACGATCTTTAGCTATATCATCCTGTCTGCAGAAAAAAACGTTTTATCTAGTCACAGTTAAAAGGACCTCCATGTAATGCATATATTTATGATGTAATATCTGAGCCTGAGTGATTTTTGTCAGTTTCCTTTAGTGATATCAAAATTATTGTAGTGATTACTGTCCTATTTTCAGAGGAAGAAAAATACATAATTGTGTATTACTGACAATTTTTTAGAAAGACATGGATGATTGAAGAATTCATTTTAAATGCAATGGTACTTGATTTTATATCTTATGTAGATTTTGATTTTATATGTATATTTTCAACTGTATTGATGATATTCTGTACCCTGTCTACCTCACTCCTAATGCTTACCTGTAATTTCCTTACCAAAATGTATTACTATAGAAGTAAAGTGAAAACAAATCCTCATAGTTAAAAAAATACCGTTTTAGGTATACTCATCTTAAGAAATGTCTATTTAAATTCCTTAGAGAGACAAATTATAGGAAGATAGCAAAAAAATATTTGGGTATGGTGGAAGAAAAAATGTGCTTAAACTCAGGTTGCAGGCAGTGAACCAAAGTCACTTTCTAAATAAAAACTATTTGCTGAAAAAAAAAAGTGAAAATTAAAGTATGTCACAAAATGTCAAAAAAAAATACATCTCCTCATCCATTCCTTAGGTTATAGGCATTTGAGTTGTATCCAAAATTTAGCTACCACACATTGTGCTGCTATAAACATGAGTATACATATATCGCTGAAGTATGTTATTTTCAGTTCTTTTGGGAAAATACCCAGAAGGATAAGAGCTGGATTGAATGGGACTCCCAATCCTAGTTTTTTAAGAAGTCTCTACACTGATTTCTATAGTGGTTGTACCAGTCTACATTCCCACCAAAAGTGGAGAAGAGTTTCTGTTTCCCTGAATCCTCTGCAGCATTTGTTATTAGTTGATTTCTTTATGATTATCATTCTTCATGGGGTGAGATGGTATCTCAGTGTTTTTTTAATTGGCATTTATTGAATGATCAGCACTGGGGAACAATTTTAATGTATTTATTTTGCATTTATATTTATTCATCTGGCATGTGTATTTATCTTAGATGTCTATTTATTTATTTATTTATTTATTATTTTTTCAGGGGGCAGGCTCAGCCTGCCCTAAGGGCAGGGATGGTGCTGTATGTGGTGCCAGGGATTGCACTGTAGAACCACGGTCCCTGTGCCTGCCTAAGCTTGCCTAAGCAGGCACCTCTGCTGGCCAAGCTATCTCACCAGCCTTCAGATGTCCATTTTGGATTGGGTCTTTGAATTTTGGTGGGGTGGCAGGTTGACTTTTTTTTTTTAGTTCTTCATATATTCTCAGTAGAAGTCCTTTGTCTGAGTGACTGTTGGCTAAGATTTTTTTCCCAGGTTGTAGGTTGTCTTTTCACTCTATCAGTGATTTCTTTTGACATGGAGAAACTTCTCAATAATATGAGATCCAAGTCATTGATTCTCTGAAGTATTTCCTGTGCCGATGGTTTCTGTTCATGAACTCTCTGCCTACCCCATGTCTTCAAGATTTCCACCTATTTCTCTTTCAGTAGATTTAGTGTTTCTGCTTTAAAGTTTAGATCTTTAATCCATTTTGATGTTATTGTAGTGCATGATGATAGATCCGGATATAGTTTTAGTTTTGAGCATGTGGAAAGCCAATTTTCCCATCATCATTTGTTCAAGAAGCTATCTTTCTTCCCATTATCATGTTTGACTCCTTTGTTGAAGATAAGTTGTCTGAGTACGTTGGCAGTTGTGTCTGCATCTTCTAATCTGTTCCATTGATCCTTTGGAGTGTTCTGTTGCTGGTAATGGGCTAATTTTAGTACAGTAACTCTGTAGTATAATTTCAAGTCAGATATTATAATGGCTCCTGTTTTGCTTTTGAAGGTCAGAGTTGCCTTTGTTATTCTAGGTCTTCTCTAGTTACAAGTGACTTTCAGGAATATTTTCTCTAGATCTGTGAGGTATGCTGATGGTATTTTGATAGGTATTGCATTAAATCTGCATAACAATTTGAGAAGTATGGCCTTTTTCACAATATTGGGTCTTCTCATCTAGGATCAAAGAATATCTTTCCATTTTCTGAAATCCTCTTTGATCTCTTCTTTGAGAGTATTGTAGCTTTAATTGTATAGATCATTTTCTTCCTTTGTTAGATTAATTCCTAAGTATTTCATTTTTATGGATGCTATTGTGAATGGTGTTGTTTCTCTAATTTCTCTCTCAGTGAGTTTGTTGTTTGTATAAAGGATGCTTTTGGTTTGGGGGTTTTGATTTGTTTCCTGCTATGCTTCTGAATTTGTTTATTATTTTTAGAAGTTTCTTTGAGGAAATTTGGGTTATCTTGTGCAGTGTATTATTTTGTCTACAATTAATGATAGTTTAACTTCTTCCTTTCTAATTTTTACTCCTTTTATTTTTCTCTTGTCTAATGGCTCCTTCTAGTGTTTCCAGAACTATGTTGAACAGGAGTGGTGATAGTGGTCATCCTTGTCTTGCACCTGATTTTAGAGGAAGTGTTTTCATATTTTTTTCCATTTAAAGTGATGTTGGATGTTGGTTTCCCATAGATGGCTTTTATCAGAGTGAGGTATAGGCCATCTATCCCAGTTTCTTGTAGGGCTTTGATCATGAATGATTGTTGGACTTTGTCAAGTTTTTTATACATCTTTTGAGATGATCATGTGCATAAACTTCCTGATGATTCTCTGTATTCTATTTGCTAGTATTTTATTGAGGAATTTTGTGTCTATCTTCATGAGAGAGATTGGCCTATAGTTCTCTTTTTTGGGTGAGTCTTTCTTTGGTTTTGACATCAATGTAATGAATGAATTCAGAAATGAATCAGGAAGTTTTTAATTTTTTGTATATTCTTTTCCTTACTTGCATTAATTTCTTTTTAAAATATATTTAATCTGGTTTTTTGTTTGTTTGTTTGTTTGTTTGTTTGTTTGTTACAGGATCTCACTATGATGCTCAGCCCCTCTAGCACTAGGGTTACAGGAGCGCACCACCATGCCTGGTTTCAGTGGCCTGCCAAGGTGGCATGGGATGCAGTACCAGTGATCGAATCCTGGTCCTTGCATTTTCTAGGCAGGTGCTTAGAGTACAGAGCTATCTTCCAGCCCCTTATCTTATAATGTTCTATTTCAGGAAAAAAATATATATTTTGATATCTGTGATACATTTTGTGAAATTTTAATAGTAGGTGGCTATATTACTGCAATCAGACCCTCTCTACAAAGGGTCTGTTCTTCTGGGCTCTGTGTGTGTGTGTCAGAGATTCTTGTTTTGTGCCTGTCCCAATATCTTGCATTCTCTATAGATGAAAAGTAGGGTATGGTTTCTGTTTGGCACTATCCTCCATCCTTATGTATAGGGCTTTCATAAATTATTATCCAAATGTCTCCTGACATTATTACCAAGGGAGAACCTATGGCTAAGGCAGGTATAGTATCTTAATTACAGTAGTACAATTAACAGTAATATCAAGTGAAATTTAGAAATTAACAAACTGTAGTAACTAATGGTTTTGTGCTTTACAATAGCAGGAAACACTATAACCAAACAGACCATAAATTGTAATATATATGTAAATAGTTTACCTAATTTATGTCTGGCCATCTACCTGCCATGTACCTGGAGTTCTCTGGGCAGACCAGTTTACCCAAGTTCCCTCCTGCCTCTTGCGTGCAGCAAGGCTCCTCCCCAAAGGTCTGCACCGCCTATCTAGGCCCTGCTGGGCCCAGCCCTGAACCTCAGCCCCTTCCTGAATGTCCATGCTACCAGTCTCTGTTGTTACATTTAGATATATACAATGATCATGGAATCTGTACCCATACATGATATACGTTGATTCCATTTTTTTCCCAATCCCCTCTCCTCCATTCTCCTCATCTTCCCCTCCCTATTTACAAAGTTTTATTTCCATCTTACAATTTTTTCTTCTTTCTTTTCTCATTTCTCCCATCCCAGTTTATATTACTTCTGAACAGATTCTTTCCATTTCCAAACATTTATTGTGCACCCTCGATTTTATTTATTCTTTCAAGTTCTTACACTAGAAAGATAATATGATGTTTACACATGTGAGTCTGATTTATTCACTTATGAGTACATTCTCAAATTGCAAATCATTTACCTAGAAAATCTCAAGTTCATCCTTAATTGCAGCTGATTAGTACTCTATTTTATGAAAATACCACACCTTCTTTAACCATTCCTTGAATGGTGGGCATTTGTATTGTTTCCAGGATTTAGCTATTACAAGTTATACTGCTATAAACCAACATGGATGCACATATATCACTGAGTTATGTGATATGTTTTTAAATCTTCCATAAAGATTTCCAGAAGGTGAATAGTTGGGTAAAATGAGGTCTCTAATCCTAGTTTTTTGAGGACTCTGCACACTGATTTCCACAGTGGTTGCACCAATCTGCACTCCTACCAACTATACAGAAGAGTTCCTTTTGCCCCAAGACCACTCCAGCATTTGTTATTGGTTGATTTCTTAATGATACCCATTCTCTCTGGAGGTCTCTGTTGAGGGATGGCATCAAATTTAGCCAGAAGTACTTACATATAGCTAACACATTGTACTTTTCTCTTTTGGGTTGATATAATTCAGTTTGCATTTGAATCTGTCTGAAAGTATGGTTGGACTGGCTTTATACATCTACATGTGTTTTAATTTGCACCTCTTTTAATAGCCAGTGATGTTGAGCATTTTTTAATATACATATTTCATGCTTGTATTTTTTCATCTGAGAACTGAGCATTCATCTCATATACTCATTTTCAAAGTGAGCCTCTGAATTGTGGGCATCTGTGGGTATTTTCTTTTTTAAAGTTCTTTGTATGTTTAATATACAAGTTGTTTGTCTGAAGCTCAACTGCCTAAAATATTTTTCTACTTTGTCAGTTGTCCTTTCATGTTTTTGGTGATTTTGTGTGTTGCGCAAAATATTTTAATAGGATGAGACATCAGCTGTTGATTCTTTACACTATTTCCAGGGCTGGTGGAGTTTGTTCATGAAATATTTGCCTATTTCTATGTTTCAGAGAACTCTGCCTATTCTCTCTTCCATCAGATTTAGTATTTTTGTTTTAATATTTAGGATTCAGGTATGCTAAAGGTACAAAACTTTTGTGCAGTGGGCAACTTCTCTATATAGGGCTCCTCACTGACAGCAGTTTGCTAAGAAGGTGATATTACTATTCCCAGCTTGTAGGCCCCAAACTGAAACTAGGTATGCTTATTATTATTAAATGACTGAAAGATAAAAGCTAATAAAACTGGATTTAAACCTTCTACTAAAAATTATCTAAAACTATACCCTATATGTGTAGCCAGGGTAAGAATTGGGAATTTGTAGCCATTCTTTCAGTTTGTTAACAAACTGAAATAATGAAGATGTCCATGGAGGGGTTTCGTCAAACTTGACTGGAAATGCTTAGATGTAGTTTTTTGTTGTTTTTTGTTTTGTTTTGTTTTGTTTTATATTTTAGGGAAGTGTCTACACTGTGTTCAGGGTCTCACTACTAGATCAGACTCGTAGTGATTCACCTGTCTACAGCCTCCTAAGAGCTGGGATTACAGGCATGTGCCACCATGCTCAGTCTCAGGGCCGGGGCCAGCATGGTAGGCCAGGGGATCAACCCCAGATGTAGTTAATAACTTGGATCTTTCTCTTCTTTGTGGGCTGACCAAATTCAGTGCCTATTTGAATCTCTTCATCAGGCACAGCTGGACGGGGTTTATAGATCTACAGTGGTCTCATTTTTATTTTGAATTGCAGATGCCCTCCCGCCATTTCTACAAGTCAGTGGGAGATTCCTCCACTTGTCCTAAGTAGAGAAAAGAATACATTGCATTTTCAATCCTATGGAAATAATTATATTTTCAAGGTCTCCATCAGTCATCATAAACTTTATACCTTCTCCTGGGGAGAATGATTCAAACCTCTGATATATTGCTTTTGTCATTTTCAAAAAAAAAAATGTTTCCATTGATACAGCCAGTTTTAAAACAACCTGAATTTTGTAGATTCACTGTACTGCGTCTCTAAACCCATCTTCCTTCACCAAATAACTATGATCATAAAAACATTAATATATGTAAAATTATTGTTTGTTATACTTCATTATATCAAAAATATCTGTCAAACCAAAGTCTTATTCAATTCTATAAATAGTCTTCTGAGATAGAACTAAAATGGGAGCAATTTTTATGTAGTAGAGATAGGCATTTCAGGAGTTTTCTCCAAGGTCAGTTAGCAGGTCGAGTTTCAGGAGTGGTTAAGTTGGAGATCACCCATTCAGTGGTGCCCAGAGCACGGATCCCCAAGGTGAGCAGGTGACCCCACCCCAAAAATACAGGGGTGAGAGGCCAGGTAGTTGTTATGCAGAGTGGTTTCCCCTGACATCAGAGTGCATGCTATAAACAAATGAACTACAGTCAATGATTAGTTCTTCTCCTTTTCTCCAACAGGAGACAGAGGGCTCCACCTGATCCCTGCTTGCTTGCTTGCTTGCTTTCTCTCTTTCTTTCTTTCTTTCTTTCTTTCTTTCTTTCTTTCTTTCTTTCTTTCTTTCTTTCTTCTTGTCTTCATTTCTTCACCTTCTCACCACTATTCATGCTCCTCATCATGGGCAGCTGAGAACTAAGCTAGTCCCAGCAGTAGAGAAGCTGGAAATTAAACTCATATCACAATGATTCCACAGCTCTTAATAGAAAAAATAAATTATACAGTTTGTACACCTTTTTAGAAGTTATAGAAAGAAACAAGATTTGTTTTTCTCACTAGACAGGAACTGAGCTGAGCAAAGTACAACTATTAATATGCCTGCTTCTGATTTATGTGTTCCTGTTACCTGGGCCTCATCCACTCACCTTGAAGCATGCTACCCCAGTGATGTAAATGCCTGGTGTAGTTTCTTCAACCATTTCTACAGCATAAAACTAAACACAGATTTTTTTTCATTTAATTTTCAATGAGGCAATGATGACTCTGTCCTTCTGAATCTTCATTTCATGTCTATGGGCGGTTTCTTGGCCCTAACCATGGTTCTCGAATGACTTTCTTGTCTGAAAATGAGAAAACAAAGAAATCAATATAGAGGCTAATACATTCCAGAAAACCAAAAAGGGCTGAGAACAAGGCCAAACAAGACCAGGGGTCTCTGATAAATTGCAATTCTTCCTCTGTGTTGTTAGAGCTACAGATCATAATTGACTTAGGGATATAGAGTGACTTTCCCTGTGAAGAAATATGAAATTTACATATTGGTAATAACTACATTCAATAGTGATCCTGTGTAAACTTGTAATACACTGCATATAATTACTTTTCTTAGGTAGTCAACAAATTTTGAAGATTTTAGATAAAACCAGTGTGTTACAGTTATAAAACTTACAAACTCAGATAAGTGTTAACTAATTTAACCAAAAAAATAAAAGCTATCTGAGATGCTTCTATAAGAACTCAAAAGTATTGTCCGACTCTCTAGGTCTCCATCTTTCAAGTGGACTTTACTCTGGGTCAGCTCGATTCTCAGGAAGATCATTAGATGTTGGTGACTTTATATTCTACTCCACCTAGCATGCTGTATAAATAGATTACCTTTTCCAGTAGTCTATCTTGCATTGGTCTTCCTCACTTTTTATTTGATAGATCCTTGTCTTAGTACATTCAGGCTACCAGGTACTTTATCAACAACAGAACTTTATTCCTCACAGTGCTTGAGACTGGAATGTCGACCATCAAGAAAGATTTGATGACTACTGAGGGAGCTCACTTCCTGTCTCATAGATTGTGGGAGTTTAGTGTTCACGCTCATGGCAGAAGGGGTGAGGGGTTGCTCTTGGATATTTCTCACAAAGGCACTAATTTTATCCATTTGGGCTTTACTGCATGGCCTAATCATCCCGCAAAGTGCCAAGCCCCTGCTAGATCAATTTTAAGATGAGAATTTCACCATAGGAGTTTGTTGGGACTCTCTCTCTCTCTCTCTCTCTCTCTCTCTCTCTCTCTCTCTCTCCCCCTCATCCTCTCCCTCTCTCTCTCTCTATGGTTCCAGGAATTAAACTCAGTACCTTGTTCATGCCAATCAGGAGCTTATATCACTAAGCTGTCTCCCCAACCTGGCTATTTGATTTTGAATAATGCCCATTTTGTTTCCCTATCTCTTTCTTGACTGAAAGAGTTGCAATAGTGTTAATATTTATATTCTTCCAAAATTTTGCTGAAACTTGCATTCTAAAGTGATTGAATTTATCATTTAAATTTGTAGGTGCTGGGTAGGGGAGGGCCTAACATTTAGACTGTAGAAAGTTTCTTTCTGTTCTTCCACTTCAAGCTACTCCTGACTTCCTAGCTCTTGCATGAGCTTTGTGTGCCTTTGGTCTCTTCTAGCAAGCTACTGTTCATCTTTCAGATCTCAGCTGCAATGTCCCCAGAGGTTTCTAAGTTAAATCCCCTTTCCCTATGCTTTTGATGCCCTTGAAACTGCATGTATATAAGCACTAATCACATATTACTCTGAATAGCTGGAAAATGTTTGCATTTGCTGAAATACCAAAAGCTCTCCAAGGAGTGTTTTCCAACTTCTGACTGCAGAATAATGGGTGTTAGTTCTAAATTTTTAGATTCAGGTCTTTTGCTTCTATTTACAAGAGAATAGTTTCATTAGTAGCAAATCAAGTATCAAATACACCACTCTTTTCTCCACAAACACATAGTTCGCTAACATATACCTAGCATTCAAACAGTGCCTGTCAGTTAAAAGGAGGCAGTGACATAAACTGAAGGCCAGAAGGGACGTCTGTTTCATCTTCTCATTTTATTTCCCTTTAGAGGGCAAACTAACCCCCTGCATTGTGCCCAGAAGCCCATGTTGATCCAACGATTTGAAGACCAAGCAAATAACTGCGGAAAAATATAAGTAGAAGCAAAAGTAAATAAAAGGAAATTGGCATATTTCTCAACCTTTCTACCTCTAAAGATCATCACTTGGTCTTGCATGCAAAAGACAAAAGAAAAAGCAAGACAGATAGGAAAAAGTGATCTCTACAGTTCAGGATGCTGTATTCTGAATGTTACTAATTTATATTTCATTATTAATATCTTGATTGAGGGAATTGCAAAGGATGGATTTTGTGTCCTCTCAAAATTCATGTTGAAATCTTAAAAAACTGATGGTGTACAAAGGCTGACTTTTTAGGACATAGATCCTAAAGACAGAATTCTCATGAAAGGGATTAAAGCTCTCACAAAAAAATGCCCAGAAATGTAGCTTTCCTTCTTCACATAAGGGTGCAGTGAAAAACTGCAATCTTCAAGGGATCTCTTACTAAAACAACCATGCTGATGCTGTGATTTCAGACTTTCAAACAATGGAAAGCTGAGAAATAAAACTAGATTGATTATGAGCTACCCCTTCCTCATTATTTTCTGGTGTTTCCAGCTAACTGAGACAGAAACTATAAAGTGAAGCATAAGAATCTCATAGAAAAAAAAAACACATAAAATTGATGTATGGACTCAAAAATACATAACAGAATTGCTATTACATTTAGAGAATGTGGTATGGTTTGAAGAACTCGGTGTAAAAGGCCACCACCAAATGCCAACAGCACATATCTCCAGGGAAAAGAGTCTAGGCTCTTTAACTATTGCAGGAAGGAAGACTTTCCATCCATAGGATCTGATTGTGAAGGAACAATCAGGAAGAATTTCTTATGGCATTTGGGTTTTATTAGAGAATTTTCAGGAGGCTTCAGTGAATTGGCAATTTTTAGAGTTCAGATCTTACAAAAATGAGAGTAATTTAATAACTGAGCATCGTAATCAACTCTATCCAGGAAGCAGAGTAGAATGGAGTGAGAACTGCTTTGCTAAAGGAATAGCAATACCTTATGGGCAACGTACATCAGGAGATGAAGAGCTTCACATAGGTCTTAGTCATCCTTGTAGTCCGAGAAGGACCTTGTCTGTATCTCATACTCAGCCAGACCAGCCACAATCTTTGCCTTGTTTGGGGGTTATTTATGTTCTGTTGGGAACTCTGCACTCTGGTTTTTTAGCAGGACCATTTTTCACTTTCTCAATGGTTCTGGTCGGAAAACTAAATGAAGTTTCTTCCTTTCTGATCTTCAATCATGTTTTCATTCCCCCTGACCTCAGGGTGCAACCTTATCATCTTGATGTGATAAGAACTTATCTTGCAGTACAGGAACAGAGTGGAGTAAGATGGAACAAGCTCAGAATAAAACACTATCCTTGATAGACCACTCAGCCTTGGGCATGCCTCATGAGAAACATCTGAGAAAAGATACAGAGCTTCCTTCCATGAAAAGGTGTCAGCCCTCTCACTAATCTCCGTTTGCTCGTGGCAGAGGGGAACAAAAGAAATCTCACTGCTCTTTTTCTTTTTAAAGCACAGTCACCTTCCCACTTGCTCATGTGTCTCTACAAGTGTCTCAGCTTCTGATCAGCTACTTCAGTGATACTGGCTCCCTTAAGGAGAACTAGTAAGAAGTAAGAGATAGGTCTGCTTCACAATGGGGACAATGCTGAAAGAAAAGTTTGAAAGAGGAAATACTTGCCTCATAATATGTTATGTAGGGTATGCTTAAGAAATACTGGTTCAGTATAGGAAATAAAAGCAAGGTGGAGAAAAGATTTCTAGCTTGTTACTTTTTTTTTTGGCAGAAAGGTATCGTGTTTAAGGACAGGTACTTTGGAGCCCAGAAAATAGAATCAATATTGAATCCCATCATTTTCTTTTGTGTCATATTAGACCAGGGACCAAGAATCAGTGCTGAATGTCTGTTCAGTATGACTGTTGTAAGAATTAAATGGAGTAAAATAGGTGGGTCTTGTCAGATTTTCTGTACTCACTGAATGTACAATGTTATTCCTGAGCAGAGTTGTGGAAGACACAAGCAGGTTGTTATGCCCCTAGGAAAAAATGGCAAAAGAAGAGGTTTCTTAATAGTTATTATCCATTTGGCCAAAGGCTTTCTGTATTTTATCAGAGAAGTTGGTCCTTAGAATATGCATTAGTGTGCAAAAATTAGAGCTATCCAGATAGAACTGTTTCCTATTCTAGTTCTAGTAATAGGAATGCCATAATAATTTCATGTATTCTTACTTTATTTCATTTAGCATGTATTGCAATATAAGAAAAACTTGAATTAAAGAGGAAACATGGTCTCTGTCCCAATAACTCTCAGACATTATTAATAATTGATATTGATAAAATGTGATTTAAATTCACACTATTTTCAAATTAAAGACATCTTAATAAGTTTCTGATACTATCTATAGAATCATCAGTAGATATGGCCTATGACGAAGTTAATATAGGAAAAGAATTCTGAGCAAAGACTAAATTTTTCCTCCACATTCAGAAAAAGGAGCTTAGAAAATATCTCTAAGAAAGTGTTTTTTGCATAAAAGATTAGATGATTTATTACCTATGTTATGAACAGAACTAAGAGAAATGCTTTGCTAGCAATTTTATGAGAAAAGCTTGTCATTACTCCATTGAAGTACATTTGGGTCTTGCTTAGAAACAAGAAATTGTATTAATTGACCTCTGAATATCCTTGGCAGCCTTGAGGTTGTAAGGGACATTGAGTTGTTGGAAATTCACTTTACCATGGAGCACAAAGCTGGGATAAGTAACTGATTTTACTCAAAAATGTCATCAGACTGCTCCTGTGCTTTTTCTTTTTCCAAGATTTGGCTTGCTTGTCTAATCATATTCTAGCATCTTGTTAGCTAAGGTACAATGAGGACTTACACAACACTCTCACTTTTTAAAATGTGAGCCCTACAGGATAGGGAGCTGGTGTAATGTAGTTTACATCTAGTAGCAAAGCAGAGTTGGAAACATAAAGCCCAATAATTTCTTTACCATTAATTTGTGAGTGGAACTTGGTCACACTTAAAACTCTGTGATCTAAGTTTCCTAAAAATTAATAACAAATAATAAATAAAATATATCAGTAATACATATTCACTGAAAAATTGTAGTGAACAGATAAGGTAATATGTTGTAGAAATGGAAATCATTTTTAATAGCAACACAGTTTTATGATATAAAGGTCAAATATTTCTGGTACACTGTCATGTTAAAAATTCATCTGGATATAAGATGTTTGCAAGCTTCTGGCTACTCAATACTGCTGATAGATTAGAATCAATAGAACATTTAAACTTTATTGACTTTCCTTCAAATTTAAGGGTTATTTGTGTATAAACGACATTGAAAATGAACTGAAAATATGTAAACTTACACTATTGAATGACAGAGTGAGAATATTTAAGGATTCTGTTAGTGGACAAAAGAAGCACAAGATTTTGTGTTTCATCTGTTTCTTATGTTAAATATTTATTTCTTAAATTATGAAAAGATGAGAATAGCCACCATCTACCAAAGTCCTCTTTATAGCAGTAACTCCCATATCATCTCTAATTCTCATATCATCTTTAATTCTCAGAATAACTCTATGCTATAAATGGGTATTGTTGCCCATCTTTTATAGATAGTTAGGTAGAAAAGTAATACAGAGCTCATATGTGGTTGATTCAGACTCTGAACCAAGGTGTAGCAGATCTAAAAGTTTATGTGGTATTCATGTGACACATTTCCTCTTCCCCATAATTAATCGAAGGAGTGGGAAACAGCTCTGAGGGCTATGGTATTTCGTTGCAAAAGATCTTCTTTTTCTTCATTGGTGAATCAAATCTTCTGTATTCATGAATACTCATTCCACACCCTTTCCTTAGACACAAGGTTTACCTTGATGTTGACCTGTAACTAAAAGAATGCAAACAGAATTCTCGTTTCACATGTAAACCCTTCAAGGTGTGTCTTAAGCTAGCATTAGAGAAGGATACGTCTTAGGCTACTTCTTCCATGGAATGTTCCTCAGCCTGATCATTTGCTTTGTAATGGGAGAGTTTGGACTCTAGAATATCCATTGTGTATTTCTTGTTGACATCTTGACAAGCTCGGTAATGGCTACACAAATGCCATGCAGGTAAACACAAGAAAATGGAGCAAATCCTAGACTGCTAGATTCATTGACAGTTTAGAATGAAAATGAAGAAGATTCTGAAAAATAATTTTCAGGTAGAAAATACACCATTTGTGTCCTAGCTAAGAACGCTCATGAACCGCTTTGGGTAAGAGGATTTAATGCTCCTAGAATTCGCTGTGAGAATAGGAAAATACAAAAAAAGATTCATGTATCTGGTAATATGAATAACTGGTTGAAGATAATACTATGTATTACAACAAGTACTGTGAAATTCATATTACTTTGTTAAGTGAAAATCTGTATCACTTGTAATTATTTCTGTTTTCATTCTAACTTGTATTCTTTAAAAAATAAAAATAAAATGATTTATCATAAAGAGATGAGGGTATGAGCAAAGCAGAGAACAGAATAGGAAAAAAAGATTTTATGCTGAAAGAGAGGCAAGAACAAAAACAAAAAATAAAGGTAACTGAGATATAAAGGAACACAAGCTTTTATTTTATTTTACCTGAAGATTTTAATAAAGTCCAGAAATCTCAGTTTTAAAAGTCCAAAGCACTCTCCTCAGTCCAAAGATACTAAGGTTATTTTTTTTTTTTTATTTTGAGATGCAAAGCCACTTACCATTGTACTTTTACCTTTGGTTTTAACAAGGAAAGGGAGCAATAGTAAATGAATTCAAGCTTATAAAGTTATTCACAATGTAATAGTGCTGACACAGAACAAACGGACAAGTCAGTATATTTCCTGTAGAATTTGGAATTCAAATAAGACAAACACTATGAGGCAGTGAGAATTTTAAAAAAACTATAAGAGTTGAAATAATGCTCAGTGTGGAGCTTACATATTCATTAAATTCTTTTCACTCCTACTTTGCTAAATCTTTACAGTAAATGTGTAATCCTATGCATTGCATAATCCATACCTGTGCCTATTTTCAAGATCAAAAACCTGAGGTATGGGGAAGGTAACTAACACGGTCAGTGTTTCATGTTTCATTGCCCATAACAATGCTTTTCAAATTGTAAATTTTTGTCTGGAGATTTACTTAGTAACCTCCTTTCAGAGATGACAAGGGTTTAGTGTGAGGGAAGGCCTAGAAATTGCAATGTAAACATGCATTCTAAACCAAGGGTCAGACACCTTTACAAGATTGTTAAACATGATATAAGAATTAAATAGAAACCCTTTTCCACAAGGTCTGAGGTTAAAGACATTGCTGCAAATGTACTGGAACCAATAGGGTTGGCTTTT
>NW_004524582.1:18641435-18666271 GCF_000260255.1 Octodon degus
CTGAAAGTGAACCTATTTGATGAATGTAAGATCACACACCCGGGCAAGCCAGATAGCTCAGTGGACTAAAGTGCCTGCTTAGGCAGAGTGCAAAGGCTAGGTTCCATCCCCAGCCTGCTGTACCAGCCCAGCCCTGGGGACTGCTGAGATGGCAATAGAGCCTGGGTATAGAAGTGCACACCTGTAATCCCAGCACTTGGGAAGCTGAAAACAGGAGAATCACTCCGAGTCCAATCATTGTAGTGAGACACTGAATGCCCTGTATACCCTGCCCTATAATACAGAAAGAAAAAGATAGAGACCACACACCCATCATTTAAAAATATAATACAACATGGTCACCTTCAACCACCACCCAGTTGAGCTATAAAAATGCTACCTTTCCATCAGCTATGTTGGTGGTATTGTGTTCTCTTAAAAAGCGGGAATGGAGGGCCGGGGAGATGACTCAGTGGAATAAGCACTTCCCTGGCAAGTGCAAGGGCCTGAGTTCAATCCCAGGTTCCGCCAAAAAAAATGGGAATGGAAGTCCAAACTGCAATATATCATTCAATACCAAGTATATACTAAGCACCAATCTTTGTTCAACATACACTGTGTGTTGGTATACATCAACGTCTGGATGGAAGCTACTCCTGTTACAATGAATTATTATTTCCTTGGAATAATAATTTAGATGCCTTCCAGTTCCCAGAAGGCATCTAAATTATTATTCCAAGGAAACAGAACAGAAATCAGTCAAGCAAGAAGCAAAACTGCGTTCCTAATAAAAGGGAGATACATGATTTTTTTAAGAGAATAAAAAATAGTAGAAAGGCAATAAAGTATTTCACCAAACAGAATCATAGGAATTCAGTAGTGGTTGTGATAGTTCACATCACTGTCTTCAGACACAAAACACCATACCGCAGTGATATATGTGTGCTCATGTTTATAGCAATGAAATTGGTCATAGTTGAATCTTGGAAACAAACCACATGCCCATCAACTGAGGATTGGATAAAGAAAGATGTGCATGCTTCTTTCAAGTTCTATTGTGTTACTGCCTAGAGGAAGTGGTACTACATACTCTGACTCAGCCTGTTGTACAGATGGATAACTGAGGCCTGGAGAAGCAAGTAATTCAACACATTACTGAAAACACTGCATTTGAGACCTTGAGACCACACTTTTAACCCATTTCTCTGTTCCTAAAGAACAATAATGCTTTTCTTTAATGTATCTTCAGCCACTGTGACTCATGGACATCCCCAAGGATAATACTTTTGTATAGTGGTGAAACTTTGCCTTTCATTGGATTGGAGAATTTCAGCTCTTTTCTCTGTTGCTGTTGCTGTTAATAACCTCTGGGTACCATAATTCTTTGAAAAGGCAATATTTTTGATTTGGTTTCTGCTACACAGAGATTTGGATGGCTATCGAATTAAGGAAACAAAATTCTTGTTTCACATTTTCACTTAAACTAAAATTCAACTAAATAAATATTCCATTTCAGTGCCTGTCTTTCCGAAGTTTCCTATGCCAAACTCATTGTTAGGAGTACTCTTACCATCTCAACCAATAACTCCTCCCAATTCGCATGGACTTCCTGTTTGAAGATTTTTCGCCCAATAAAAACATGCAGGGAAGGTTTTCTAATTTGTCAACTCCCCCTTTCTTCTTGAGACAATTCTTTATTATTCTAATGATGAGGGCCATCTCCTTTAAATTTTTATTGTAAAGATCTCATTATTTGCTTTATCTCAGGCCCTATTATTCTAAGGCATGATAGAATTTCTATGATAGATTTACCTGCCTGTAAAGAGTTGCAAAATCCATAAATCATCTACATGAAGTTCCAAATTAGAATTCCCCAATC
Organism: Octodon degus; assembly: GCF_000260255.1. NCBI lineage: Eukaryota > Metazoa > Chordata > Mammalia > Rodentia > Octodontidae > Octodon > Octodon degus. The sequence continues at coordinate 18,643,294 of NW_004524582.1, forward strand.
CTAGTCTTCTTTTCCAAGGAACTCTACTATATGTGAGTTCTACTTGCTGGGTTAATGGCACCAGCACAGAGCAGGAGCTCTAAGGGCATCTGCTTAAATTAGCAGAATTGCTGACATTCTTCCCGGCCACCTTCCAAGACACTTCGTGTTTTTAGCTTGTGTGTCATGGCTATCATGAACCAATTAAGGTATCAAGTTCTTTTTTTTTTTTTTTTTGTATCATATTCTTATCCCACTTTCCAATGTTTCCTTTTCACTACTTGATATTGACCACTTTTTTAGTTACTTTTTATCATTGTTGTGACAAAATACTGGACACTCAACTTCAAAGGACAGAAGGATTATTTCGGCTCACAGTTTATGGAGGTTTCAATCTATAGTTGACTGAATCCAAAGCAGGGTGGCCTGACAGAGGGGTATCACAGAGGAGAAAACATTCCATGGCAGGCAGAAAGCAGCAGAAGCATCCAAGCAACTAACAGCAAGTAACAAGCAACAAAGAAAAGCCAGCAAGGCAATCCTATTTTTGTCCTTTATATCTTATCCAGCTACCTGCCCTCAGGACAGGGGGCACTGACACCTAGGGTGAGCCCCTCTGAATCCTACCCAGAACTCTCCCAAATCAAGCAGTAGACTATCTAGTAATCCCACACCTTTAAATTTAGCATCACGTGCTCCAGCTCCAGCCACCTCTGAAAAAGTGGCTCTTGTGTCCACACGGGGCTTTGAGGAGACACTTCAATGCAAGCCATGACAGCAACTAATTCTATTATTTCATCACCAAACCTATATTTAGATGTATGATTGTGCTTATCACCTGATATATACCCCATTTTAAAACTTTTTTGAAATGTCCCACATGTTGATCCATTTCTCTGTAATGTACCCTCCTACTCCATGTGCTTGCTTAGCATTCCGTCTTTTTATTATTATTGATTAAGCATATATATATATATATATACATACAGTAAACAACTTTCTTTACAATACATCTCCTTCAGATAGATAGAATGTTTAAAAATTGGCTCCACTGAATACATTCTTAAAATGTCTAATTCTGTTCTTCAGAAGGTACGGTAAGCTGAGGTAGATAGTGATTCTTAACAGAAAGTGGATCCTAATCACTGGGATTTCAGATGAATTCTCTAACCTTTTATGGGATAGATTATAATCTTTGTTTTAAAACGTTTATATTTCCTGATTCTTTAAGAGTACTACAAACCTATTACCAAAGAGAAAACCACGAGGGAAATCAATGGGCCAATGTCAGTCACTACTAATGATGCAAATTTATAAAGTGAGTACTGTTGAACAAACTTCAAAACATCTATATGACACACAACATCATAAATAACAGACATATCCGAGGAATATAAATACTGCTTAAAACAAAAAATACAAACTTCAAATATCAAGTTTAAAGATCAGGAAAGAAAACAATATGGTGAAATTTGACATCAATTATAGTAAACTCTCATTTACCAAATGAGAGTAAAAATCAAGAGCTTCTAATGTTACATCAATGTACTGTACCTCTCCAAAACTTAAAGCAATGGAAAAATATATGTATGCACTCTTTATCAATTAAAAATTATTTGAAAACACACAAAAATATTTTTTTCTTCAGTGTTGAAGATCAAACATAAGATCTTGGACCTAAACGTGATTCTAAATGATAAACAATTTAGAAGCAGTTGTTGATCTTTCCAGCTTTAGTAACAAGATAAAAATGTTACTGTCACTGCATCTGCTTAATATTAACCTCACGACATTCGCAATTATAGTAACATAGACAAATCAATACATAGAAAAGAAGAAAACAAAGCTGTCACTTTTATAAATGTCCATATTAAAATGTATCTATAAATAAAACAATAAATTTAGTTTATTTTATATGACTAAGCAACATGGCTGAGATAAAAATCAATAGAAAGAATAAATTGTATTTCTATAGACCTAAAGTGGAAGCACAGCAAAAGAACTTAATTTGTATCTAATAGTGACAAACTTAAAATATGTAGGAATAAATTCACTAAATGTGTGTAACAGACTCGTGCGGAAAATAGATGACTTACAATGACATAACGAAACACAAGAGCCTGAGCATAATAGCCGCACCCAAAAGTCCAGAACTCTGGAGTGGCGCAATAGAAAGGTCGCATGTTCAAATGCGACCTGAGCAATTCAGTGACTCCTTAGCAGACCTTATTGTAAAATAAACAATCTAAAAAATCTGGAACTAAAAGCCTGCATAGAGACCGTGGGTTCAACCCTACTGACAAAAAAGGAAGAAAAGGGGGACAGTAAAAAAAAAAAGGAAAGAACTATCATACGCATCAGTAGGAAGTTTCAATCTCATAAAAGTGGTATTTTGTTATAAAATGATTTATAACTTCAAAAGCAATTCTGATGAAATCATCAGTAGTTCTTCTTTTCTCTAGGAATTTAATAAATAGGCTCATAAACACATGTGAAAGAGATAAGGACCATTAATAGTGGAATGAGAGTAGGGTGTGTAAAAATATGCTGTGCTGGATGTCAAGAGGCATGTAAATTTTAGTATGTAAGAATTCATGGTATTTCTAGAAAGGTGTGAATCTGGAATTTCAGATTTCTGTATATTGTCCAAAAGAATAAAGCAGGTATTCCAGGTACAATATCGATCAATATGTTGACATTGGGACATGGAGAATGGTGTTGCACATCAGAGAAATTATCGAATATTTTACATATTTTTTGATAAATGGTTATTTATTTTTTAAGAAAAAGAAATAGTTGATCTGTATCATGTATTACACTTAAGAGGTTGAATGATTAAATATTAAAAATGAGAAACGAAAACTAAAAAATATAAATAACTACCTCTATAAGTAAGTTTTTCCTAAAAATAATGAAACCTATTCACCATAAAACTTAAATTGGTAAATACAATTATATTAAAGTCAAAAATTGATGTTCAACAAAAGATAATATTTACAAATGTGCAACTTGCATAATTGCACAGATGTCGGCTGAGGATGTATAATATATTCTCACATACACACACTGGCACATGCACACACATACACTAACACAGGGACACGGACTCACACGTACAAAATCAACAGACAAAAAGTCTTTTGACTTAATTGAAAAGTTTGTAATGCTAAATTATTTCAGTTACAAACATGATAGCCAAAATTGAAAAATAAAAAGGCCTTGGCCAAATAGCTCAGCAGATTAAAGTGCCTGCAAGCAGGCGCAGGAGCCAGTGGTTTGGTCCCTGGACCTGCCGTGCCAACCTGACCCCTGGTGCACCCTGAGGTGGCAATTGAGACTGGGCGTGGTGGTGCACGCCTGTAATCCCAGCTCTTGGGAGGCTGTAAACAGGTGGATTACTACAAGTCTGATCTAGTAGTGAGACCCTGAACACCCTGTAGACCCTTCCCTAAAATACAAAAAAGAAATTGAAAAGAGAGAAAATATTAAAATAAAAAGAGGCCAGGGAGATGGCTCAGTAGAATAAGCTCTTCCCTGGCAAGCACGAGGGCCTGAGTTCAATCCCTGGTTCCGAAAACACACACACACACACACACACACACACACACACACACAAATATATAGTTTCTGTTGCAGAATAACACAATGTTCTTTGTATGTTTGGGTATACTAGAAAATATCAGACGTGTTATTCTGCCAAAACATTTGTAGAGTTTTAAAGGAAGAAAAATTCTGTAAATGCATTATAGAAAATAATTCATCCTGTTTCCTTAAAATGGTCATACACACTCCACATCAAAGAAGTTACATTTACCTATGAGTTTAAAAATGATAGCCCTAAAGAAATGCCTGCTTATGAAACAAGGACACATGTCAAAGACAGCCTCAGTAGTATTTATGATGAAAAGTTAATTCATTTAGTTAGAAGGTAGACTGGGGACTTCTTTCCTATGATGGTGTCTTGACTTACGCTTATGTGATGCATCCCCTGGAACCGTCTATCTTACATTATTTAGAGCATTATTACACAAAGAAGTCATGACATGTGAAGGATATGAATAATATACTCCAAAGAAATTCTGAAGAAAGCACCATTACAATGCTACTTTCAGATTCTGAGAACAAGGAAATTCTCATATGTGGTAGAATTTTAACAAGCACTTACTCATTATTTATGTCTTTCTTTGCTTTTTAAAGGATTTACAATTGCTTATAAAAAATTTATGGGACAAAATTAAAAAATAATCAGGTGCAGATACCAAGGTTTAGAGAAGTGAATAGAAAAAAAGCAAGTGTGGAAAGCAAAAATAACATTAGCAAATCTGAATTCACAGTATTCAGTTAATTTTTGTGTAGGTTGGAAGATGCCAAATTGCTTCTAACCAAAGGAACACAACCACAGCATCAGGAACTCTATCAAGTACAAGGCAGTCGGAGGGGAAAACCAGGGATTTTTGCGCTTATTGTCATTCTACATTGGCTCTGGTTGTTTTTTTCCTGGCACTATTTTCTAAAATGGAGATATTGCAAAAAGTGGCAGTGAAGGCCATTCTGAGTAAGAGAACAGAACCGAGATGCCAGGATAAGTCGAACCAAATGGCAGGGATGTCAATGAAAGCCAAGTAGGATTATAGCTAGCATTACTACAAATATTAGAGGGCTTCAAGGTTTCCAGGGCATAGTGGGACCAGACTGAGAGAAGAAGGCCAGAAAGTGGGTTCTCAGTGTTCTTTGGGCCAGAACCATCATGGCACCAGAAAACCGGTAGGACAGGTTGGCAAAATCTGGACCTACTGAATGGGAAATCTCAGAAAGGTGGACAGAAACCTCTACAAGGTGTGAGCCAAAATAAACCTTTCCTGCTCTCAGGTGTGGGTGTCAGGTATTGGGTCTCAGCAATGATAAATGATCTAAGATTACAGAGATTAGAAAGAGAGGTAGGTAGATATGTAGGTAGGTAGATACATACATACATACATACATACATACATACATACATACATAATAAATAGCAGGAGATGGTGGGATAGATAATAGATGGATAGATGGATAGATGGATAGATGGATAGATGGATAGATGGATAGATAGATAGATAGATAGACAGACTCCAAGTGTTCTTCAGAGGAAACAATTGCACCCAGACTGAAACAACTGTATTAAAGCATTCTCAAATTAAGATGTATAATCTGGATCTTATTCAAGTTCTAGAATTGTTCTCACCCCTACTCTTGGTTGTAGCAGCAGTATATCAAGTTTAAAGCTGCATAAGAAATTCTTCCAAAGAGCTGGAGTATGCCAACTTGGAGCACATATGGTAATAAATAATGAGCATTCCAAGTCCCTTCGATGCAGGTGCATGCTAGATCTACACTTTGAGAAACACTGCTCTTTAGAATGAATTATGGGACCACTGCATCTGGGGAAAGCTGAGTTATATCGTTAATGAGGAAGTGCTTCCTGTCCAAATGCAGGATTTATCATGATTATTCGCTCACAGCCTCCATTAGTAGGTGGATGAGAATGAAAAGAACTGAAGCAGCTTTGATATAAAAGCAATCAAAACACAGGGGGTTGTAGCTAAGTAAAATCTAAGGGTGGCTACTAAGCTAAAAGTGACTGCTCTTGGGATAAAAAAGGACTCAGGAGTGTCAATCCTGATATTTAAACACAAACTGAGCTTTCACATTTTAGTGTGAGATCTTTTAATATAAGAATGATTATTCACAACTCAGTTTCAGTTTAGGGTCCTAAGTTTTCAGGTTGAGTTTGGACTATAAATTGCTCGTTTTTGGCATCAGTGGTAAATGTGCTAGTACACTGGCAGGACCCCAGAAGAGGAAATCAGAATAGCAGGACAAACGTCCACATTGTATTCTTCCTTGCCTGCCTTCATTATAGCTATAGATCTCTCGGGCTGGCTTCTGTTTTCTTTCTTTCAGAGGGCCACCATTCCAATTTCTGTTGTGTAAACCAGTTTGCAGTTGTACAGTTATTTTACTGGCTTGAGGAGAGCACAGGGAAAAGATGCCAAAGGAGGAGCCCCATTCCCAACCTTTGTCTGACAGCTCCTCCTGCAGGAGCTGCTCTCGGGCATGTGCTGGATATTTGCCTCTAAATTCCCTTTGGAGATGAGCAGCCCAGGAAGAACAGGCACAGCCAAAACAGGGAGAAAAGGCAAAATATACAGCACTGTTTGAGCTCGTCAGTGCCCATCAATCCAAACTCTGCTTGCATACATTAAGTGTGTTTAAAAGGAATGGGGGAAGAAAAAATGAGAAAAGAAGGTTAAAATGGAAACAAAGCTTGTAAGTGATAGAAGAAAGGTCAAAGAGAAGAGAAGGGAATGGGGAAGAAAAGAAGAATCAAGATATATCATATACAGGTACAAATTCCCTATAACGAGTGTGATCATTATGTCTATCTAAATTGTACCAATAAAGTAAAAAAAAAAGGGGGGGGCCAAAATGGCTCAAGTTACTGACATTAGCCATTAAGTATGTAGTGTTAATGTATTAGTTGCCAAACTAATTCCTTTGCATACAGACAGATATTGGGAGTAGACATTTACGCTAGATAAATATTCGAAGTGAAGCCATGAGGTCAAAGGGAAATGACCTGCCATAATACAGTACTATAGTGCTGGGAAATAGCTTCACAGTCTAAGCTCCTGCCTGGCAAGCACAAGGACCAGGGTTCTACCCCTAGTACCACGTGTCATGCCGGTACTGAGAACAGGTGTGGTGGGGTATGCCTGTAACCCCAGCCCTGGGGAGGCTGATACAGGAGGACCACTAGAGTCTGAACTGCATAGTGAGATCTTGTATCTAAATAAATAAATAAAATTTTAAAAAATACAGTGTTGTGATCTAGATCTCAAGTAGGCACGAAATGGGCTTTTGAAAGGTGCATGGATCATGGGGGTTCCGTGTGCATCAACATTTGATCCACTGATGAACTCACAAACTGAATGTGCTGTCAGGAGGGGAGGCCAGGCTGGGGAAGCTGTGCCCCTCGGGGTGCTTGGTGGGAGTGAGGGTGCCACCCCTTTCCAGCTCCTCCCTGCTGGCTCTGCTTCCGGGTTGCCATGGGATCAGTGGGTTTCCTCTGTCCAGACTCCTCTCAGTCGTGCTATTCCTGCCCTAGAGCCATCTAACCCTGCAGAGAGTAAACCCCTCAACCAAAGCAATGCTCCTACCACCTCCTCTTCTTCCTCTTCCTCCTCCTCCCTCTTTTTTTGTTTTAGCAATTTGATACATAAATTTAATTGCAAACATACAAGATAGTATGAGAAATTCCCAAATTCTTCCAATAGGAAATTACAAGCAGGATGTTGAAGTCCAGCAATATTCTGAATAATGCTTCTTTGTCCTTTTCTAATGTAAGGAAGTTCCAAGGAGTAAGTCTTATACACACACTGTCCAACATTTTAACAAATTTAAACCGCCTCATTGTTTTGAATCAGCTTTGCGTTTCTTTTATTTATGGTGTCAATGGGGGCATCATATTTTAAGCCTCAGTTTTTCCACAGGCAGAATATAGTATAAAACTTTTGTTCAGGTCCCTTAAAAAGCTCCTTGACCTTGACCAAATTCTTCAGTTTATTCCATCCCATTGTTTTCATCTGCCACGCCTATGTTTCGTTCTAGATTTGTAGTTCCATATTCTGAAGTAAACTAAATTTATGTTGTGATTTTTCTGAAGCTTACTATTATAATTAAATATTTTCACTGTCTCAGGTACAATTATCCTCACTTTGAAATATATTGTACCAGCAGAAGCCTCCAAAACACTTGCCCTTAGATGGGGTGTTTTTATACAATGGAGTATTACTCAGCTATAAAGAAAAACAAACTCCAAGCCTTCATAGCTAAGTGGATGCAACTTGAGCCTGTACTCATAAGTGCAAAATACCGGACCCACATATGTAAATATCATATTATCTCCCTAGTGTAAGAGCTCAAAGGAGAAACAAAAGTTGAAAGGTATAGTAGACACAATTAAACAGAAAGAAACAGAACTTAAGGATTAAACAACGAAGAGAGAGAAAGGAGAAAAGATAGGAAAGAAGGTAGGGGTAAAACCATACGTGTATATATGCAAGACGGCGAAGGCTATTGTCCTAAGAATGTCCATCAGTTATTTGAGAATGCTGCCTTCTCTTACATTGCAGGTGTTAGGTATTTTACTCAGTGACAGAAAGTGACTTATGTGTACAGTATTCTCCCTGAACTGCTCTTTGATTCTGCACTGTCTCAGTTTACCCACAGTCAGCCACAGCCCACACTGCAATACAGTTCTCACAAGAAAGAGACTGCAATTATATAAATATCATTTCAGTCTAATAATTTTATTGTATTAGTACTTAAGGTACCTACATAAATTCTGTTTCTTGGCAGGAATGTATGTATAATAAAAAGCATAATACTTATAGAATCAGTTACTTCTTGGGTTTTAGGCTTCTACTGAAGTTCCTAGAAAGGTTCCCCAAAGGTAAGAGGAGAACATTATACAGACAGTTTTATTCCTCATGTAAAACTATTTTCTAATTTATCAAATACAGTACCATCCACTTTATAACCAGTGCAAATTAGATGCCAATTTTATCATTGCTACTGTTGTTTCACAGAAAAATACTTCTGGGTAAGGGAAAATATAAAATGTTTAAAGAGTATTTAATAGATGAGTGTTTAAACTGAGAAAAGTTAGTGGTTCTTTTTGCTGCTAAAAATCTCTGCAGCATCATAAATCCCTTACCACTGCAGCAGTCTTGAATGGAAGAAATGCCCAAACGACCCAAACAGCATCTTCATTGGGTGGAAACCTTGAGTAACCCTAGCATCTTTCCAAGTTTCTCAGATAAATAAGTACAGCAATTGCTTAAGAAAAAGAAATATTGATGTGGAAGACTACATCATCAAAAGTTTGAGAACTGGGGCCGGGGAGATGGTTCAGTGGAATAAGTGCTTACCTGGCAAGCACAAGAACCTGAGTTCAATCCCTGCTTCCAAAAAAAAAAAACTTAAGAACTTTAAGAATTTGCATCCAGAGAGCTTGGGATTTTTCTGCCTTTAATTTGAAGATATTTACACATGTCACTAGCCTCTTTGAAGAAGTTTACATAGAGGTCAGAAGAGGATAGATATTCAAAGCAAAACCAGGCAATAAAATCCAAAGACAAAGACTTATTTTCTTTAATTGCTGTACATAGGAATTATATCCATCTTAAGAAATTGATATATTTGACTCCAAATCTTAATCAATTTATTCTTCCAATTCCCCAAATCTCCTTCTTATCTGTGCTAATTCTACCTTTCTGTCTCCTGGCATCTCTGCCTTTACTTATATTTGGGATTTCTAATATAAGAGAAATTATGCACTATTAGGCCTTCTGTACCTGATTTATTTCACTTTACATTATGGTCTCAGCATTAACTTATTGTCCTATGAATGGCTCAAAGTTATTCTTCTAGAAGTAGACTACATATATAATGTATATATTTTATTTATCATTCATTTATTAATGGGTAAGGGGGCCAGGCTGTAGCTCATAGCTTAAGCGCCTAATGAAAGCAACATCCTGAGCTTTACCCCTGGTGCTACAATAAACAAATAAATAAAATAAAAGAGTAAAGCCATTTATTAATGGGCATACAAGGCCACTTCCACAACTTAACTGTTACAGATCATGATACTATAAAAATGGGTATATGTGAAAAACATTTTAGATGGTATTTGCTATCTCTTAATTATTTATCATTAAATTTTTAAAATTAGACTGCCATTAATACCTGAAGCAAGAACATTCTTTGTTGCATAGGATTGGCCCAAGTAAAATGTTAATTTCTACTCACTATCCCTAACTCCAGCACTATCCTCTCCCCATCTCCCAGTAATTGTCACTTTCACCAAGCCAAAAGAGAAGAGAAAACATTCTTATTCAAAGTTCTTTGTTAAGGCCAATTACTGTGGGTAAAAGTCATTAATTTCATTCTATTAAGGTTATGTTTAGTGATTAAATGTATGGCAAAATCCTTGTACAAAGACTTAGAGTGCTTAGTCCATGAGGTTATGTCAGTAATCTTGCTTGAGTTCTAAACATTTAAGGAAAGAATTTATGACTATATAATTAACAAGAAATACCCACGTCCCATTAAAACACCAGTGCTCCCATTCATGATTCCAGAGGATACTGGGTGCACCCCATCTGGGTGTCCTGGCTCAGCCTTCCTCTGCTAACATGACAATGGTAACTGAAGAATGCCTTCCTGTCTGTGGGTATAACACTGCTAAGATTTTCTCAAATCATCTTATTTATCTCTATGTTTAATCTCAAGGGTGAAAAGAAGCCATGGAAGTAATTCTATTCAATGTGGAATTATTACATGTACCCATCTGCCATGGGTTTAGTTGGGGTCTATGAGGACATCAGTCCACATATTTGTGATTTCTAGATTTATGAAGGTACATAAAACACTTGAAAATATTATACAAAGCATTGTGGATAAAATGCCACCAGGTTATTTTTTTCTTTTCCTAGAGTACATGTTGGTTTTTTTTTTTTACATTTTCAATACTAAATCTGAGACATATTTAGCTTTCCCACAGGTTCATATGGCAAGGACAAAAGAAATCAATGGCTGCTCATATGTGGCTTTATAAAAACTGAATATTAAATTGAGGATGGACAAGAGATGAGAATAGAGAAAAAGGAAACAAAGCAAAATAACTTGGAGGAGGCTTGACGAAGAAATATGAGGCAGGGCATTTGCCTTAACACGAAAGGCCAATACCCATACAAGGGGCTGGAAGCTGACTTCTGAAGCAAGCGTGTCCTGCACACAGCACTTTAGGGTTAAGTAGACTTTCACGAGCATCAGTGTGGGCATGAAAAACATGTTGTGGGATGCGGCAAGCTGAGAAATACAGCTGCACTGTATTTCTGAGGATGATTGGATTACTGTGAGGCTTTTGAAAGAAAAGCAAGTTAGGAACTACAGTGTCTTTTGAGAGGTAAATCTGAGACTCTGGATACTTTTATATGTATTAATTTTATTGAGAAAGAAGTAGCAATGAGAGTTTCAAAACAGGTTGTGGGACAATTACAATAATTGATACCGTGCATATTGTTGTCTTTGTAGTAGTTATTCATAGTACAAGATGCAGACATGATATCTTGTCTAAACACTATTAGTTCAAAATATTCTTCTCATTGAACTAAGAGAAAGTAGCTGTGTATCTATGCTAACTATTTTGTATATACAGATATATTTTTTCCACTACAAAATGGTCCTTCATTTATGTCCCCCTTTTTGTTCACTTTTGTCAGAGATGGGTATTCCATTGCCATTCATATATTGCAGGTGCATAAATTCAGCAAAGTAATGCAATATAGACTCTGGATACTTAAAATCAGTGGGCAGAGAAGGGACAATGACCTAATGACTCCCATGCTCTCCCTCTTGGTATCTCCTTTCCCCTTCTCTCTTCTTTTCTGTGTTTCTCACATCCTTTTTTCTTTCCTTCCTTCTCTCTCTCATACTTTCCCTCCTTCTTACATGTCTACTACTATTTCCATTGTACCCATCTAAAGATATATTAATCTTTAATAGTTAAAATCATACGCATTTGGGATCACAGTTTTGAAAAATAGTGATACAGTTTGTGTCTAGATGTCCCCCCAAGCCTCATGCATTGATGGGGCGGCAAGATTCTAGAGTTTGTGATTAATTCATGATCTGACGCTGGGATTATGGGTCTGTCTGCTACACCCATGAGTAGCCTGAATGCAATGTAAGGAAGGGAGAGGGGCTTGCCTCTGTCACCTCTGCCACTGCTCCTCCCTTTTATTTCTTGCTGTTTAACTGTTTTCCACTTCCATGAGCTGCTACCCTCTGCCCTGTGCCACTCTGCCTTGGAGTCAGCTGCTTGAAACTTCCACAAACTAAGCTGAATAAATCCTTCCTTTCTTAATTCTTGGTGTTGGGTATTTTTTCTCAACAAAAAAAGAAAAGTAACTGAGATGAACACACACACACACACACACCCCTATTGGAAAGGCTATAGGGAGGAAAGAGATGGATTCACATTTTTATAGCAATGACACCTCTGTATGTGAATTACTTCGTGTAGTAAATATGTCACCTGAGATTTATGTTCTCTCTCTCTCTCTCTCTCTCTCTCTCTCTCTCTCTCTCTCTCTGTTTTAATTGTATTTTGTGTTCAGAATTAAGCACACTGAATGATGATATTAGTCAAGCAATTGCTCAAATTTCTGGTAAGATATGTCTTGGAGCTTTGAAGTATATATCAATGCACTATATTACATAAGGAAACTGGATATGTGTATGTATGTTTATATCCACATATACGATTTTAAACAAATGGTTTGAATCTAAAACCAAATAATTCCCTTTTTATTTTTGTGTTTGGCTGAGCTAGGAAATTGGATTTTTAATATTTATTTGTTTATTTAGTATCAGCATTTGAACTCACAACCTTAGTCTTGTCAGGCAGGCTTTGTGCCTCTCAGCTATATCCCTGGCAAGGAAATTGGATTTCAAAGGCACTCTTTGGCCAGAAACTCTAATATACTGTAGATATGAAACTTTTTTGAAGAAGACATTTTTTTCTTCATGTAGGAACTAACCTATGCCCTAATTCCCCTAGTGGGACATGAATTAATATAGGAGAACAGAGTTTACTCTCAACAGCTGCAACTTGCACCTGTGCAGTATTTTTTCATCCTTTTTCACTGCAGTGGGATAGAGGAATAAAGCAGAAGAAAATGTTTTAAAGGACTTTCCAATCAAGATGCATAAAGCTTTATTCAGAACAGAAATTCTCAGTGGGACTTAACCATACCTATTAGGTATTACACTCAAGGAACCAAATCTGATAATGAAGCAACATTGCCCCGGCCTGCCTTGAGATCAGCAGTGGGATTCACGGTGGTCATTTTCTGGCTTCTTTCCAATTTGTCATACTAGGGTTCCCGAGATAATTGTATCTTCTGCTTTCTTTGGTCACAGCCTGCAGAGTAGAAGCATTCGTAGCACCGTCCTGGCATTGTGTGGTGATCCTTGGCTGAGGCAGAGAGCACAATCAGCTCTGCTGCATGCCTGCTCTGCATCGTTAAGCATTAATGAAGTGCTCTCTAATTGCCTCTCACTCCTGGATCCCAGCCCCTTTATTGCTTGGTACTGTTTAGCTAGCCTTGGAAGTCAAACGATCTCTTCCAGCTGTTGAGATGGCAGGCACAGGCTTCCCTGTGGAATCAGTGCTATTAACCTGCTGAACAATTAGAAGGGTAAGGAAGGAAAAAGAGTGTTCAGAATGGGGGTATCTCAAAACCATTTTCAGACCCAGCTTTTAGCTTCAGTCATTTCATCTCTGAATTACAACTCCTGTCGTCCATGTGTGGCTTTGTATGAAGACTCACCTTCAAGATCAAAGATATCATAGCATCACTCATGGCTATTTACAGTGACACATATGAATAAATATGTCAGATTTCTGGAAAACCTCTCTAAAGAAAACTTTGTGAATAATTTAGATTAATGGAAAGTTATTTGGAACACACAAGAGTCTATAAGAAATCAACCAATTTAGACCATACCACGAGATAGAGGCAGTTCATATGCCCACTTAATATATTTTCAAAATATCTTAGATGTATCTCAGTAAACTAAATCTATCTTGTAAGAAATGGAAATAATGATCAACTTATATATGTGTGTTGGGGGTAGGAAGAGAGTTTACGCTGTTTGAAAAAGTAAAAGGAGAAAATGTTAATAATAAAAAAGACTTTATCACTACACCTGACAATTTAATAAGTGGAGATTAGGAGTACATCATTTTACCAGAGTATTTCATACACCCAGGGTCTACCTCAAACATATCTTACAATTTAGTGCCAACTATTACACTGGACATATTTGGAGACCCAAAATCTCCAACTGCAGCACACAGTTGACCAAGTAGTAAAATAAAACTCAGGAGGAAGTAAGGGCAAGTTAGCAAAAATTCAACAACCTCTAGAGTTATTAGAGAAAAGACATTTCATTTTTAATGAGGGCTGTTGGGGATTTAGGGTACATACATAACTAAATGTGGTTCTGATTAAAAATATCAGTCACATATTGTATGCAAACTTTTAAAATAGGGTTGACCAGCTATAAAATTTCTATGGGCTCAGACTGTCGAAATGCATTCTTCTTTTCTTTGGTCCTGGGGAATGAGCTAAGTGCTTTGCTAAACATACTCTCCACAACAGATACCTATGCTCAGCCCAAGCCTCTCACAATACAATACGGAGAAATCCATTCAATTAAAATAAATCCATTTGATTACTATTGAAGTACAAACCAATTATGTTTACTTTATCTTGAAATCATAGTATTCTGTCTTGATACTAAAATAACCACAGAATATATACTGATTTAAGCATCATTCTACCATACTTTTGAATCAACAAATTTATCTTTTACTCCCACAAACCCCTATAAAACTGCCAGAAAGCTATATTTTTATGAATTGCATGTATCTGCTCTTCACTTAGACTCTTTCCCAGAAGCTCCAAGGGCTGAATGCTACAGGGCTACAGACAGCAAGAAAGCATGTTGGTGGCTGAGACTGTTGCGTGCCTGTCACTCCTTTTGGCCTGCACTGCACAGTTGAGTGGGTCTGTCCTTAAAGTGACAGAGGGGACAGGGCCTGGGAGAAATCAGAGTGACAACTTAGCTCAAAACAGACTCCCTCATCATAGACTGATGTGCTTCAAAGCCCAAGCGCCTGCAGCTGGCATTTCCACACCATCTGTGGGCTTGCAGGTACACATCACTGAAAGCCACAGGATTTTCAGGTCTGCATGGGAACTTAGGGTTCTAACTTTACAGTGAAGGAAAATGGCACCACATAATTGAAAAGTGACTTTTCCCTGGTGAATTTTAGGACCAGCACTTGTACTTCCACCTTCTGGCTCTCCAGCATCTCCAGAGACAAGGAAATCTTCATAGTCCTCCATTGTGTGCTCACTCTGAATAGCCCTGGGCCAAGGTAGATAGCTGGGCTCTTTATGCATGCTTGATGTTTGTATTTATGTTTTCTGTGTTTAGATTTTAGTCTCTAGCTAGCATCATGTATGGCATCTTGCAATTGTGAAAATGGATTTCATAAGGAGTCTTTTAAATGAAAATGTGTTTCATTTAGTACAATTCAAACATCATGTGGGGGAAGGCATCAAAAAAGGCCAATAAGTGTTTAGTAGTATTTTGAAACTGGTTTTGATTCTATTGATGTTTGACCTGTCCATATGTTTGCTGATATAAAAACTCTCAGTACCTCTATAAAATAGGTAATCAGTCAGCGTATTTAGTTTGATGGAGCTGTTTCCTTCAGCTACAGAGGGAAGGAAGTGGGAACCAAGAGACTGTACCGCAGTTAATAAGGCAAAACTGTCCACACCAGCAGAATTCACATCTACAGAAAGGACGTAATGGTTCCTCCCATGGAGAAGTTGCATATACAGTGGACAAGTATTTCCAGCTGTACAGTCTTACCTGCCCTTCAGCTTAACCTTTTCTGCTCCAGGCAGTATGAAAAGAATGGTGTTAAAAGGCTGTTGACAATAGAGTGGGAAGAAAAGGTGCAATCCATTCCAGATGTAGCAGTTGACACCTTGTCTTAAGTACTCCTTGGTCTAGCACCTCATATAACACTGACAATGGCCCAGTGAGGAACCACACCCAGTAAGTGAGTTCTCCTGATTAGGTGATTACATCAGGGCTGGAATTCCTTTGACTGGAGAAAACATTTTGGTCATCTGTTTCTCAGAGCTTCACACTAGATCTTTTTCAGCTGAGTTTGCAGCTATACTCTAATTTTTCATTTTATGTAAAAAATAAAACAAAATTCAGTAACAAACCAACAAAATAACAATAGTCATAATACTGCTTTCAGAGTAGTTACTCAGAGCACAAGATACAGGCTTAAGAGCTCTTTCAAAAACAATAGGTAAAATAATAATTTCTTAGCACAAGTTTGCATTTACATATTTTCTCTTGTCTTCATCTATGTGGAAAGCATGAGTGTGTGTTCTTCTACCCTACTTACAATCAGTAAACTTTGATATTCTGAGCTGTATTTTGGAATCTAATCTATCAACATGATAGACTTCGTGCTGTCCTTTTGGAGTGCAACAGCACTCCAAAGACAAATAATTTGTAACACTGTTTTGCAAATAGATTTTACTCCAGGACCTGTGAAAGAGCTTCAGGACCATCAGGGACCTCACTTTGGCAATATCTGTATAAAAGACATTCTCATGAAACTGACTATATTCAAAATAAGACTTTGGAACATGGATAGAGAAGGAAAAGCAGGGAGAGAAGCTTACAAGAGAATTAAAAAAGTTAAAATGTTGACATCTAGGGAAAGACAGAATAAATTATGAGGGAAGAACAATACTTGATTGAAGTAGAAGAGGCCAATACAGAAAGAAGCCTCCTCTGGTCTTGCCACACTGTTGCAGGTATCGCATGTGAGAGGAGATGGAGACTGATACAGATAGTTTAGGGTAAATTCCCAGCTGGATCACTTGCAGACAATGAAATATTCTCCAAGACAAAAGGAAAATTATTGTTCTTCAAAACTTACATGTAGTACACTGCATATCAGCAAGAGCACACCACACGATACGATGAATCGGGATTCCTATTAAAGTAGAAAGGAAAAAGGCCTTTGACCTCAGCCAGAGAATCCTTAAATTAGGATGGGAATATAACTCTAACTTAGATGCACAGGTTGGAGATCACTGAGAAGCTGGAGTCAAAGTTTACAGAAGTTAAAGCATATGATTATGTAGATAACTGAATGAAGAGTGTTTGTGGCAGTGGGAACAGATCGGGGAAAAGCCTTGAGTCTTTACAGATAACTGAGGTAGACTGTGTGGTGAGAATGGAGCAGCAATGTTGATGATTGTGCAATGTGAGCTTACAGATATAATGGCGCTGAAGTGTGAATGATTTTGTAGGCCGCCGTAGGTACTTTCACATTCTCTTCAAATGAGACTGGGAGCCATAGCAGAGTTTGAACACAGGGCTAACCACCTGACATAGTCAGAAAGGATTACTTTTGATGACCACACAGGAAGAGTGAAAGGGAGCAACAAGACAAGACAAGCAGCAAATGAGAGGACAGAGCCAATGGTTCCCAAGGTGGGGCTCATCCATCCCTTCCCTCCCTGTTATGTACGCACTGCTTTTTGCCACATGAAGAGGTGAATGAAAGTCGGAATTTTTGACAACTTAGACAGAAGTAAAAGAACATCTTAATACATTCTGCCACTCTGAACTAAGTGTTTTGAAGCTTTCTACCAGGATGCTCCAGCTGAGAATGCAGGCATCAGGTACACTCCAATCTAACCTACAAGAAACATCCTCATCTAAATGGCCAAGCAACAGATGAAGATGAATTCTACCTAAGAGCCAGTATTAACTGCAAGTCTCGTATACCATCTGGCCATGAGCACCTGAAGGTCCTTAAGGAAAAAGCACTCAGCTGGACACTACACCCAACACAGGATGGGGAAAATAAATTATTGCTCAGAGTCACAGGATCTTAGAGTAATCTGCAACAACCAGTGCAGTTACAGAGAAGCCTACCTATTGTTTAATCCACAGGGATGTAGAAGTAGAGGGATGAGGATAGCTTGGCTTCTCAAGACAGCTATTGTCCACCAAAAGATGAGTGATATCCAAATAGTTATGAAGAAACAAGAATTAAGTTGGTTATAAAATGTTTTATAGAACAATAGAGAAGTAGGATTGACTATCAGAGAATGTTTTGGAGAACTGTAGATGGAATTGGTATGCAGTAAATAATTGACTTTTGAACCGACAAATGAGAAAGGAGTAATTTGGGAACTTATTTGACATAAGCAAGTTGTATAGGCAAGAAGGCAAGATTAGGGGCTGAATGAGTGGTAGAAGAAGTATTTATACTCAGCTGTGCCTTAGTTACTTTTCTCACCCTTGAGATAAAAGGCCCAACACCCACAAGTTAAGGGAAGAAAGTTTTATTTAGCTCACCGTTTGCAGAGGTTTCTGTCTGTAATTGTCCATAATCATCTGGTTCTGGCAGGGTGGTGTTGCAGACAGACAAGGCAGAGAAGAAGCAGTTCGTGGTAGGCAGAAGGCAGCAAAACAAGCCAATCAAAAGCCTCAGCTCTTTCGATATCTTGTCTTATACTTCGGCCAAGTACTACTCACATCTTTAATCCTAGTATCTTTGAACCTAGCATTGCACCATGTAATGGATACTCTAGATCCAGCCTCCTCTGAAAAAACATCACTTATGACTCATGAGGCTTTGAGGAATATCTAGACACAAGTCTTTCCCAATCAAAAGGTAGATCTGGCTTTCTTAGAAGTAATTACTTCTAAGTAGGAAAGGTTAAAAATAATAAAATTTCAAAGAAAATGTCAAAAACACAAGTAACAGTTTCAAGTGCTAAAGAAAGAGTCATATAATTTGGAGAATATGATCACAGCTTATGCTGATAAGCATAGGGGGGCATGTCAGGGTTGTATAATTTAAGTTACAAAAATAAGAGGTTTCTGAAGACATGGGAAATTTATGAGAGTATATGACAATTTCTGAGCATGTTGTACAGAAACAAATGCATAAATAGAAAAGAATAGGTATACTTTCCCATTTGTGGAAAAAAAGCCATGGTGCACTGTGATTTTTGTGTTGTATCTTTGTGTTAGTATTTTTATTTTTATCTGTGTTTATTTTGTGTCTTTGCAGAGATGATAGGAAAAACATAGATTTTGTTTTAGAGAAGAACGTACATTTTTCATTTTCTATCTTACTCCACAATTGTTCACCAGCAATACTGTGACTATAAACCAGAGACACTTGAACATTCAGAGAAAATAGTTATCTTAAGTGATTTTTCAGTGTAGTCATGATAATATATATATATATATATATATATATATATATATATGTTCAAATAGGTTTTCATAAGCTCCAATTAAAAATCAAAAGTTAATATTCTTTCTGACCAAAATCTCAAGCCCACATTTCCCCTTCTGAACAAAGATAAAAGCAAATGTAAGCACACCTAAGAGATCAATGATGACAACAAACCTACTTTCTCAATAAAGAACAGAGAACAGGGAAGGCCTTTGCCTTCACATTCATACTCCTGTTCTTTGAAGAAAAGAGTGCTCATGAAGCATGTGGAAAGCCCAAGGGAACTCAGTTCCATTTTTGCCAAACTCGTAGCTATCAGCACATGTATTTTGCTGCTTGAAAAATCTATTTTGCTTGGTAAAATTATTTCCTATTTGCTATGTAAACTTGTTTCACTTCTCATTGTAGCTCTCAGAAAAATTTTCATATATCTATATGTGTGTGTCTGTGTATAATAATCAATTTTTCCATATTTTAAACTACAAGCATGCTATTTAGTACCTATATCAGCAGATGGCTCCAAGGAAGTCCTTCCAAGGAGGAGATGGTGTTGTCATCCTGCCCTGTGGAATAGCTTCTTGATTTCTTGCAGTAGAAAAGCCTTTAAGGAAGAGTTAGAGAAAACAGGGAAAGAAATTGAGGAGTTTGAGAAGCTGAGGGGTATGGCGCTGTAATGAAGAATACCAAACAGGCTCTTTGACAAAAGGGGTGGAACAGATTTTAAGGAGCTGAAATGAGCTAGAGACTGGTTAGTAATATTTTGGTTCTGGTTTTATGAGATGATTTAATAAGTCTTTATTGCTTGAGGGTATTACTAGATGGGGTCTTGGAGGCTTCTTTCCAGTCCTTGGTGTCCTGCACAAAGCATTGGATAAGGCACACTGAAAAGACGATGCACATGTAGATTAACTGAAAGTAGAAAAAGTACAGCTGTGGGGCAGCCCACTAAAGAGGCCTCATGGAGACACACAGCATAAAGAGAAGGGGGGCCAAAATATTTCAGTTGAGCCCCATCTCAGGAATTTACTGCATTGTGACAGCTACCTTTTCAAAAACTCATTTGGGGGCTGGCCAAATAGTTCAGTGGATTAAAGCGCCTGCTTAGGCAGAGTTCCATCCCCTGGCCGGTGCACTGAGAGGCGATTGAAACTGGGCATGGTGGTGCGCACCTGTAATCTCAGCATTTGGGAGGCTGGACATAGGAGAATCACTATGAATCCTATCTATGCAGTGAGACTCTGTACACCCTGTACACTCTATCCTAAACTAAAACAAAACAAAAAACTAACTCATTTGGTCTCAGGCCAGGCATAAATAAAGGATCAGGAGCAGTGTCTTGTAGTTGGTATGGAAGCAAAGGATGAAGAGCAGCAGCACCTCATGGGTCCTGGGACCTGTACCAGATTCAAACAAAGGCTTGGGAATATTGGCTTCCAGTTCGTCCTGCGGATGTTTCTTAGATGCCTAAGCCTAGAGGCATTGTGGACTCCGGTGTACCCAGCATGTCTTAGCTGTTTGAAAATTTCTTGCTCCACTGCTTAGCCATGGGTTTTTATGACTTCTAACACACCCACCAACCCTCTGATTGTGTGGTTTGCCTTGGCTCTGATCTCCTCCCCCAAGGTAGGCAGTTCAATCTCCCACAGATGATAATGTCTACTTTTGCAAGTCAGTTGCTGGAATGTAACATGATCACAGAGCTCGGGCAATGATTGCAGACTTCAAGGTACTCATGGTTACTTGAATCCCCCTGATTTTTTTTTTTTTTTGGTGGCCTCAGTCTTGAGGAAAAGATAGGTTAAAGATGAGGATAGGTAATATAAATTTCCATCTAATCAACATTGTATTAACAGCTTTTAGACAGATGGCTTGCTAGATGATTAACATGCCTATAAGCTCAGCAAGGATGCAAGGCAAAGTTTTGAAGTAATAAAATCAAAACGAAGGTCAATCTTTGTTCTGATTTGCTTACCTCTTGGGCATCTGTAAGCCCAAATGAAATGTCACTGTTTCTCAATGAGTGCAACTTCTAAGCTCCAACTGACTCAGAAGTAAACAAAATGAAGCTTTTGTTGAGTAACAGGTTAAGGTTCTGGGAGCTTGTTTGCCCACTATCTGTACAGTAACCTCTGACTACGTTACTTACAAGTAATATTTAAGCCTTAAAAGCAGTCTTTCACATTGGAAATATAACTTCCAAAAGTATTTTCAGGCTAGGGGTTGAACCCAGGACCTTCCAACTCAACTAATAGATTCCCAACAGTTTAAAAATGTATTTATTTTTGTTTTGTAATTTTGAGACAGGACCTCACTAAGTTGTTTATCTGTCCAGGCCTGGATCAAATGTCCCTGGCTCAGGCTGCCAGCTTGTTGCCTTTATGGGGTTCTGCCACCACCCCTGCCTAATTTGAACATGTTCATCTTATATACATGTAGATAGATAGATAGATAGATAGATAGATAGATAGATAGATAGATAGATAGATATAGAGATAATCTTAGTTACTTTTCTCTCATTGCTGAGACAGAATATCTGACACCCAAAGCTACAAGAGGAAACTTTACTTAGCTCTGATTGTAGAATTTTCAGTTAATAATTGGCAGAGTGACTTCGCAGAGGGACATTACAGAGGAAAATAGTTAGTGACACCCACAAGGTGGCAAAAGCAAAAAGGAACTTAATGGCATCCTTTTGCCCCCTTTATATTATCCATACTACTTAAGGCACTAGCACTCGTACCCATAATCCCAGTACCTTTGAACCTACCATTACACCATGAATCAATTCCACACACTCTAGATCTAGCCCCTTAAAAGCCTCATCTATGACCACCTGGGGAACATCTAAACACAAGCTATAGTGTCCTGCCTCTGGCCACCAAAGACATACCTTTTATACATAAAAGTATTTAGATCTTCTCCAAGAATTGCCTCACAGTGAGCACTGCTGAAAAGTCCAAGTTCAAAGTTTTCTCTGAGTTGTAAGGCACATTCTTCGCTGCAAGCCCCTGTACTAATGAAAAGAAAGTTAAGCACTTCTGACATACAATGGAATAAGGTAGACATTTCCATTCCAGAGCTTACAAACTTAGAGACATAATGGAATGGGACCAAAGCAAGTCAAAGATGTAGTTGGACAAATATTAAGTCCTGTAGTTCCATGTCCAGCATCTGAGATAAAACGTATGGCAAGGTGTGAGCTCCAAAGGCACTGGATGACTCTGAACCTACAGCATTCCCTGTGGTTGTTGCTCCCATGGCATCTCTCTGGCTCTGGCTCTGCTCCCTTCTTGCAGTTTTTTCAGATGATCCATGTTCCTGGCTTCTCCAAACTTCTAAAATCTCCACTGTATCTCCAGCTTCACACTCAGAGCATCACACACTTCCCTCTCAGAACTGCTTCTATAATTTGGGTTGAAGCCATCTAGACACCACAACACTTGCATTCTGCTTATAATTAAACCCAGCATCACATGGATGATGCCAAGGTCTGCTGCCAACTGGAGGAGGACTACACAGCTTCCTTCTCTCTTGGCTGTAGGGGTCTGGTGCCCATGAACTAAATCCTGTGAAACAATATTCCTAGGTAGCTACAATCCTGAAGCATGGTGTTCTTAGCCTCTCTTCTCAAAGCAAAGTCTTTCATTTTAGCAATTTTGAGACTACGAAGGTTGAGTTGTGCTTGTTCTTGTAATATCCTCATGCCTTCCTTTCTGTCTCCTCCTCCTCCTCTTCCTCCTCCTTCTCTTCCTCCTCCTCCTCCTCCCCCTCTTCTCCTTCTCCTTCTTCTTGAAACACAAGATTTTACCATGTAGTTCAGTTTAGAGCTGAACTCACTTTGTAGTCCAGGCAAGCCTCAAATTTAAGTACATTCTTTACAAATATGCCATGACACCTGGTCTATTGTTTCTTTTGAAATATTGGGTTTTCCTTGCTAGTCTTCTCAGTAAACAACTTCTCACCAAACTCACAATGTTTTGAATCATTCTCCTGAGTCCTTTGCTTTTCATTTTCAACATA
>NW_004524582.1:18673651-18695689 GCF_000260255.1 Octodon degus
GGTCCCGCCGGTGCAGGGTAGCAGGAAACTCTCCGCACACTCACCGGACCTGGGCTAGGACTGGGTCTCAGCTGAAACTTCTTGAGCCTGGTTTCCTTTATAATTTCTATCAGCATGCTGGTCTTCTGAGTGCCGACAAGAATGCCCCATCAAGTACAGACTCAGGTGTTCCAGCTCTACATTTTCCTGCCTGTATCTCCGAAACTTTCATAACACTTCCTCTTTCCACAAGCCTGTTTCAAAGGTCTGTAAGCTACATGGTCAGATACAGTCATAGCAACAATCTGACTTTTCTCATACCAAATTGTATCATCATAACTTTTTTCTCATTGCTGAGACAAAATGTCCAAAACTCAAAATGGGGGGCGGGGCAGAGGCAGGAAAGTTCGTTTAGCTCATGGTTTGTACAGGTTTCACTCCATAATCCTCTGGCTCCATTGCAGAATGGCTTAGCAGAGAAAGATCACAGTGAAGACAGTTATGAGGACCCACAATGTAGCAAAAGCAACAAGAGACCTAAACAGCACTTTCTGCCACTTTTGTCATGTCCGGACTAGGATGGGTGACACTCGCAATCTTGATCTTAGTGCCTTGAGCCTAGCGTTTCCTGATGAACCAATTTCCATGTCGTGTCTCTAAATGCAGCCACTTCTAAAACAGCCCCACCTGGGACCACCTGAGGTTTTGGGGGATATCCCAACACAACCTACAACATCTGTATATATAAAAACTATTTCTTAAAATCCGTACATATATTATTTGTGTTGTTTTTTAGCATAGATATATGGGAATAGATAAAATAGGGGCCAAGCAGCTTTCAAAGAATTTTACATGCATTACTTTTTAAAATCTGAAGAGCAGGAACCAGGTGTGGTGCTTCACTCCTGTAATCCCAACACTCACGAGGTTGAGATAGGAAGATCTCTGGGCATTCAATACCGGCCTGAGGGCCACAATAGTGAGCACAAAGCCAGCCTGAATTGCATATTTAGAGACTCTGTCTCTAAATAAATAAATAAATAATCTTAAGAGGAAACATTAGATAGTCATCACTAGTGTATTCCTGTTCTGTACATAGGTAAACAAAGGCTCTAAAGATTGAATAACCTGTTGATATTCTAATGTGTAAATTCTATACTGAAGATTTAAGCCTGAGATGTCTATCTAGAGAACTTATCCTCTTGCCTCTTAATTATATTGTTTATATATGTCAGAAAAATAAAGAAAGGATGATTGTTTTAGGAAAGACTGTAGCACTGTCAAATTTAGCATTCTGAATAGCCACAGAAACAACAAACATTTTCTAAGTGCCTATGGAAAAGCCCAGTTAGCATGTAGGCAGAAAATATATTATGACTCTGGACTCATGGCCTTACAAGGACACAAGGAAGAACAATTTATGGCTCATCCATACTGAAATACTACTTAGCAATAGAAAGGGATCAGCTATTGATGCAAATTACACCCTTGAACAGTGTTTAAGGCATTATACTGAGTATAAGAGATAAGTCAATCTTAGACATTTATATGCTATATGATTTTCCTCATGCCTGGGTAGGGTTAAGTGATCATAATGTGTAGCTGATGTAGATTTCGGCAGGTGATGGCACTGCTCTGAATTCAGGTGTTAGCGATGGTTGCACAAATTTATACATGTTTTACAATTCAGAGTTCATAAAGCTATCACTTTAACATTATACAAAACAGAAAAGAAACATTACTAACTCTGGAGGAGAATAAAGAATGTAGACACAGTGACATGGTCATTTTCTGCAAATAACAAAGTTGCTTCTACTTTCGTAGCTTCCATTTACGCTCTGTGATTTTTTTTGTTTTTGGGTTGTTTGTTTGTTTGTTTGTTTGTTTTTTGTTGTTGTTGTTGTTTTTCTTTTGGAACCAGGGATTGAACTCAGGCCCTTGCACTTGCTAGGCAAGCACTTATGCTACTGAGCCATCTCCTCGGCCCTACTCTCTGTGATTAATTAAACAAACCTGTTTCAATGATGAATTATGCCAAGTAATTAGCACAGTACCTGAAAATATAATCACTCAAGAAATTATTATGTAGCATCATCAACTGTCTTGAAAGAAATATGAAAGCAAGTTCTGTTGCCCTGTGTCTAGGTTCCCTGCACTCCAGGTTGAGGTGGCTGTCTCCAAGAAGGAATCTTCCTACCGCAGTCCAGTCAGTAGTGCCCCTCTCCTGCCACCTTATTTGGTGAATTTGCTGCATTCTGTGGAAGCACTTATTTCTTGTCATGATCTGACCCAAGAATTTTGCCAGAGAAGCTACATGTGACTCTTTTCAACCATATGACTAGACAACCTGTCAGCTCCTTCTCTCCTCAGCCATCTTTTTCTTCCTTAGCACAGCCTCAACACTCGCCTCCCTTTTCATTTCCTTTCAACCACCAATCCCTCTGGTCAGTGAGACCAACTATTGCTCCTCTCTGGAGCACTCTGTATCCCACACTCTCTGAGTTGTTCATGTGGGATACACTGCTCCAAAAACACATAATCCTGATAGAGGTTAAGTAAATAATACATTCATGACATGTTGTGCCAGCTAAACTTCAAGTTTCTCAAGACAAGCAGCCTTAAACCAAAGTCATAGTGTAAATCATCTATGTATCTGACTTTCACAAACACTGTTTAAGTTTTCTTTACATTAAGTCTGTATTATGGGTAATTTTATTCTCAGCATGGAGGAAGAGGTTTAAAGTTACTTTCCAAAAGAAGAGTCACATATGGCAGAGGTGGAATTTGAATCTAAATGTGGCTGAAAATCCACATTTCCTTGATAAACTTTACACAGTATAACATGTACATTTTTCTTTGTATCCCCCCAAAATATGTATGAGATGCATTGATTTTTGCAGAATTTAATTTAATTCAATTTCTCTCTCTTACATGAGTAAATTTTAGGTTAGAACTTTGTATATTTTCAGGAAGATAATTACTTAACTCTCACCAAATTCAAGTGTTTTGGCAATAAAGAGAATTAAAGATATTTTTATTTTACTTTCCAAATAAAAGACTCTGTTATTTTATTCGTTTTAATTTTCCCTCTTCTCTTCCCATTTTCAATCTTACCTTTCCTGTTCTCCTGCTTTCATTGCTCCTTCTCATGATTATCTTTACATTATGTTGCTAACATTTCTTAAGTAGGTTTTACTAAGACACATTAAAATATGATAGGCAGCATTAAGCAGATATGTGAACAATTTAAGAACAATAATACTGGGGTTTTTTTAATCAAAAAGTTAGCTACGTGTGATTGTTAAAGAAAAGAAGAGCAAAGAGACTTGGTGTCGGACAACTTTCCTCACAGTTCATGCCAGTTACTAACGGAGACCTTGCTATAGATGATGTCAAAGTGAAAAATGCGAATCGGATGGCATCTGGAGGAAGCTTACGGCTTCTGCTTTGCTGTGCAGGGCATGTTATAAGGCCGTTTGGAAAGTTTCTGTCCACGGCAATAAATGCAAATCGGGACAACCACGGGAACACTGGTAATAGGAGGTGAGAAAATTTGAAAGGTGTTCAATAACAGGACTCCCCCATATTCATTAGAATTATTTACACATTAAGATCAATGAGGGGCTAGGGAGATGGCTCAGTGGAATAAGCACTTCCCTGGCAAGCGCAAGGGTCTGAGTTCAATCCCTGGTTCCACAAAAAAAAAATCAATGAAAAAATACATTTTTACAGTGTTTTGTCAAACATAAAGTCATTACCTATTGGGAACACCACATGTATGAATCACTGTACCTGAGAACTACGTAACTGTGAGCAAGCACAGGTCTCATAGCGATCAGGGCATCTGTGTACTTTCCATCATTTGTGTAGTAAGAGAACCCGGTAAGCCTGCCTGTCATCATAGTAGCCCTTCTGCCTTACTTCTTCCCTCCCCACTGACTTTTACCAAAATCCTATATTTGTAGACTACTCTGCTGTACAAGGATTTGGATGCAGCTGATGAGATAAGACATTTACTAGACACTCCGTGCAATTTATTTGGAAAATATGAAAAGCTTTGTTTGTTCATTGCTCAAAGGTGCTCTCAATTATTTTTCCAGCTCTTTTCTTTGGATGAGTATTGATGAGATTTGCACTCACAGAAGTGCAGCTGATGTACAAACAAAGACAAGGAGAAAGCTTAGCTTTAAACAAGGATCATCCATAATAATTGACCTTGTACTTTGAATTTTAACTGTTGGGCAATTGAATTTCAGACTCCCAGTCAAAGAATGGTGACTACGTGGGTGTAAGACCAGCATTATGAGGTTGTACAGATGAGAACAAAGAAAAAAATCAGGTACCATACCATTCATTTGCTTTGTAGACATGAAGGTCATCTGTAAACATTTATTTACATGAGCAGAATGAAATTAAAATTATGACAATAAAATGTTTCATTAAACACCAAGACAAATACACTGAATTCTTAGTGTATCAATATAAAATAAGTGCAGACATTTTTCAAACAAAATACAGTGGAATCAATTTATGTCAGCCAAAAAACAAGTCTACTGCTATTATTATCCATATCTTCGTAGAAGATAAAAGGAACAAGTAATTCCTTTATTCAGAAATAACACTGGTTTTTAAATGGAAAAGAGTAGACATACAGACTGAACTGGGGAATCTGTATTTTTTTTTAACAAATTTGTATAGTCACAGCCAAGATAAAATTTGAAAATGGGTTTCTTTTGAAAGGACAAAAATGAAATTCTTTTTTACATCTTTGTTTGTATTGCTTTCAAACTGCTTGCTACAGAATCTAGAATCAACACACCCTTGAATGACTAAAGGATAACAGCCTTTAGGAAAATACAGATATTTGTATTTATGTAGCAAATTTGCAGATGAAAGCAGGTGAGTGCAATAGGTGTTCATGGAAAAGGAGTCAGAGGTCATCATTATTTACTGTGTCCTTACTAAGTCTGACCAGCTTGCTAGGCACCTGAGCTACAAAGGTAAGAATTCCTTTTGCTAAAATCTACTAGGGAAGACTTGTGCAAGAAACAGCAATCAAATCACACTGTTATTAATTTTTAAATGCAAGCTCTTTGGCTCAGAATCAATGCATTACATTAAGTCTTGAATATTGCATTATTAAGGGAATCCCTACTTAATAAAACTAATGAATTTAAAATTTCAGTCGATTTCTGTGCAGGTGTTTGCAGATGGCACAAAGGTACCTTCCTCCGTGTGTTATTTAACCATCTGCTTTCTTAGCCATTCTCTGTGGTCTTTCTGTTACTGTATTCAGCCGACAGATATGCAAGGAGAACAAGAAAAGGACACAGAAAATTTTTAAATGCCACAACTATAATAAACATCATTTCTATCTATCAGTCATGACAAAAGCTAAAGGACTGCACCTAGATGACAAGAAATCTCGATGGTGTACTTCCTGTCTGTGAGGCTACTTTCAAGAGACAGCTCCTTGCTAAAGAACTTTGAAAATGACAACTGTTTTTGTCCCTCAACCCCACAGGAGGCCGGTGGTGCCTGACTGGGAAAGGAAGGGGCTCCCAAAAGGGGTGGTTGGTGAACTCTGGGCTTGATTGATGATCCAGGAGAATAATCTAGGATGTTCCTGGGGAAGCGATCAGCATCAGAATGGCCTGAAGGCTGAAAAGCAAAGGTGGAAACAGGAAAATAAAGGGGTTCCATCTTCCTTCTCACTATGTCAGAAGGAATAGTGGAGATGAGATGACAGGTAGAGGAGGAGCTACAGATGAAGCGCCTAAAGGTCATTACACTGACATAATATGCTATCTCCACTGTCAACTCCCTGTTCCCCTCAGTATTCTCATTGACTGGCTCTAGGTCCTCACAAACCATTGTTCTCATTCTTGTTCATTCATGAGGATAATCTCTCTGCTAGGCAGGGCCACTGAAGGGAAATCTTTTCTATTGAATGACTGACCTTTTAATTCTCCCAATTGACTGTGGAGATAAAGCCTGGTCATGTGTCTCAGCCAATTGGCCCTCTATTGAGAAAAGCAGTGCCTGGTTCTGTCACTGACACAAACATAAGCTGAGTGCATGGAGGACATGGGCAAGGGCTGTTCATGTAACATCTGCTAATTAACTGCCTTTTGAAATGCAGTCAGTTGAGTGTGTTGTGCCCTGGTATTGTGTTTCCTCATCGGTAGCCTTCAGCCAAGGAGTGCAATTCCCAGTGACAGCAATATGTTCATTTATTTTTAATATTCCATGACCTATTCAGGGTTATGGCCTCATTAAAAAACGATTGATGTCTTTGACACAAATCTGTGAAGTGCCCTTGTTGTCTACATTTAAACATGATGAAGAAAGGGGAAAAAAAGAGAGAAAGGAAAAGAAAAAGACATGCCCTAGATCTTTCTAAGACTGTAACAAAACCTGACAAGAGTAATTGTTTGCTACTTCAGGGACTTAAAAAAAAACAGATAACCAATCACTGAGGCTGGTAAATTTTTCTTTTTCTATCTATGGTTGATAAAGTTACTATATTTAGAGTTTAAATTGGTAACATTAGTGGAAAAAAATTGGCTCCCTTAATAATTTGACTTAATTAATTTTCTGCAGAATATGTAGGCTTTTTTGAACTTCAGGTTATCTATGTAAATCCTGCAAATGATCTGATTTTCTTTTATCTATCTACAAATAAGGTACTGGGGAGACTCATGAATAATGTGCATTAAGTCTTCCTGGCTCAAACCAAGCTTTTAAATACTGAACGCTATTTAGAAATGTGACTACTACTAAATTACTTCAAAATTTACAGACAATTACAGTAGAAATTAAACAAAACATGTTTTATGCTACATTGATATGCAATATTCATAACAATGTGTTTCTCTGGAATTACTTGTCATATAACATGTTCTCGATGATAGAGGAAAGATTGCATCTTCCTAAGCATCATTTTGATAGTACCTGCATTGCATGATAAATTGATTACGTATGTGGAAACTAAATGTCAATGTTTGGAGCACATGTTAACCTTAGAACTCAGTGAATATCTAATGGCTGCCAGAGAATGCTGTGGAAATTAGATTGCACTGATGGACAAGCTAAAGGCCCTGCTTTTGATATATTCATAGTTTAATAAGAAGGTCAGTATGTGAAACTGACCCCACAGAATTTGCAGAAATGTTTAAAGAAGCGGGTACGTTGTCTTTTAGGAACAAAGAAAAGAGGAGAAAGAAAATCAATTCCCTATAGATGAGGTTTAGAATCCTAGATTCACTAGGCCTCCATCACAAATGATAGTGTAATCTTAAATCCAAAGCCATCTTTACTAATCTTATAAAGATATTAAAAAATACAGCATGCTATAAGTTTGAAAAAGAATAATCCATGCAATTGAATAAAGTAACATTTTATTCATTCTGAAAACTGTTCTCTAGTTTAAAAAGACATGAGTAATATTTCAAATATGTGTTATTTAAGATGGAAGAAGAATATTGGAGGCATAATTTAAAAATACAAATGCACAAAATTATACAGCACATTGATCAGAGAGTCAAGGCTTAAATTTCTTTGCTTCAAGCAAAATTTAAATAAATCAATTTCCCATTTGAAGAAGGAAATGGGAAAGCAAATTCACACTGAGCATTATTGCCATGGTTTGTCTGTAGAGCTCCTCCCAAAGCTCATGTGTTCATAGGTACGGCTTTGGGAAAAGGCTGCATCAGAGGTATGTGATGCTGGATTAAGGTGCATGACAGTGAGATTAAGAGTGTAGGGTTTACTATCACATGCAGCATGGCCCTGCTCCTGGGAACACTGAGCAGGCCAACAGAGTCCAGGCATGGAGGTGCACACCTGTAATCCCAGCACTTCGGAGGCTGAAAACACGAGGATAACTAGGAGTCTGAGCTGCATAGTGAGACACTGTACCAAATAAATAAAAAAAAAAAAAGTTTGTGTGATTAATAAATTGGTTTACCAGAGTTCTGAGTTCAGATAACAGGAAGGTGACTGTGGGTATGGGGGGCACCATGCAGTAGGCTTGGAGCCCTGAGAAGATAAGAGGGAAAGGAAGGCTGCTGCTGCTGCTGCTTCTGCTGCTGCTGCTGCTGCCTGTCACCCATGGACTGTTTCTCCTCTGTGATGCTCCTTTAACAGGCCACCCTGCCTTGGAGCCAACTGACAGTGAACTGAATCACTTACACACTGTGATCTGAAATAAACCTTTCTCCCTTTACATTCGGTGTAGGGTATTGCATCTCAGCAAACAGAAAAGTGCCTAAAATAATTATCTAGATGTTCACAAAATTGTTAGATTCAGGATATTCTATTTAGAAATGAGGATAATGAGACTCTAATGTCTCTTAATAGATTCTGAATTATTGGACTAAAAAGTCAAGCCTAGCATTCAGGCAATTATCTAAGATCCAAAATCTATGGTGTTCTTACCTCACCAAAATGTGAGCAACGATGTGACAGTTTTAAGTGATACAGCATGGGTAATTAGGGCATAACAGAACTGGATGGAGAAGTACAACTAGGAGCTTGTTAACTATAAAATCCCAGACCACACATGTTGGATTTCCCAAATCCCTGTATATGGCCTTCTCCTGAGAACTCAAGCAGATTTTTAATAGAATGGCCTATACCTGGCATCAGCCTGAGTCTGAGTCCCCAGCACCACCTCTCAGTACACATATGTAGAAATTCTCCTGAGTTTCTTGGAGAGTTAGACAGTATGAAAGGACACCAGTGCCGAGATGAGATTGCTATCCTGGCTTTCCTCATGATAGACCACTTTGTTTCTTCCAGGGTGTTCCTTTCTGTTGCTTTTACCTTTATTTACTGAGCCCAAGTTTGCGCTGCACAGCCAGTTTCTCTCTGGCCATTTTTACTTTTTCAAACCAACTGTCATGGTCTGTATTTGGTTGTGCCCCAAACCCTCATGGAACTCCTGGGACAGGTGGTGTGTGGCTCAAAGGGCGTGGCTAGAGGGCCAGGACAGGGCTTGAGGGGCTGGGACAGCGAGGTAGGAACCATTAAACTGACAGCATGCACCCCCACCCCTTAGGGCCTTCCCCTGCCTCCATCCCACAGGCTTGGTGGCCTCTCTTGGAGGTATGGAGTGAATCACCCTGGACACGGTGAGAGGCCTCAGCCTCTCTTCCAGAACCTGGAGCATGGGACAGCAGTGTCTGAGGTCTTGCTACTTAATTCAGGCTGCTTTAAACTATGAAACATCCAGTAGCAGTGAGCTAAATAAATCCTTCCTGCCCTGAGCTTGAGTGTCAGGTATTTGTCCCAACAATGACAGAAAAGTAACTAAGACACCAACTTTGCCTTTTTGCTCATTTCATTCAATTCTTTGTTTGAGACAAGAAGAATCTGGACTTCAATTCCAGGAGAGGGAAGCAACCCAGAACTCAATAACATTTATTTTGTGAGCCGTTTTTTTGAAGGAGATTCCCAATAAGAATACTACATTACTGATGAAATTCATATCATTAAAAATATAAACTCATAAATAATACATGAACTACAAGACTTTGAAGTTGACTGAGTGAATTCTATGACTGTGTTGTATTCACTTCTCAACAGAAACAAGGTATAACTCTCTCTATGATGAAAGTAAGCTCAGAGATATAATGCAGATGTCCCTAAGTAAAGATGAAGGATACTCCAAAATTTAAAACTTTAGGGTCCCCAGCTAGTACGTGGTGAAGGTAAGAATAGTTTCACTCCATTCAGGCTGCTGTAATAGAAATGCCGTTTATAAGAACTGAAATGTTCTTCTCACAGATCTGGACCTAAAGAAGTCCAAGACAAAGGACCCAGAAGAGTTTGCAGCTGGTGAGGGCCCACTTCTCGGTTCATAAATGGAAGAATGTTGCTGCGTTGACAAGGTACAACAGGCAAGGGAGCTCTCCGAGGCTCTCTCTTGTAAGGGAACTCTCATAACATAACCATTTCCAGTGGTTACAACCCTTAACACCATTATGTGGGGTCTTTGAATGTAACATACGGATTTTAGATGAATGGAGACATTCACACTACAACAAAGAACGAAGCCCAGTACTAGTTATTTCTAAACCATCTTCTTCTACCCCATCTTGATGCCACATTTGATTTATAATTTGCTTAATTTGTGTGCCTAATTAGAAGCAACTGCATCTATGTACATAAGAAAGAATTACTCAGATTGCTTTGCAATATGCACCACAAATGATGATTAATAATTCTCATGGTATTTCATCACATTTTATGTAGGAAGAACTACATTTCAGTAAACTATCAAAAACTAAGAGGCAAGCTTACACTGAGTAACAATATGAGTCGGACAAGTTACAAAGTAAAACTTTCCAACATCATCCTTACCTAGACTGTTTAAATGCTGAAGGCTTTCACATCTGTGCAGGAGCTGTAGGTCAGAATATGCTTCTTGTGTTTCAATACATGGCACATAGGCAGCTAGAACAAGACCAATCTAGACATCCAAGTTATCATTCTTCCTTCTACAAATATATTGCTCTCAAATTTAGCATCAAAAGAAAGAGGTGGGCATTAAATGAATACATAACATTTTACATGATGTAACTATAAATCAAGTTTACATGTAATTTATATAAGTAACAAAAAATTACATATAAATGCATGAATAAAATACCTGTGATATTTATATATATCCATGCATATATAGCATGGATATATATAAATGCATGCATGGATAATAATATATATATATATATATATACTCATTTTCCCCTCTTAAATCATTTTTAAGAATCCAGTAACTGACTGGAGACTTTCTCAGTGATCTAAGTACCTGCCTGACAAGTGTAAGGACCCAGGTTTGATCTCCAATACCATATGCTGTGCTGGCCCCAGGCACAGCGTGAGGGCCACCAAACCCAGATGCAGTGACACATGCCTGTAATCCTAGCTTTGGGGAAGTTGAGATCACTACAATTCCAAGCTTCATAGCAAAGACCCTGTAACAAATAGGTAGAGAGATAGATAGATAGATGATAGATAGATAGATAGATAGATAGATAGATAGATAAATAGATAGATATTTTTTGAAAAAATAATTTAATGACTAAAAGTATGGCTATTTTTAGTTTCTGCACAGATACTATTTGAAGAATGAGGGAAAATTAAACTTGAAAATTGACATGATCTGTTTTCTACTTACTAGTTTTATTTAGTAAAAACCAATCATAATTAAGTAGTACATATTCATTGTCATCCAGGTTTTGGGACATGATACCTGACCCACAACTTACAAAATGAGATAGTTAATTTTGTTCAAAGTTTCAGATGATTCAGTCCATGATAAAAGGGTCTGGTAGAGCAAGCCAGCTTAACTGATAGAGTTGGGGCATCAGAGAGAAGAAAAGAACCAGGGAACATTGACAAGGGATAGTATTTAGTGCCCAGGGTCAGGCATCCATGATGTGCCCAAATACATCAAGATTTCTTGCTAATCAGATAGACAGTTCTTATTTCAGTGAGCTTGACATATCAGGGTTAATGGTTACTGAATTTTGGAGGCCTGAGTTTTTTAATTCTTCATATGTTCTAGATGTTAGTCTTTTGCATCAGGGACAAATGTTAAAATTTTTTCACAATTCATAGGTTTTCTTTTTACTCTGTTGGTGAATTTTTTAAATGTGCAAAATCTTTTCAATAAGATGAGCTCCCAGTTGTTGATATTTTTGAAGTATTTCCTTTGTAGTTTGGTTTTGCTCCACAAATTCCCTATGTCTTTAAGATTTTTATCTACTTTCTCTTCCAGTAGATCAAACATTGGCATCTGAGATGAATACACACTTCTCAGATGCAGAAATACAAATGGCAAATACATATATGAAAAAATATTGAACATCATTGATCATTTGAAAAATACAAATTAAAACAACACAGATTAGGGGCCGGGGAGATAGCTCAGTAGAATAAGCGCTTGCCTTACAAGCGCAAGGGCCTGAGTTCAATACCCGGTTCCGAAAAAAAAAAAAAAAAAAAAAAAAAACACAGATCTCACCTAGGGAGAAAAATGGCTATCATCCAGAAATCAACTGGTAACAAATGCCGGGGTGGCTGTGGGGAGAAAGGAACATTTCTCCACTGTTTCTGGGGTGTAGACTGGTACAACCACTGTGGAAATCCGTATGGAGTTTCCTTAAAATACTAGGATTAGAGATTTCATTCTACCCTGCCCCTTCTGGGTAATTTTTTTTAAGAAGAAAAACTGAAAATATCATACCACAGAGATGTGCATGCACCCATGTTTATGGAAGCACAATTTATCATTGCTAAATCTTGGAAACAACCCAAATGCCCATCAACTGAGAAATGGATAAAAAAGATGTGGTATTTTTTATGCAATGTAGTATTGAAGCTTAAGGCTTTTATATATAAATGACTGCAACTAGAGATAATACTCATGAGTTAAATAAATCAGATCCACCTGTGCAAACATCGTATTGTCTCCTTAAGGTAAGAACCTGAAAGAGTAAATAAAATCAGGAAGAAAAGATTAACAGTCACACTCTAGCTATGTGTACATTCACTTTTCTCCCATAACGCTCACACCATTTCTAGGCAGAAGTATCATCTTTAAATTAGATGGGAAAATGGGGACATTAACAAGTAAAGCAATTGCTAGCATTCACATAGCTGATAAAAAAAATAGAGGGAGATTTTAATCTACACAAACCAGCTTCAGAGCTACACTTGCTTTCTCCTCTTGAGGTACTCACTTGATGCATACTAGATGCCAGGCACTGAGCAGATGCATTCATTACCAAATATCCAACCCATTCTTTCTTTTACCTCCTGGCCACTTGCATTGGCAACAGGTCAGGTAACTAACCAAATAGAGCATTTGAATCTCTGTAGTACCACCCTAGAAACTTGAAGCTTGGATAAGGAGTGATAAGGGAAAACTTGCTCCCCAGAAAATTCTCTCATATATTCTAAGAAATGTCTTGTACTCCCCAAGTAGCATTTGGTTAGGGGTACAAAGCAGATAACAAAGCATGCAACCTTTTGAAGTTCAACCTCATGAAGAAACAATCAATAGCCCAGCTGCAGAGCTCAAGCCTACAGAGCCCCTTTGCCAATTCCCAGTCATCCTCCCAGGAAGCCACGTTGTTCTCATCAGCATGCTCCATAAATTTTGCAGTAGGACGCAGGCTACAGGCTTGAAGCTGACACTGATTGAAAAACCTTGCCCTGGGGCCAACTGCTTCAAGGAAAAAAATTGGGGGTTCAGAAGGAAACATGAAGGCTTGCTGTTTAGCAGATTTGTCAGCATTTAAAGATCACAAGAGAGATAGAAAACATCAAGACAAGGCTAATTCCCCACCAGATAACATCGTAGAGCTGTGATTTTTTTTTTCTTTTTCCTTCCCCGCCTTTTTAAATTTTGGTCAAGCAAAAATAAAATCAATATCTGTAAGGTTATTCTTGGTAGTTACAAAAGCATGTTAAGGAGATTTATAAAGTTGTGTTCCAATTTTTTTTCTTTTTTTCTTTTTCTTTTTCTTTTTTTTTTTTTTTTTTTTTTTTTTTTTTTTTTTTTACCTCCTGGTGAACTTTGCCTACCTTCAAGCAACAGAGGGTGACCTAGGCTACCAGGATGGGTTTCTTTCATTAGTGAGTAGCCAAGGGCTCTTTAAACTAATAAAGCAGGAGAAAAATCATAGATAAAACAAGACAGGATATTCAGGTGCACCTAACAAGAGAGTGCCTTAAAGGGTTTATGTTAATAATTACAGTGTGAAGAGTAAGGATCAGATCTCTACAAAAGAAAAGCACTTTATGATATATTTACAGCCCTTTCTAAATGCTCTGCATAGTAATGTGGATTTTGAAGTTTTCCAGTCCTTCCTCATAAGTGTAACAGTTTTCCCCAGGAAATTATTCAAAAAGCATAAGTAAACACTTTCCCTCTCATGGCAGAGCAGAGTTACTTTTACAACAGGAAGAAAATGAAATAAAACGTGCACTATAGTACCCTGAGATTGCCCATGACCTGCTGTAAATCTTAGATGGTACTAATAAGGTGATTTTCTATATCTACCACGAAGATGCCTGTAATTTCTCAACCTCTGTGTTCTCTCAATTCTGCTTTTCCTATTTCCATTGCTTTTCTTGGCATGTCACATTTTTGGTTTCTCTTTCAGTCTTTACTTTCATCCTGTCCCTACTCACCTGTCAATGGACAATTAGGTGTCGCCCAGATGGGGAACATTCCTGTTTCTGTGGCTTCCTCATCCACTGATTCAACTCACCTCAAATGACAAAACCTTTCTGAAATCTTGCTTCTGCACTCACTTGCTTCTTTACTACCTAAAACCTATCGTCTACCACTGCTCTGTGTACAGTATAGCATCTAACAAGCCTTTATATTTTATTAGCTATTATAAGTGATTCAGACATGATTTAAAGTATATGCAAGTTTTGAATAAATTATACACAAATACTGTGTTACTTTATGAAAAAAAACCTTAAACTTTCTTAGATTTTACTATTCTTGGATATCAAAAGTAGTAAAATTGACTGGACCAATCAATCCCCAAACAGAGCTTTGCACAAGAATTCTGACTGGTGGTAATGTAAAAATTAAGAAAATTATGCCTGTTTTGATCAGAGCATACGAGCAGAAAGACTAAGATATACATAAGCCTGCAGTTCTACAATGTGACACATGGTAACTTCACATCTAAAAACTCATTCCATGGGATACAATGCTATCCTTTACACTTACTAAGAAAATCAACCTTGATTAAGTTACTTAAATTTTCTGAATCTGATGTCTTCATTAATAAAATGAAAATAATATGACTGTCTTAGTTACTTATCTCTTGTTACCTGGACAAAAATGCCTGACACACCAAATTAAGGATGGAAAGTTTATTTAACTCACAGTTTGTGGAGGTTTCAGTCCATAGTTGGCTGGCTCCAAGGCAGAGTGGCACATGGCAGAGGGCAGCAGTTCATGGCAGTGGAAAACTGTAAAACAGTGAGAGCAAAGAGGGAGGAGCAGTGGCAGAGGTGGCAGAGGCAAACCTCTTTCGCTTCCTTATATCACATTCCAGCTATCCGCAGGTGTAGCATTCACATCCATAATCCCAGCAGCATTCACACTCATAATTCCATCATTGATTCATGAATAAATCACAAACTAGAAGCCATCCCATGACTGCATTAGGCTTTAGGGGCCACCTAGACACAAACCATAGCAATGACTAACTCAGAGAATTCAAGGAAGGATATATATATATATATATATATATATATCCCCACCTCAAGGGAGAGAAATAGTCAGTAGGGGATATGATCAAGTGCTTACTACTAAGCATTCAATTACTGTGTTAAATCTATGTCAGGTAAATGAAGTGCAGTGGTGGGATAAAAGAAAGGGCACTCTCAGCTGACATTCCCAGGAAAAGGAAGCAAGGTGAGAGGGAAAGAAACAACTAAGCAAGGATGTAAGCGGTAGGTAGCAGGAAGTCCCGGAGGTGAGATTGCCATACAAGGACACAGACTTTCACAAGAATGACAAGCAGTTACTTGGGTGTGGATCTTGAGTCCATGCTGGGCCATTGAAAAATAGTTAAAAATTAAAAGTGAGCTAGTCAAAGAGGATGGAAGGACTTCCTTCCAACACTAAGTAATTTTAATCTCTGAAAATGAGAAATAATGAGCAATCTATGAGGAAAAGACAAATTTCCAGAGTTCTACTCTAGAAATGGAAATGTGCAGCTCTAGTGCTATGAAAACAATGGCCAACAATAAAGAAAGGCTGGGGCACAGCGACCAGTTTACAGACTACAACAATAATCTATGAATAGTACTTGCAAGTGCTATGCTTACTGTGATATGTATGTATGCATCAAAAGCAATCAAATCTACAGTTAAGTATTAAGGTTTGGATCCAGAATATCTCCCAAATTTTTCACGAATTCAAAGGAGGAATGTTGGAAGATGATTAATTCACTGGGTTGCTAACTTTATCAAAGCTTCTATCCATTGATGACTTCCTGGCTGACTGTGCTGACAGGAGCTGGGCCCTGATTGAAGGAAGTTCGTCATGGAAGTATGGCGCTGCAGGATTTATATATCTGCCTCTCTCTGGCTTTCCCTCTCTTTGCTTCCCAGCTGCCATGAGAAAAGTAGCTGTATACCACCCTGCCAACCTGATATTATTGCGTTGGAGCCATCTGACCCTACACTCAAAGGAACTTCTAAAATGCTCAGACAATCAACTTTTCTTGCTTAAATTGTGAATATAGGAAATTTTGTAGCTATTACATAGAAGAAGTTGTGGATATCGATACAGCAAAGGTTTTCTGAAGCTTTTAGCTGGGTAGCCTGTGTTGTGGTAGCCTTATTCATTCTATGTTGTGATAGTAGGCAGAATCAAGGAGAGTGGTGGATTGGACTGCATTACTTCTCAGTTCTTTACAGCAGCTCTTCACTAAGCAAATGTGTCCATCCTCCCAGTTGAAGTCCTTTCCATGTTTGTTGGGTTTGGCCAGGCAACTCACTTTAGCCAAGAAGAGTAGACTGTAGGGTAGGTTAAGCAGTAGCAGACTGAGGCTTTAATAAGCATCTTTTATTTCTGTCCATTTCATGTATTCCAGGGATTACCATGAGATCACATGTTTCCTCTATCTTTTGGTCAAAGAGAATTGAAAAGGTGCATGGAAAATACCTAAATCCAATCCTGATTGTGCTGAGGAGACAGTCAAGCCATCCAAAATCACGGACTGAAGCATGCTTCCAAAACGAACCTTCAGACCTAACATTGAGGAATTTAAGTGTTTACATTATATGTTTTCTTGAAAAAAAAAGTAGCATTCTTGTGATGATTGTCCTATTAGTTCAATGAGACAGAGTGAATGAAATTTGAATATCTTCTCTAATTTTTTACAAGACCCAACCACTTTTCTATGTGTGGATTCTCTCAGCTGATACCATGTAAGTCCAATTAAATCTTTGCTTCCTTTGTTTTGTTAAACTAAGTAGTGGGGCTTCTATTTTTTTCCATCTGCTTAATTCCAGTAGAACTCTTGTTCTTTTAATTTTAATTTCCTCCCCAGAGACCAATAATGCTGGGATAATGAGGCCACAT
Source organism: Octodon degus (assembly GCF_000260255.1). Classification (NCBI taxonomy): domain Eukaryota; kingdom Metazoa; phylum Chordata; class Mammalia; order Rodentia; family Octodontidae; genus Octodon; species Octodon degus. The sequence continues at coordinate 18,690,762 of NW_004524582.1, forward strand.
ACTGGACCATCAGTTATTATGTATGTTAAATCATCACTTCATTAAAGATTTTGTGAGTGAATGAATGAATGAATGAGTCAATGAATGAGTCAATGAAAGAGTGACTGATTACATAGATTCCCTAGATACAGATGATATATTTCCTCATAGCAACCAAGAATCTTGAAACCATGTTTTGTTGATGAGTAACAAATGGACTGAATTAAAAAGCCTGAGTAATATAAATATTGAAGATGTAGTTTAAGAATCGACTGAGAAGTACTATGAATAAAAGGAGACTAAGAAATAATGGTGAGGTTAAAGCAGAAGAAGATAAGAATGGTAAGGAAGAAGTGGCAGATGGTATCATATACTAAGGATATACCCAATTAGTTAAATAACCATTACAAGAATGGTTGGTGAATACCCTGAGCAAAATGAGTGATGTTTATGCTAAGGGAATCTTTGCACAGAAAATCACTGAGATAAAGAAAACCTTCCTAAAGATTATTTGGGGTTCTTCAAGGTAGAAGAAAAACATCAAATAAATATGGGCAAATGACACATACCATGTACACTTCTCTAAAATTCTTTACAGCATGTTAGAATATTAAAATGTCAACATTCTTCCACAGTGAATATTATATCTACCTATATTTAAGATAGCTTTCAGTAATTTGACCATAGGCTACTAAAGGTGGAAGACATTCGATTAATAGTCAATGAAAATATTGTGGCACTGAGTAGTCAGAGCCACTCAGGTCCTGACTAGTTATCTGTTTACAGACTTGGGTGGGTCTTTAGCACTGAGGTTTTTTGTTGGCACATATAGGCTCATCTCCCATCGTGCCTATATGTGTGGGGAATCTTTGCTTCCTTACTGTCTCTTACACCAAGGATTACTAATTCTAAGAAGCTGTAATTGCTCTACAGAATTTTTTGTTTTTTTAGTTCCATGCTTCCGCATTTGGTGGCTTTCTGAAACTTTGTACTTAAATGTTATACTAGAAAAAAGAAATGTGCATTTTATTTGCTGATGGTTTCTTTCCTAGTACATGGATAAAATTAACATACCCCCTGAGAACCCTGCTCTAATTATTCTGCCTGTATTTTCTTCCCAACTCAGGAAGCATATATTGTGTGGTGACACAAAAGAAGGGAGAATGAGGAAAAGGGTGAGAGAGAGAAAGCAAAGGGGAGAAGAAGAGAAGGAAAAGCCAAGGAATGGGAAGGGAAAGGGAGAAATGAAAAAAGAAATAACTCATAAAATAAATCTTTCAAAACTCAAAGCTGGTCAAGCGATGACAAAACTTTGGAAGAAAAGTTTTAAGTCTGTACAATAGTAAAAATGTCAATCAGAAAAAGAGTTTTAAGAGTTATTCCATTAAGTGATTTCAAAATATTTTAATTATACTACCTAGTGATCATGAAAACACACATCACTCTTTGCATAGATGAGTCCAGAAGTCTTGAATTAGTTTGAGTGCTCTGTGATTGGCGCACTGCAGCTCAACACATGCACGCTGGCTGCAGAACAGGGATAAGGAATTTGGGAGAATAGTTCAGGCAAAGACGAAACGTCAGGTTTGTTGTGAGCAGGCTGTCACTGGTCTCAGAATGCTCAGGAAGTTCTACAAAACTAAGTGGAGTACACCTGGGGACTATCACCCTGAACAACACAAAGTGAATCTTTATTCTCTGTCTCCCTTCCATCATCAGCTGAAAGGGCAGCCCCAGCAGCATTGACTCTTCTAATTTTCTGAGCTAATCTACAAACAAGGTCTGAGGCAGGAAAACGAAATTGACTGAGGCTCTTCTGTTTGCTTACTGCTTGCTTTCTTTTTCTTTTCTTGCAGTGGCCACCCACTCTAGCTGTAGCTAAAACCAGTTTAGGGTGAAAAAGTAGCAGAGTTTGCTTTAAAAGGCTTTGAACTGCTTTTATCTTTATGTGCCCCTTTCCAAACCCTTCTTTACATGGTCTGCAGATAATGCTTCACATTTCCAACCGATAATGGAACACAAATGTGTTGGCAAATTAGACCAGTTTGTAATGTCACGCTATTTATAATTTAGGAGACACTGAATAACAAGCAAGTAAGCAGGAAAATAAAGCAGTACCTGAGAGTAACAAATCTTATACAGAGAATAAGGATGCAAACATTAAAAAAATCTAAATAGGTTAAGTTATATAGCTGGCTGTTGCAGAGAATGAGCAAACAAAGGACTTCCTTTAGGTTACTGGGAGTGAACACAAAGGGGAGTTGATGGATTCAGAACACGTTTAAGAGTCTGCCTGAAGACTTTCTGGAATTAAATGTGAAGCAAACAAAATAGAAAAAAATATGGAAAATTCCTAAACTTTTGGCCATTGGTTGGGAAGAGAAATCTGGAAGAAGGAAAAGCTTCAAAAGACAAGAATGTGTTTCTTGAGACCCATGTTCAATTTGAGATGGTTGTTAGGTATGCAAAGTATAATGTCAAGATTGAATGCAGCATTGTTATTTTCACATTTAAAAATCATTCTAGGGGCCGGGGAGATAGCTCAGTGGAATAAGCACTTGCCTGGCAAGCTCAAGGACCTGAGTTCAATCCCCGGTTCCGCAAAAATAAATAAATAAATAAATAAATAAATAAATAAATAAATAAATAAATCATTTAGAACTCTATCTGTCCACAGAGTAAAGTTCAAACTTGGCAGGACATATTCTGGGCTGACCAAACTTCACTGTTTTACTTATTTTTCTTCTTCCTGAGACAAAGTACCTGACACTTGAAGTTAAAGTTCTGCAGATAACCCACTACTATTATGAACTACTGGACTACAGTGGATGATTTTGCTGAATTCACACACCTACAATATTCAAATGGCAATGAAATACCCATATCTGACAAAACTAAACAACAAAGGGGGATATAAATGAAGGACCATTATATATATATATATAGTAGGACAGATATACAGCTTTCTCTTAGTTCAATGAGAAGGAGGATTTGTACTAATAGTGTTTAGACAAGATATCATCTCTGCATCTTGTACTATGAATAACCACTAAGAAGAAAACCATCTGCAATGTATTAATTACTTTTTTTTCCAAAATTTTGTTGATAAACAGCAATGAGACAGTTTCAAATCAAATCGGAAGTACAGTTTCAACAAATAACTGCAATGTATTAATTATTAGAACTGTCCTACTAATCTGTTTGAAACTGTCTCATTGCTATTTCTTTCTCAATATAATTAATTAAAAAAATAGAAACCCATAAAGGAGCAGAGGTTTATTTGGCTCCCAGTTTGTACAGGTTTCTGCTTGTAGCTAGCTGGCCCTAAGACAGGTTGTCTTGAGAAACGAGAATCCCAGAGGAAAGAGACAGTCCTCGGCAGACAGAAGGCAAAAGGGAGCCAGGCAACATACGGAGAGCTGTAAGGGCCAAGCAGCAAGCTATTTTCTTTCCTTTTTATTTTAATTTATTTTGTTTGAAAAATATTTGCTATTCCCTTTTATTGATAATATAACTGACATCTATTTTATACATTTTAATTATTTTAAGATTTAATGACAATAGTTAAGCTATAGTGTGGGCCAGAAATGAAAATATACAAAAAAGTTTTAGAAATGTATGCATTTCTACCTTCTAGTAGTCTTTAAAACAAGCATACAAAGGTATGTATTTATTTTTAACATAAAGATGTTAAAAATGAAATTAGTACTTCAAATTTCTGCACAACTATGACAAGACAGCTCTTATGTGAAAGAAAAACTGTTGCAGAAGTAACACTTTTAACTTAGTTTTCTGGTTTCTTAAAGATCACATCAGGGGCCAGGAGGCACAGCACTGTCACCCAGGATGGGACAGTTGTAATCCAAGGAGCACCTTCCGAGTCAATCCCAGCATCACACCATAGACCCCACCCTGGATACACTCACTTCAGAAAAGCCCCACATATGCCTGCAGAGAGCTCCGGTGGGACATAGAGAAACAAACCACAACCCTCACATACATCCACCTCCACATTTCAACATTTATCCATGTCAGTAATCTGTCTGCAATTTCCACAGCACACATTTTCCTCGAACCTCTGTATACCTGCCTGCAGCACCTTTTCATTATTTCACACTCATTCCCTCTTCCCCCAAACTTAGTTCTGATTTGATCCTTCTGTGATATCGGATAACACTTTTCAAGGTGAATCCACCCCATCTTGGACTAAGAACACAGTTCCTTCCTTCTGCCCTCTGCACATCTTCCTGGCATAATCCTTGACACCTGAGTACCATAGCATTTCACTGCTTTTCCTTGTTTCCCTCATTAACTTTGCACAGAAAGGCATTTTATCTCATCATCTGACATCTTTGCCTAGCATGTATTAAATATTCAATTCTGTTGGTTGAACTAAACAGTGAGGACCTGGAGGACAGACTGATGTTAAGTAAATAAAAGAAATTCAGAAATAGAGCATTACAGTTCTAATTACGCATCTATGTCCTCTTGAGCATAATAAACACGTTTCACTTTTTAGTTTCCTTTCTGCCCTTGCAAGTTTACAGTATCAAGTTGGGAAGGAGCTGGAGCAGTTCTGCCATCTTAATAAAATAAAATTTGTATTTTCATAAGGTGCACTACTAAAGCAAAGGTGAGCTGAAGGCAATATGCAAACCTTATTTCCATTTCTTATTTGCATTTTCAAAAAGAAGTGTAAATTTAACAGATACGTGTGAAAAGAGAACAGAGCATACTGCAAATAGGTGAGTAGATTAGAAAAAAATGATGTAGGCTTTCACAGAGAGCACAATGGCCAAGCAATGGCCGTGACTCATCCACATGGCCGACACTGACAAAGGTTCTACAATTTGAGGTACAGGATCTCAGGATAAATCCTGAGGGGATTTCACTGACCTTATCAGACCCAAAAGCTACAACTCATGCTGCATAGGTCCTGCTTTACCTTG
>NW_004524582.1:18702949-18713489 GCF_000260255.1 Octodon degus
TTATTGAAACTGTCCTACCAATTTGATTTGAAACTGTCTCATTGCTATTTGTTTATCAATAAAATTATGGGAAAAAAGAAAAAAGTGATGTAAGGATTGGCTAAGGAGAAGAAAAAAAAGAAGAGTTTTTTTTTTTTTGGTATGGGGGATTGAACTCAGGCCCTTGCGCTTGCCAGGCAAGCACTTATTCTACTGAGCCATCTCCCCAGCCGCAAAAAAGAAGAAAGAAAAACAGCCAAATCATCATAGACTCTAGAGCTTTGGAAATAAAAGTGTTTTTTTGAAAGCATCAAAAAGTGAATTTATTTAACCGTAGTTAGCTGATAATACAGCAAGTGGGTGAATAATTCATGCTATAACATGCTGAATGAACTGAAAACAAAAAGTTGGTTGGAAGGAGACAGAGGAACTTTATCTTATAAGAATCAGAACTCCATAATCATCTGTCATCCATTCAACATTGTATCTGTGATTAGAAATGTACATGATAGGAACTCCAGGGATCATCCGGATCCTCTATTGAAGGTCCCAATCAATGGTGGCCACAGCGTAGCACTTGTGCTGGGTTACTCTCTGTACTAAGCAGTATTCTGCATAGGGTCCCTTTATGTGTGCAAGATAATCATTCAATCTGTGGATCCTTGGCAATCCCTAGGGCCACTCGATACTTCCGTCCCAATTTCTCAGTTTTTGCCATTACACAATCAGTTATGCAAGGGATACACTTGGCCTACAGACAGACCATCATCCATTGTACCAAGTCCAATTTAGCTTTGATGGAAAAGTTGATAAAGTTGGTATCAACCAGGAGATGATAAGGTGGGCCCAGCTGTTTGTTACACTGGAAGAATAAGCAGGAAACGTGTCAGGGAACTTCCCTTGGAGCACTGGAATCTCTCTTTTCAGGTTTTAATCTATCCTTTTCTTTCAGTCTCTCATCTCTGAGATGAAGCATTTGCTTCATGGTTGCATGCTTGCTTGCTTTCTTTTGTTTCCTCATGTTCACACTGCTGTCCGGTTTCTTCCGGAATCCTGGAAATAAAAGTTTGATTGCTTGATTGATTACAGGGCATCAAACTCAGGACCTTGCATTTGCCAGGCAGGCACTTATGCTGTTGAGCTGCCTTCCAGGCCCAGAAATAGGAGGGTTTTTTTTTTTGTTTTTTTTTTTTTTGTTTTGTTTTGTTTTGTTTTGTTTTGTTTTCATTTTTAGTACAGGGGATACAGCATTTACAGGATTTCACTACATAGATTGGATTCATAGTGATCCTTCTGTTTTCAGCCTTCCAAGCACTGGGATTACAGGCACACACCACCATACCCAGTCTCAATCACTGTCTCAGCACGCCTGGGAGTGGGGCCAACATGGCAAGCCAGGGATCAAACCCCGGCTGCTGTCAGGCTGACCATCTGTTTTCTTTCTTTCTTTTTTTTTTTTTTTTTGTATCTTAGTACGGGGTCTCACTGTGTAGATCAGACTCCTAGTGATCCTCTTATGTTCAGCCTCCCAAGAGCTGGGATTACAGAAATACAAGTTTTAAAGTGGCTTAAAACAAGAAAACAGTTTTTAGAGCATAGTATCTTGGAGATAAAAATAAGTAGAAAATACTTCATAAATTTATATATTGCTTCTAAATAAGAGAAGAATGATGTCTTCAAGTATCCTTATATAGAATGAATGAATGAATGAATGAGTAAACAAATATGTTATTGGTTCGCCAGCACCATGGCTAATAAAGATGCAACACCAGGTCATTGAATCTTAGCTACATTGGTTCCAAGGAACTACTGAACTTTATAGAGTTAGTTGAGTGAGACTAAAATTGTATTTTCCTAATGGATGAAGGGGAAAGTATGAAAATAAGGAGTTAGTGTCATTTGCATGAACACATTTTAACTTGACCCTACAACACCCTTCCTACACATATTAGTTTGTTGAAATAGCTCAAACATAAAAAATAAAATTTGATTTAATTATTATTAAACTGAAAGCTAGTGAAGATGTAAATTACCTGGATCCTCTTGAAATTTTCTAACTCAAAGTCTATTTTCAGATGAGTTGATATTAAAATCACAAGAATGAAACTGATCAAACAAGACATTTATATAAAAATGATTTTAAACAGCTCTTTAAAGAGTTTCCCAGTGATTTTTAAAGAAATCTTCCACTATTCTCATCATTTCAGATTTGAACACCTTTCCTCCAGTGGGGTGTAAGGGAGAAGTGCTATGCTGAGGACTATGTTGAATCATCTAAATTAGCAAACAGAAAGGTCAACTGTTTTATTCTTCCAGTTTTTACTCAATAAGCTTTAATATGTCAAAGGCAAAGTTCTTTAGTCCAAGGTGTTTCTCAGTTACATAGACTAGCAAACTAGTAGCACTAATAGATTAAAGGTTAATTAATTGCTTTCATTCAGTCTCACTGGAAAGGAGCTATAATAAGATTGACAATGTGAACAAGTCCAGTGAGATGCTACGATGAGGGCCTGGAAGTTTTGTGGCAGCGTCAGGGGAATGGGCAACAGGTGAAGTACAGAAACTTCTGCAGATATAGGAGAAAGAAGGCAAAGCAGCCCACTCTTACTATGATTCACCTCAAAGAAAAGTAGGGCTTTCACAGAAGCTAGACAGGGCCTTCCAATGACTGGCAGTGATATAAAGAAAATAAAGTGTTCAGTGAAAAGGGAAGGGTAGGACAGAGCACATGGTGGATGGGGCGGGCATGTCCCTGTGGTGGAATTGGAGCTGGAGTGGAAAATGCATTGAGAATATAAAGGGTTCTCGGGACTAAACAAGAATTTGGACTTCATAATGAGGCAAAAACAATGTTTGGAATGTTTATATAGTTAGCTTTCCTTTTACATGAATCTCTGGGAGGAAAAGTTCACTTAGTGTGTTGGGAAGAGTTCATATATTCTTATATTAGGTATTTCTAACCCATCTGGCATGAAGATACTATAATTACTCCTTTTTTCAAGTATTGAAGAGGAGTCTAACAGGTTAGCTGCCTTGCCTTACTGATAAAAGGCAGCTTCAATGCTGGATGTGAAAAGCTATTATACCTGCAGTCTTAGTGCTTTCTGAAAGCCTAAACTGGATTACATCATCCAGTGGCCCTTAACAACCAGGGTGAAGGGCTCAGAAGAGTAACGCGTGGCATATTAGGCAGAAGAACACTGTCAATCTGAACTGAGATTTAAAAACTCTAGGTCATAGCTAGATGAGACGACAAAACCCATAATCCCACTGACGTCAGAGACTGAGGCTGAAGAATCATATGTTGGTGGTCAAGCTGAGCAACTTAGTGGGACACAATCGGATATTAGAAAATAAAAAGGACTGGAGAACAGCTCATTAATAGAGCACCTCTAGTGTTGGTCCTCAGGACCAAAATTAACCAAACAAACAAAAAATCAATAACAAAATGACAAGACTCTGGGTCACAATAAATTAAAGTTCTATTATAAGTATAATCTAATTTGAACATGAAATCAAATTAGAAGATTTAAGAGAAATGCCTGGCAGTCACTGGATGACACAGGCAATTTTTGTTAATTGAAGCTTATTTTCACTCTTCTTATACCCTAGAAGAAACTTCAGAAATGCTTTTTTACATTAAATAACCTCCCAACTGATATAGATATTCTATGTGCAAGGAGGACCACTGAGAAAAGCGAGAATACAGGAATTAGAAACAAGAAGTATTCAATTCTTAAGAGTAGTTTTGCCCTTGTGTCTGGAATTTTAGGTTTCTCATTATTCATTTGATCACCTGAAAAATGAAAATAACTTCATTTATGGTGGAAATTTCCACATGCTTAGCATGAAGAGAATGCAGAATTACATATGTGAAGTGGCTTTGTGCCTTGTGAAGTTCTCCAGAAATATCTACTTTCATCATCATCTTAACCATTTCATTCAAACCCACTTTTCACCATTAAAAAGGAGATCTCACCCAACTTCAACTTGGTGTTGTGATTAACTTATCTTATTTTTAAAAAGATCAGAGATGGTCTTCCAAATGCCTACAAAGTACCTCAAAAGTCTATACATAGCACAAGCATATGAAGATTGAGAATGTATTTGAGGCTGTGCCAAGATTCTATCTGACAAAGCCACCCTTAGACTCCACAAGGCATCAACAGCCTCTGTGAGAGTGCAACAAAAGATCCTTTGTAGCTCAGGGAAGCATAATTAAAAATGGAAACAGCCAGAGACTTTCTTTTATATGCTAGGAAGAAAAATTTTAGCAAGGCAGAAGTGAAGAAAATTCAAGGAAAATGATCATAAACCAATTAAGACCTGTAATGACAATTTTAATGCATTTGATAAAGAAAAATGGGTCTGTTTATTTCTTCATGATCAAACTTTCAACAGAGTTGAAAAGGCATAGGTGGAAACCACATGAAATTTATGAACTGTGTAAAAGAATCCAAGAGATTAAAAAACTCATTAGAGTATTTTCTGACAGCCATTTAGTTTATGAAGTAGTAAGCCCAAGCACAGAATATGTACTCTAAAATAAATACTTAAAAGAAAATAAAAATATTTTGAAACCATAAACACATGCACTCTAGGGATCAGAAAAGGAAAAAAAAACTATGACAGAAATGATTGTAAAACATAGATAAATAGAAAGTATGTTTTATATGTGTTGTAGCAGGGACAGAAAGCCAGAAATTGGTACCTTTGAGTTTACTCAAAAGTTTGTCACCAACTAATGTGAGCCTTAGGCAGGTAAGTTCCTTTGGTGGTGCCTCTATTTAATTACATATAAATTAGGAAATTGGGATAGATAATATCTAAGACTATAATTTTTTTGATTTTAACTAAAGCCAGGATAAAATCCCTGCTTAGCTATTAAAACTTATTTAAAGTAGATGATTGTGGACTTATATGACATAAAAGGCACTGAGAAGGTTTTCTTCCCTCGGAAATTACTCCCACCTCTTACAGTGTCCCCAAAGCCTTAAAGGAAATGTATCCCCTTTTCAGGCCTTCCACAGTATACCTGAACAGGTGGCTTAGCAATACATGGCATCAAAATTTGGGAGTTAGAAGTCCAAGTTCATGGGATCCGCAATGGTTTCTCTGGAGTTCTTCTCTTTTTCTTGGTGATCATGACCTTCTCAGATTCCTCTATGTGTCCTTTTTCATGTGTGTGTACCTTTGTTTTCCAGTTGCTTCACTGTAAATCCTAATTAGGTCTTCTCTGAGGGATGCCCATCAGATTGGCTTGGCACCCCTTGAACTCTTTTTAACTAGAGTTTCTTAGAAGGCTTGACCCCAAACACAGTCACATTGCAAGGAATGGGGAGGTGAGAATTCAATCTGTAGTAAGGGAGTAAAATTCACTCCATAAGAGAGAACAGAAATTTTTCCTGTCTACAAGAATAAAGTTTTATTGTGCTGTGTACATATTAGTTAGGTCCAGGGTAGTGGCCACATACATGCACAGAGAGAAATGCCTGTTTGCTTAGTACATACTCCATATACTTTGAGGAGAAAGAACCAAAGAGCTAAAAAGGAATGAAAGTTGTGGTGAAGAAAGTCTCAAAAGAAAAAATAAAATCATGACAATTGAAGTTTCCCATTGCATTCTTCAGACAAAGCCAATATAGAAGAGATCAGAAATCACTGTGAACTCCATCCCAAGCTGAGGCAAACTCAGCTGCCTCAAAGCTGTGTGACTAAGCCCTTTTTTAAGAATCAAGAAAGTAACACAGAAAAGTGGCAAAGAGAAAGGAAAATAGAAAAAAAGAAAAGAAAGGAAACAAAAGAAAGCCAAATAAATGTTCAAAAGAAAGCACATACACTCAAGAGTCAATATGATTTAGTTCTCTTACTCTTCTTGAACTACAGTTAATAAAATACCACAGACACGGTGGATCAGACATCAGCATGTTATTTTCTCACAGTCTGGGAGCAGACAACAGCCTGGGCATTCTCTGGTGAGTGTTTTCTTCCCATGGTGTCCTTGCCTCACTTCACCTTATACTTACTGTTTACAAAGAGAAAAAGCTCTTTTCCTCTTCCTGAAAAACCAACAATCCTTATGGGTTAGGACCCTCCCTCCTTCAGACCTTTCTCTAAGTTTACTTCCTAGAAACTGTGTCTTTGAACACAGTCATACAGGGGCTAGAAATTAATTCCTGGTCACAACATCGGAATTCAAAAGCAAACAATCCAGTTCTTAGTACTATGTGCAGTCTTAAACTTTTCCAGAAAGGTGCCTCTTTACAGGTTTTCCAGTTAGAGAGATGGAGGGAAGCACTTTGTTCAAATGGCTTTGAGTAAAGATCTAGTGGACTCAGAGGCTGGATAGATGATGCCCTCAGAGGTGGAGATCACAGGAGAAGGGGACGGTCAGCAAAGGCATGGTTAGTTTGAGGCTTTTCTGCAGTTTTATTTTGTTAATGTAATAATCTACCATCATATGATAACCAAACTTAAACAAGAACAGGTTAGATCTTTCTCTAAAAAGGACAAATAAGCCAAGGGGAGTGTGATTTACTTTGTTTGCAAAAGAGGCCGAGAATATTGGTGCTGGACAGCTTTATAGTTTCTCAATTTCAGAGGCTCACTTATGGTAGAAACCAGTGATGAGGAATATAAGCAAGCGGAATCAGATTATTTCCACTTCCTTTTCTCTTGCATATTTACCCCTGATTTTCTAAGTCCAAGAAACCTGCCCATGTTAAATACTCTCCAGTAGCCAAATGCATTGAATAGAGCAGTGATTCTATTTACTAGTAATGCTCCGAAGCAGTTTAGATAGCAGTTGGCAGCATTAGCTATAGAACCGGCTTCAAGCAATTCCTGTTTCTGTCATTTACTTGCTATTTACTGCTGGTCAAATAACTGAATGTTTTCCTCTGCCAAAAACTGGATGAAACAATAGCACTTCTTTCTGGGTGGGACGTTATGAGAATTAAATTTGATGGTAATCCTTCCAGAAAGGCTATGCTGCTAGCAAAAGATACGTTCTCCTCTATTACTGCTATTACAAGTGCTAGGAGATCTGCCCAAGTGATTTTGGGTTTCTTTTCCAGAAATTGTGTCTCTTATTTCCTGGAAAGACTGAGGAATTCTGAGGAAGATGTTTTAGGGACAGAGAGATTTTAAGCACGTGTACAATAGGAGTGCGTGCATTTCTGCTTTCTCTCAAAACTCTCATCACAGCAGCTCCTTGAGAAGACTCGGGGTCAGATCTTGCCTTGAGGTTGAGTAAAGGTAAAAGCTGAAGTTTCCATGCATACCAGAGATGCCAGTAATTTCATGACTTTCCGGAGACTGAACTAGCAAGGGAAGCAATCACTGAACTATAATTTTTGCATAGTATTTGTACATTCCACACTCTAACTTCCACCTATAAACACACAAAGGGAATCATAAGCACAGTTAATGATATATTATATGTAAACCCTGTGTTTTCTGTAGGACATTTCCCTCCAGGCAGCTGTTTGAAGGAATTTAGAATTTTCCATCAGAAATTATTTTATTCTTAATGCTCTCAAATGCCATGCAAGCCTATGTTTTTTACCCTGGTTTTGGTCTTTTGCTGTATCTCAGCTCTCCATTGTGGAGAAATATTCTTTCTACAGAAGGTGAACAGCAGTCTCAGAATGTAGACTGGGGGGTGGGGAAGAGATCTTGTAAAGGAACGTATTGATCTATGAGATCCTGGATCCGAAGATATTTCCAGCTGGACTTTGGGTTCAAAGCCAGGGCCAGCTTAGCATCAGAGGAGACCAGAACTCAGGACCTTGCTCCTCCCATCAGCTCAAAACAGGAGAGACCACATAGACCACACATTGCTAGGACTGGAATTTCCCAGTTCTATCCATTTCTTCCTAAACAAAATTCACAGTTCAACCTGATAAATGACAACCACTGTGAAATATTTTAAATATCCATTTTTTCATCCCTCCTTAAAGTGAATAGATTTTCACATTGATTTACTGTTCTAAACTTAGGTTGAAATATTTATCTTTGTCCCTCAACTATCCCAAATATTAGTGGACATAGACCAGCCTGGAAGTGTCCTTGGACCATTATATGTCCACATTAAGTGTTCTTCGTTTACTTCAAAATGATTATTAAACTAATAGTGAAACTATAGGAAAGTTTATTCTTCTTTTTCTAAATATATTGCTTTTTATAATTTATAAGAATCCTTGAGTTTTTTCTTCTCCCTTCCTGAAATAATCCAACGGCAAATGTTAAAAAGACTTCCTAGAATGAAACAGAAATTCTAGACATAAAATTCTTTTAAGTTATTCTAATATTGAGGCAAATGTATTACATGGCGGAGAAGACCAAAAATTATATTTGATCATAAAATATTTTTCTTTGAGTCATTGTTTTATTCCTAATGATCTTTAAGAATCATTAGTTTATATATGGAGCCAAATTATGTAAAGTCCTATTTTAAGTAATGTTTTTCCATTCCTAGTTTCTTTGTTTACCAAATAACAATAATAATTATCATAGTAATACATGTTTTATGGGTGTTTTTGAGAATTTAATATGTTTCAAAATTTAAAGCATGAAAACAAGCTACTGATAAATAGATGTAATACTTGTTGTTGTTTGTTGTTGTTGTTTCAGGGTCTTGTTACACAGTTCAGAACCATAGTGATTCTCCTGTCTCAGCCTCCCCAGCACTTGAATTACAGGTGTGCCTGTCAATCACCTGGTTTTACAGGTGTTGGGGCCTGCGATTCCAGGCCAGTGTGGCATGCAGTGCTGGAGATTGAAATCTGGTCCTTGTGCTTGTTAGGTAGGCAGGCGCTTATGCCGCCAAGCTATCTCCCCAGGCCAATTACATTCTTGTGTTTTTCCATTCTCATTGTCTGTGCTCTCACTGTCTGGGACCACCAACTAGGTACTGGTGAAGAAAAGTGAAAACTAACACTAATTTGCTTGCTTCCGGTATGTAAATGGTTTAAAATGTTAACCAAGGGGATCCAGTACAGTTCTTAACAGTAGTAGCATGTCAAGTTCTTTCCAAAAGTGAAACTTACTGCAAGTCATATATCTCCTCTCCTTCCCCCACCAACCTCATCAACCCCCACGCACCCCACCCCGCTGAAACTTGTCTTTCTGTGTATCTTAGTCACTGAACTGGAATATGAGCTATGCTCAGAGGCTACCCCACACTGCCAGGGAAGGGCTGGCACTTGGTTTTGAATGAACCCATCCTTTGATTCTGATAAGTATATTATTACTGTATCTTATGTAATGCATTTATCAAGTAATATCCTAGTTTTTGTGTGCCATCCTAAAATGACAGTGTCTAGGAATATGTTCCTTTTCTATGACTATGTTTGTATGAAGTAAGAAAAATCAGGAGTATGAAGCTTCTTACTGGAAAATTTTTCTTGTATGTATTGTTTAAAAACTGCTACAAATAAAAACATCATCATTATTCTTTCTTGAGTAGGAAAAAAAAAAACCTTGTGACACAGCCGGGTTAGCATCTGCATAGTATCCTTCTGCGCATCTTCTGTAATTTGGTAATAGATGTGGGTTGAATTCAATTGGAGATGTAACCAGAAACCTCAGGAACTGTATGGAAACCAGAAGGGCAATTAAATAGAATTTAATGATAGGTCTATTTGCAACCTCTGGCCAGGGTTCAGAAAAGGAGCAAGAGGTGGAGCGGCAATAACAACATTCTTCTTATTCTCTTTCAAAATGCAGAGGCAAAGGAGGGAGAGCAACAGGACCCCTGCCCATGCAACGGCTAGATGAGAGGAATGAGGGACAGGGGCTGTGGCCCTTAAACCAGTGACAGCTGTCCACCAACATGACCAGTACCCCAAATGCTCACTTCCACTCCCTGTGCCTTGTCAGGTCTTCTTCTTAATCAAATTTGGGCAGATGTCAGATACAGAGACATTTAGATGGCCTAGGTCCTGAGGTCAGCTTCCCTACAGCTCCCAGTGAGACACAAAGGGAGAAAAACAGGCCTATCTAAAGATGTAAATATCAAATCAAGTCAAAAATCAGTCTGGACAACTCATGGATGTGTTTCCTTATGTACCTTTTTTCATACTGTGAAAAGATCACGAAATCTAGTATTAAAAAAGACTTTTAGCTTTTTGAGAACTCCTACCAAGTCTCAGGTCCCAAATGTCTACAAATTAAAATTGACAAATGACAACAGAAACTACATGTCATATTTAGAGGAGTTAATTTTAGTCACAGTAAAAACAATTGAATTACGTTGAAATACTTTCCTCTTTATGGTTCTGGAACTCTTTCTTTCTTTCTTTCTTTCTTTCTTTCTTTCTTTCTTTCTTTCTTTCTTTCTTTTCTTTCAGAGCCAGGGATTGAACTCAGGCCCTTGGGCTTCCCAGGCAGGCACTTATTCAAATGTGCTATCTCCCCAGGCCCTGGAACTCTTATTACTTTTGACTAGAGAAACACAAATGTACTCAGGAGTTTAATTTTTCCTCCTCTAAAATACAGTTTGCTGGGGCGAGGGAGATGGCTCAATGGAATAAGAACTTGCCTGAAAAACACAAGGGCC
>NW_004524582.1:18722039-18744063 GCF_000260255.1 Octodon degus
AACTCTTGTTGCATAGGTCTGGCTTTATCTTGGTCTTAACCATCCAGTAGAAAAATATAAAAACAAAGTATAAGAAGTAAATCCATGCTGTTATGTTGAGCTTCAGGGGACTCATTTCAACAATTTCTGACATTGCCAGTGATGCAAAAGACGCAATACTATTATGGACTACTGGAGTCTTTTAGAATATTTTGCTGAGTTCACACCCCTACCACATTTAAAGGACAGAAATAAACAAAAAAAGAGGATACACATGAATGACCATTTTGTATCTGTGTATTCAAAATGGTTAGAATAGATATACAGCTACATTCTCTTAATTCAGTGAATAGAAGGATTTGTTCTAATAGTGTTTGCAAATAGGATATCATGTCTGCATCTTGTACCACAACCACTAGGAATACAGTATTCAATGTATTAATTATTGAATCTGTCCTACTAATTTAATTTAAAACTGTCTCATTGCTATTTGTCTTTCAATAAAATTATGGAAAATAATAAATAAAATAGCAGTTTCCTGATTCTTTCAACATAAATGCAATTTTAAAAATTTAGCAGGCACTCAATATATACTTATTAGTAAGTTATAAATTTGTGTTTATGTAATATTAAAATATGCTTATATACCATTAGATATATGAAACCAAAAATGAGTAACAGATGAAACAAAGCAAATATAAGTCATTTTGAGTATTTCCTTCCTACACTCCTGTACACCTCTTAGTCATATTAGTTGGTCATCTGAAAGGCATCCGTGGTTTCACACTCAGGCCATTGGCCATGCTAAACACACAGATTTTTCTACTCATTAAATATTATAATATTCAAGCTTTTTGTTTATTTGTTTGTTTTTTATATTTTAGAGAGTGGTCTACAAGGTGTTCAGGGTCTCAGTACTAGATCAGACTCATAGTGAGTCTCCTGTTTACAGTCTCCCAAGAGCTGGGATTGCAGGCGCATGCCACCAAACCCAGTCTCAAGTGCCTTCTCAGCATGTCCCAGGGGCACAGCCAGCTTGGCAGGCCCAGAGATGGAACCCTGGGCCCCTGCACCTGCTTGCAGGCACTTTCATCCACTGAGTTATTTGGCCAGCCCTAAGCTTTTGTGAGAGAAAACATACATCAAAATCAGGTGTATCTTTCAAACACTACGTAAGAAATGTGACTATGATAAATGTGTTAAGCCACTACAAGATGTAATCAGTCTATGCTGTGTACCTCAGAACAGGACAAAGTAGGAAACTCAGTTATAAAAATTTTAGTGACTTATTCAAGATGATTTTTCTTTCTTCATCAAACCCAGAGAGTTCTTGATTCCTCCTTGACTATTCACTCTCAAGGTTGCCAGACTTCTCCTTTAGCAAGTTTTCTATAAAAGAAATGTGTGAAGTAAACAGTATTTGTGCAAAAGAAAGGTGTCCCTGGGAAAGGTATGTGATGGTCCCTGAGAGAAGGGATTTGCTGGGAGAACTTCAGCTAAATGCTTGGCGCATACTTGGCCTCTTGCTTTCTGCTTTTCCTCTTGTGGCTGTGAGACTCCAACAGTGCTCTCTGGAATGTGTGCCCCTCTGAGCCAGGCTGCGAGTATCACTGCTTCACCCCTCTCGCACCTCACAGAGTCCCAGCAAACCCACCCAATGGAGAAAAGGCTTTTGTACTGAAACATACACGTGTGTTTCTTCAAAACAGCAAATGTACTGATGAGAATCATAAAATTATCTTCAAAAATGTTAAATATAAGAAAATTATATATATACATATATATATTTATACAATAATGTTTAAAGATTGCAAAATGTACCTCAATGTATCCCCCACAGTTATTCACAACAAAGGGAATTCTTGGCCAGTAAGTCCACCTCATTCACAGCTTTCACAGTTAACAAGGTACAGTTCAATTCCATTTTGCCTCCAACTCTTTCTCATTAAGCTTGGCTCAAATTCAAGCTCCTGAGCCCCTCCCACTGTCCCTGAATGGTTGCAACGTTTCACTTCACTAAAGAAGAGATTAATTTGTAGAAAGGCTTCAGCACATTCCTGGGTGCTCAAATGTACTTCTTTTCATAGAAGAGGCTTTTGATTTTGCTCTCTAAATCAAAGGCAGAGAGCAAAAATTCCAAGTATGTATGAGCTTCCGACCTTTAAAAAAAAACAGGATTGTTCAGATGGAATTCAACACAGAAATGCTCTCCTCTATTAGCCTTGCTAGTTTGATTCTTCCTCAAGATATACCCTTTCTTCTTTCTGTTAAATATCAGCTTTTCAGTCACGCTGGTATTTGGCAAAGCATTAAAGATATGTGAAAAGTTCGTTATTAGTAATTAATTCATGATGCCTAAATTTTAGGAGACTTATTTTATTGGAAAAGACAGTTTCCTCAGCTAGGAAACCTGTTTGGTGATGAATATATTAATACACTGTGTTCTGCATCATGGGAAATAATGTGTTTACATGGACACTGACTTGGGTACACTGCACAAAACCGCAGTATTTAGAAAAATAATTTTTGAGTATTTATACAAAATTCTGAGCTAGATATTTTTGGGAATTTGAGACAGACATTACGATGACACAGAAAACAATAAATATTTACATAAATATCTTGTAAAAGATCCTTGAATTTCCTTCATCCTAGCATTTCAATGCTTTTTGTTTATGTAATTTTACCTAATATTTAAGGCAGAAAAACAGATAGGACAGTCACAGGAAAGGCCTTACTCAATGTGGGATAGCAATACTGTTTTGAATGTGCCCAAATATTTGTTAAATAAAGCATCAGATCATTCTGACTATTGGTCTAATTTTACACACACATACATACACAATAACAACAATGACAACACAATTTAAGAAAAAAATCAGTTGTGATAACTGATGCCCAGCATTCAACAGGCAATCTTTAGGGGAGAATAGGAACACAATGGTTGTATATGACTTCTGCATGGCCACAATTGTATTTAATTAGTCGATTGCAAAACATTTCTGACCTTTCCAAAAGTACTGTCAACCTTATCTATTTGCAGATCCTTTAATCACATGGAAACACATAGTCTATTGATCTCAATGACATACCTTGAGTGGATGTAGTAGAAATTTGACCTCTGTGTTGGAGAAATTTAGTTAGCTTGAATTGCATGAAAATAAAGATGTAGTATGACCAACTACATTAGCATTGATCAGTTAGCTGTACACACAATTTCCTCTGCCACAGTCCTGAACCATGCCATCTAGCCCTTGGTGTGGATGTGTTCAAGAACAGCAGAGGACACACTAACTGAAAACTCCACATATCACGTATAAGAAAGAACTAACAATAGCTTTCTTTATATTTTTCTTGCATTCCCTGGCTTCTTCCTCTTTATGTACATAAGAATTTAGCACACGCAGAGTTCCATACCTGCATCATTTCCTTGAGTTCTAGTTTAGTGAAGCATTTTTCAAGACTGGAAGATGTGGTTATAACTGGCAAAGGCTGCTTACACTGCATAATTCCAAGAACAGTTGCTATAAAGATGAATCATGCTTCCTATTCAACATAGTCATCCAGGAATAATGGTACGGTGTCACACGCTTATAGCCTTAGCACTTGGGAGGCTGATGCAGGACGACTGCCATGATTTTGAGGCCAGCTTGGAGCAGTGAGTTCAAGAGCAGCCTGAACTCTATAGGGAAATTCTGTTTCAAAACACAAATGGTCCATAGCAGTTTAGTGCAGTTCACAACTCATTATAGTTTAAACCCTTTAGGATCCATACTGTGACATGAATTTGGATTCAAATGGATCTTCTTTAAGATCATATTCACAATTCAGATAGGAGAAGTAAAAGTTCTAGGCAAAATTCATTCCTAGAGAAATAAATAGGCCCATACACTAAAAGGGAAACCTTTACAAAGAATACATGCCTCTTAGAAATTTGTACTTATATTGAACAGATATGTCTTAACTCTCCTTTTTGAAATGGATCTCTTTGGAGTGGCTGCAGCAAGACATCAAGAACTCCAGCATGGGGTCCAGAGTGAAAGAATACTTAGATGGAGATCTGAGGTTCTTTTCGTCTATGGGTCTTCTCATCTAAGAACAAGTCATTTCTAGGTGACCACAGTGGCCCATCCACTACATTGCTTGTTAATTTTGCGGTCACCAACTGCATGAGCTAATGCTCAGATTTATCGTAATCTCCAGTATAGAAGTCAGGCACTTGCTTCATGTTTTAATCCTCTTATCAACATTATAGACCTCATTTTACAGGTGAGAAAGCTGAAGTCAGAAAAGTCAAATTAACAAAGGTCAAAAAGCTAGTTAAGAGGTCGGGATGCTGTTAGACATAGGCATTATAACTCCAGAATTTTGTCAACTCAAGCACCATGCTGGATTGCTGGCAGTAAAAGAAACCATTTGTGCTTGCGTGAGTGAGGAGTCTCTTAAAAGCTCTCAAACACATTACTCTTGGGTATAAACTCAAGAGAACACATAGAAAGACAACCACAACAGTATATTTCAGGGGGATACAGAACTTGGAGCATATGAGGCAAAAAGGAGGATGTGCTTATTCCCATGTATCTCTGCATGACAATGAGACAATGATTGGCAAAACCAATTATTCTAAGTGGCTACCCAATGGGGGGCAAACTAACTGTCCTAAGTAATTACCCCTTGTCACATGTCTGCAAAGTTCACTAACTTTGCTCTCTCCCATGACATATCTGAGGTTAATACCTACTAAAGGCACATATTTTTGTTGCTGCTGATGTTTTTCTTTGCTTTGCCTTTGTCTTAGTTACTTTTCACTCATTTCTGGGACAAATACCAAACACTCAAAATGAAGGAAGGAAAGGTCTATTAGATTCAGTTTGTGGAAGTTTCAGTTCATATTCTGCTGGCTCCAAGGCAAATGATAGCAGTTCATGGCAGCAGAAAATAATGAAGAGCAGAGGAGGGGCAGGAGCTCCGGTATCCATCAAGCCTCTCTCTTCCTTCCACACTGACTGGGGCTCCACTGTGAAAAGGCAGAACGGCAAGCTCTTCTGAAGACTGGGACTTCTCCAAGGAAGTGGAGCAGGGCTGCAGGAAGCCTTTCTCAATGCCTTCATATACACTTTTCATTCTGAGTCACTCTGGAGCGACACATAGGCTGAGGGTAGAACCAATCGCCCCCTTCAGGGCCAGCCCAATCATGTTCTAGGGTGGAAAATCATGTTCTAGGGTGGAACCAATTACGCCCCAGGTTGGGCCCCCTAACCTGCAACCACCTGAGCTGATTCGGCTAATCTAACACAGTATATCAACTACCGCAGCCTTCATCTGATTCTAATAATTAAACAATTCTTCAATGCTAATCACATAATCTCACCTTCATACCATCAGGTAACTTTCATGTTAAAACAAAACAAAACAAAAAAAAAAAGATTTATAAAACTTAGATTGATTAAGATTCCTAAACTGGAGAAATATTTTTAAAGAAGCACACAAACACACACACACACACACACACACACACACACACACACACACACAAACAAATCACAGGATGAACTGGATTTTTTATTCTTTAAAAAGAATAAAAATATTTGTTATAAAAATATTAGACACAATAATAAAGAATTTCACTAATCAAAGTAGTAGGAATTCAATAACGGTTGTTACTCTGAAGACTGCTGTCTTCAAATTGAGCTGGATTTAGAAGTTAAGCTTAAATAAAATTCTCAGATTATCCCTACCTCATCTTCTTACAGGATTCCAGAGAAAGTAAAAATAAAGTACCATGGCCTCAAGACACACAGGATCACTGCGATTAAACTACCTGTCCTTGGCATACACAGAGCCACAAAACCTGCCCATGCAGGGAAATCATTTGCATTAAAAACAAGATTTCTATGTAGAAAGAAATCAATTATTATAAAGTACACATCCTAATAATTTCTAAGCAACACCCAGTCATGATTAATTTTAGTTTGCAGAATTCAACATAAAAATATTGTCCATTCAGGATCCCCAGCCCTGCTGAGGTCATGGAATGCTGCCCAAGGCCCAGGGACTGGTCACAGACTCTGAGAACCTGAGCCTGAAAAGCCACCCTTTTAAATTGCCAGAAGAGGTGCCCAGCTAGCTCAGTCGGTAGAACATGAGACTCTTAAAATGCCAGAAGATGTTTTCAGGACATTTCTGCTATCTTTGTCGGAACTTCTCATTCCTTGATAAAACAGAAACTTATAAGAATGTTGCCGGGGCCAGGAGATGGCTCAGTGGAATAAGTGCTTCCCTGGCAAGCACAAGGGCCTGAGTTCAATCCCTGGTTCTGAAAAAAAAAAAAAAAGAATATTGCCTTTTCTCCACTTGCTATACGTGCCAGTGGTTTATACTCAAACTCACCCAGGCACGTGAGTTAACCAACCAAACAGAAGATGAAATACAACCTGAGGGAAGTGTGCAATTTATGCAGAAGTAGCAGTAGTGGATTTTGCTAGTAAACTCAAATCCTGGTTCCCCCTTTTCCTGTCTTAACCTAGTACAGTCATTTCTGTTCCCTTTCTGACTCAGTTTTCTAATATATGAAAAGAGTATAAGCATAGCAGTTATTGGCTCAGTTGAGAGTCGCATCAGCAAGGCTCACTGGGTCCAGTGTGCTCACTGGGTCAGTAGCATCTTGCCATCTGGAGCTTGCCATAAACGCAAATCTCAAGGTCCTATCTCAGAACTCTGAGTCAGAATTAGAGGTGGAAGAGAATATTAACTAGGAGGTTGTATTTTAAAGCTCTCCACAAGATGCTTATGCATTCTAATGTTCAAAAAGCATTGGTTTAAAGCAGTCAGTAAAACGTGAAGCCCTTCACATGGCCTCTAGTATACAATATGGTCTTAATATATGCTAACAACTATTTTTGTTAGAGTGGAAGAGGGGACTGAAAGTGTAACTTTGATCAAGGACTCAAGAACTCAGATGGCTCCAGTGAACTCCTAATAAAGATACCAGCAAGTAGCAAGCTAATCAGGAAAGGATTGAAGGTCTGTCATTTTTCCTTGTAATTCCAAGACGTTTTTCCTTATATCTATAATCTTTTTGACTATAAGCCACAACCATCCTGAGCCTCCTTAAGCATCACATTCAACTTACCTAATGGAAAAGCTGGCTGATTTGCCACAAAAGGCTGCAAATTTAGGCAATATATATCATTCTTGAAAACTGGGGGAGCCTGGCCCTAGCTCAGTTCTTTAAGTGACTGCTTCCACAAAGCTGTCAGACTCAGGTTGTTGTAGTTCCATCCCCACAACTCCAGCCAATCAAATGAATGCCCTGAAGGCATTCATAGAAAAAAAATCCTTATTCCATTTTAGGGCTGGGGAGATGGCTCAGTAAAATAAGCGCTTCCCTGGCAAGTGTAAGGGCTTCAGTTCAATCCCCAGTTCTGAAAGAAAGAAAGAAAGAAAGAAAGAAAGAAAGAAAGAAAGAAAGAAAGAAAGAAAGAAAGAAAGAAACTGGGACTGGTTGGAGACAGAACCCTCAAATAATGTTTTTTCCCCAAAATATCAGAAGCACTCACAAACCAATCATGTCACCGAAAGAACAAATGTTAAGAATGCATGCAAATTTCTGTGGTACCATATTTGAGTTGGAAAGAATGTATCTTGGCAATAGTTGGCATTATCTCAGGTGCACCCCAAACTAACATGCAAATATATTGCCCTAGTGTAGGCAACTAAACAAGAAAAAGAGCCTTTTCTTTAGCTACTTCTAGACACCTTGAAAAACCAAGAGGGGTCTTTGAAATCATACAGTCTCCACTGCTCTGTTAAACTGGGGAAGGCTGTCCTATAAGAAGTACAATATTGTATTTGTAACATTGTCTCAGTTGCTCTTCTCTCATTGCTGGGACAAATACCCGCCATCCAAAATGAAGGAAGGAAAAGTTTATTAAGCTCACAATTACTGGAGGTTTCAGTCCATATTCAGCTGGCTCTAAGGCAGAGAGTCACAAGGCAGAGAGCAGCAGTTCATGGTTGCCGAACAGCAACAATGGCAACAGGCCAACAACGGTAATACAGAGTCTGACTCTCTATCTCTCTTATATTGCATTCAGGCTCTCTGCCCCAGGTTGGTGTAACACTCACACCCATAATTTTAGCTGTCCTAAAACCTATAATCCCAGTGGATTACTCATAATCCCAGCAGATCATTAGTTAATTTCTAACTCTAAAAGTCCCCACCTCATGACTACATGAGGCTTTGGGGGGACAAATAGACCTAGACACAAATCATAACAAACATCATGATATTTATTATTACAAGATAGAATTAGTGAATCTAGAGTGTCAGATACAAACCTTGTGGGATGGATAATGATCTTAGAACACAAGTATTATCTTCAAACAGAAGCAAGAATAACATCACAACAACATTTGTGGAAGATTACCTACCTACTTAGTTTTTTAACAATTTAAAGCTTACATACGTGTTATAGTAAGTAATACTGACATAGTCACATTAGGGAGCAAAGATAACTGGCTTGGACTCATGTACAGAACAACGTGTAGAGCCATGGTAGCAAACCAGTGACACACGTGCTCCAGCAGGCTGTTTGTATCACTGAAATCTCTAAAAGGTTCACAACCACTAGGTTAGAGGATCAACACCCTGGGCAGGAGATTTCCAACTCTGACTATGAAAGTGTTTTTGATGTCAATGAATTCCCTGTGAAGGGACAAACTTATTTGTGTTACAGATCTGTTCCATAGGGTTTGGTTAAAAGTTTTTTTTTTCAAGCATTTTACTAGGGAAATATGAGGGAATATATTCTACTGCGTTATCTGTAACACCTATTTAAATGAAATCTGACAAACAGGTAGAGGAATTTGGAGATCTGGTGTCAAATGTCCAACCTTTGTGATTAGAAGTTAGTGCTTTATGAATAAAATTTATTTGAAGAGGAATTTATGAATCTTCTTTGGAAGGGCCACCTGGGGCTAAGTTACAGCAGAGGACAAAACTGTTTCACTAAACTTAAGAGAGGATGTAAAGCAGACATCTACCAACTCTCTCTGTCCCTCTGACAATGGCATTGTGACACTCCCTCTGGATGCCTAATTGACACATTGTACAAAAATCTGTATGGGGATGGCACTTAATTAAATCATGGAGTTGTAAGTAGTACCCTAGAGTGTGAGCTACTAGTATTGTATCGCATGAATATTTTATCTGGAGTGCAGAGCTACATTTACAGAATTTATGACAGCAAAAAAACTGTTACATAAAACCATTGGTACCTAGAGGGAGAAATGTCATTTGTCCTTATATTCTCTATTTTTCCACAGTATTTTCTCTATGTAAAGCAAAGGAAGCAAAATTGTTAGCTCTTAATGTGTACAAACTTCTACCTCTATTTATTAATGAAGCATATTTATAATAATCTATTATCAAGAACCAGTCCTAGCCCAGGTCTGGTGAGTGTGTGGGAGAACTTCCTGCTACCCTGCACCGGCAGGACCTACTGCTGGTCCTAGCCCAGGCACAGCATTGGTGAGACCTCTTCCACCCCCTTGGAACGTCCCCCACCACTATGCAGCACCTCCCCCACTCCACCCACCGAGTAGGAATTTCTGCCGTGTTCCAGGAACCCCCAGATCCAGTCCTAGCCCAGACCTAGTGAGTATGTGGGAGAGCTGCCTTTCACCCCTATGCCACCTTGTCCCCCCCAGGCTCAGCTCAGACCTGGCAAACAGGCCTGGGGTGTAACCCTGCAGCTGCAATCCCTGCAGAGAGAGTAGAGGATAGAACCACCCAGCTAGTCCAGGAGTAGAAAATCTTGCCAGAGGGGCATAACAGGTTCATGCCCAAGGGCAGCATCAGGAAGGAGATGAGCACAGCAGCCAGACCCAAGCCAGGCACAGCTGGATAAATCCAAACTTTGTAGATCTGCATCTGAACTTCAGTACATGCTAAGGTTATAACTACAACGAAGATCTACAACAAAGGTCAGAAGACAGTGCTACGCAAAATGATGAGAAGGAACAAAATGCAACCTCAGAACCCAAGCCCAACCATAACAAGTGCAGAGGACACTAACACAGAACAAAGTGGGAATCACACAGCTGAAAGCAATGAATCAACAGCTTCTGAAATAAAGAAACAGCTAAAGAAAGGTATAGAGGAACTCAGATTGGAAATAAAAAAAAAGAAATC
Organism: Octodon degus; assembly: GCF_000260255.1. Lineage (NCBI taxonomy): Eukaryota > Metazoa > Chordata > Mammalia > Rodentia > Octodontidae > Octodon > Octodon degus. Next base: position 18,732,214 of record NW_004524582.1, read on the forward strand.
CCTGAATTAATAACATCTGCAGTAAAGAATCAAATGTAGGAACATATGGAGGAAACCCAGTGCCCACCCAGAACATGTGCAGAGGACACTAACTCAGCTCAAATGCATGAATTAAGAGCGTCGATAGTAAATAAGCAACAACAGAGAGTTATAGAGGAACTCAGAGTGCAATTCTTTACTGAAATAAAAAAAGAATTCTCAGAACTCAGCATCTGAAGTAAAGAAGCAACTACAGAAACATAGGGAGGAAACCCAATCTGAAAAAAACACTGCAGCAAAAGAATTTATAGCTGCTTCTAAAGAAGACATTGATTAAAAAAAATAGAGGCGATTAGAAAAATGATGGATTCCTTGAATAAGCATTACAGGAAAGAAATAGATCACATGAAGCAGTGTCAAAGAGATATAGAGGAAATTAAAATCTCAATCACAAGTTTGTAATAATCTATTATCTCACCACCATGAGTGGAAGAATGGTTCTGTTCTTCCATATCCTCCCCAATACATAACATTATCAGGCTTCAAAAAATCTTGCTAGGGGAAATAGTATCTCATTAATTTTTTTTGCATTTTTCAAATTACTAATTAACCTAAAAGACTTGTCAGTCATTTGTGTTTCTTCTTTTGTGTCTGCTCAGATCTTCTGCTCATATTCTACTTGAAATTTTCTTTTAATTTTATTGCTTCTTACTTTATCTTGGTCGACTTTCCTATTGATCCTTGGACATGGCTGCGTTTTTTGTCTTTTCTTTTTTTTTTGTATTTTAGAGGAGAGTCTACAGGGTGTTCAGGGTCTCATTACTAGATTAGACTCATAGTGATTTGCCTATTTACAGTCCCTCAAGAGCTGGGATTACAGGCTCATGGTACTGCACCCAGTTTCAATTGCCATCTCAATGCCCCAGGGGCTGGGCTGGCAGGGCAGGTCTAGGAATCAAATCCCTGGCTCCTGCACCTGCTTGCAGATGTCTTAACCTGCTGAGCTATTTGATTGGTGCTAAAACTTTTTTTTTTTTTTTTTTTTTGGTACCAGGGATCACACTCAGGACCTTTTGCTTGCCAGGCAAGCACATATTCCACTGAACTATCTCCCCAACCCTCTTGTCTTTTATGACCAAAGTCTGAGGTTGAAGAGCCCAGGAGACATGCAGGACCAGAACAGCATCAAATGACAGAACAATCCACGTCAGTTCTCACGTCAGTTCTCTTCAACCCCAAAGCTCAGGAAACTTCCACTAAAATGTCTTCATTATTTTTGATGGTATTTTTTTAAATCCCTTGACCACAAGCTCCCTCTAAATTCTCCACAATGAGCAATCTCAGCAGGAGCCATACTGCAAGATGAGGTGGAGAGTGAAAATGCTCAAAGGAAGATAGAATATTTTGAAAACAGCTAGAAAATAAAGCAGGAAGAAAACTGAAAATGGGGAGCATTTGTGGGTATCTTCCTATGCTCGCTGGTCTCAACCATAATTACCACTCAACTTTAAATGGTCATAATACTAACATGACAAGCATGCAATGAACCATGAAGCTCCTCTAAACATTATACTGAGCACTTTCAGTCTATCACTTAGTACCATCACTAGGTGGCTGATCCGATGCATTACAGAACTAACTCAAACCAAGTTTAATGTGGAATCCAAATTTTAGAGGAATTATAGAACATCTTCCAAGGCCATAGAAATAGAAAATGGTGCCTTCCTGGTACAAGCCAATTTGTTTGACTGTGAAGTACACAGTTATAACAGTTATCTTTAATGTCACAAGCCAGCAATATAGTACCTTGTCCCACAGACCGCATCTCTTTGTCCCAGTGGCATAGACATTTATCTTTTCCTTGTTGCCACATTGTCTAATGGATGAATAATCATGCATTTGAGAATTCAAAAGGACAGCTCTTCCTTACACAGTAAGTTCACTATAGACTAATGTCCACATAAGGATTATTACTGACATCTGAATACGTTAAGAAAAAGTACACAATTACTACTCTGGAGAGAAGACAGGCTTCATTTCCATTTCAGAAGCCTGTAAGAAAGACTGCTTTGACTGAGAGCAGAGATAAAATCTGTTTGGGACATTTGCTGGAATTTTACTGCTCCAGAATTAAAACCAGTCTATATTTTTTGTTTGGAGGTAGAGAGTTGTTTTTCAAAAACAGGACAAACATTCCAACAGTTTATGAAAAATTCAGGTAGCTCTAATATGCTTTCCAGAGAAATTGTCAGTGTTTATCTGACTTACCTGAGAGAAATCTAATTGTCAAGTATAAAAACTTAACCACCTCAAGATATAAAGTAATAGACAACCTTTAGCTAACATCATTGAAAGTGTAATGATTTTTATCCTTGTATACTTTTTATATTTTATTTTTACATCAAGTATAGCTTTACAATTAGTAATCTCATAACTGAACATTTTGTCTCATTATTACTTAGTTTAATGAAATTTTGTTTAAATCTCTTTAAAATGCATAAGAAAATGTCTTCAAAGAGCCAAGAACAAATACAAGCCACAGAAGACACGAGCACAAGGCAGGTTCTGAGTCAGTGTTAATTAAATAACTGAATAAGGGGCTTAATCCATAAAGAAACTAAATGCTGCCATCCTTCAGAATATTCCTCCTGGTGATTGTCTAGAGCCATAGCTCGTCTGCACAGCGAGGCAGAAACCTGATTCGCTTCATAAATTTAATTTATCGTTTCTCGTGATCCTTTTGCAAAAATACGAACACAAGTTTTGAATGCATTACTTTCTTAATCCTCCAAACGCTATTGGTACTTTCTATCGATGAGAGAATTGAAGAAACCTAGAAAGTCCGCTGCCAGCACTAATGAATTGATGGGCAGGGCTTCACTCCTGGGTCTCCCTTTCTCTGAAGCCCAGGACCTCTCCCTTGGGTCAGGTTTCTGTTGGAATGCTTTCTAGTCTTTGCAACCAAAATCAAGACATCATCTAAAGAAAAGAAAAACCATCATGTACTGACAAATATGAAAAAGGTATTTTGTGTATGTGTCCTCAATTAGTCACTAAATAAGAAGCATCAGTGTATCAGCTCTGTGTCTACAAGTGAAGAAACTGTAGTCAAAACAATGTGGCTAAGGATGGGATTTGAGTTTTATAGCATAAAACTTAGTACAAAAATTTTGATATGTTTTGTTTTATAGGCTAGATAGAAATTAGACAAGGGTGAAATATCATTCCTAAGTATATTTAATTAAAAATTTTATGCATTTCTAAAACATCTGAGGGGTCATTGTATTAAATCACTGAGTTTCAGAGATATTATACATTCTGCCTAAAAACGGATGAACACTGAAGTCCAAGTCTATTCATTCAATGTGATTGTTCTTCTCATTAGAAAATAGTCCTTCATCCAGAGTAGATTTCTGAGGCAGTTGAACTACATTCTTAATTTTACCAATGAATAAAACAAGGACTGATGGAAATGTTGTTTACTAGTGTTCAGTGGAGACTGATATTCAAAGAGAACATTATCCTTTACTTTTCCCAGAAGTTTCCAGCTATGTCATTGGAAAGTCATTCAACAGATTTGTCTCAGTTACTTTTCTCTTATTACTGGGATAAAATACTCAGCATTTCAAATTAAGGAAAGAAAGGTTCATTCAGCTCACAGTTTGTGGAGGTTTCAGTCCATACTCAGCTGGCTCCAAGGCGGAGTGGCACATGGCAGAGGGCAGCTGTTCATGGTGGTAGAAAACAGCAAGACAGCAAGAGCAAAATGGGAAGAGTAGTGGCAGACGCAGAGCGCAAGCCTCTCCCTTCCTTGTATCACATCCAGAATGTCTGCCCAGGGCAGGTGTAGCACTCACACCCGTAATCCTAGCAGCACTCACACTCATAATCCTAGCATTGAAACATGAATTAATCACAACCTCTAGAAGTCCTCTCCATGACTACATGAAGCTTTGGGGGAACAAATAGACACAACCATAACCAGACTTAAAGAAATTTACTTTTTTATAACTGATATTTATGACAATATTAATGTGGAAACTATTTTTATTCAACTCATAAAAATTTTGCTGATGAGGAGGATGACAGGAGGCAGGGTCCTGAGTATATCTCACACAGTAAAACTTCAGCTGATACTGGTCAAATAAATGACTAGGGAGATAGCATATATTAGAAAGTACTTTGTGAGAGCATGTATATATTTAAAAGACACTTTCTATTTCTAAGTCTTGAAGTACAAATGAAAACCACTGGAACCACTGGATTATCATTTCCCTACAAGCAGACTTGGCTATTACTAGCAAATACTGAACTCTTGAAATCAACAGTCTTTTCCTTTCTTGAATTGTGTGTGAAATGTGTTCTTACCAACTTAAAGGAACAATGGCTGGATAGGAAAACACTTGACAGGATTCTGAGGCTGCTGAGAGTAAAGGAAAGAGAAGAAGGAAACAGATGGCAAGACATCAACACTGATTACACACCTCACAAGATTGTCTGTGTGTGTGTGTGTGTGTGTGTGTGTGTGTGCACATTTATACACATCATGTACATTTTTATGGCAGGACTTAGCTGCACTAAGATCACCTCCACTAGTACAGTTATCATGCCAGGTAGATTTATCAGGCAATTCAAGAGCACATAGTACTCTTCAATGGTGAATTCCCAATGGTTATAGGACAGTTACTAAGCCTCAGACACTTCTAAATCTTGGAGACTCAAGACCTGGGCAGTTTCTGCCATCCTGGAGCTTCTATTCTACAAAGCTTTGCATGTACTTTTAATGTGTTTCCATTTTGATTTTGTTGATCAAATATTGACTATAATGTCCTCAAAGTAGACAGTGATTAGTAAATCTTCAAACAGCATATAAAAGCAATGGCAGAGGCTCTGAGTGGCCAGAGCCAAAAAAATTTACACTTGAGAATAAATACCATTGCATTAGAGTACAGCCTAAAGTAGAAAACAAATACAGAACTTCATGATGATGAAGTAAATGTTCACTAAATATCCTGATAAAATATAAAGTAATAAATACACACTGGTTTTGAAGCAACCAGTGTTCATTTAAAAATGTGTTTAATTCAGTCTTTAGGAAGGCAGGGCTTTTAATTCCCTTCATTCTTATTAAGGATTTTCTAGATCTATTAATTCATATCCATGAAAAATACAGGAAAGATAGCAATCATAATTGTTGAGGAAATCTAAAAGAATCCATCATCCAGGTATCAAGGCAACATCACAGGGATCCCATGTAGAAATTACACACCGCAGATAGAGTGGTATGAGAATAGCCATCCATTTTGACACGAGGGTGCTCCTCACAGGAGTCACTGACATTCTGTAAGATCCTAAAATGTTACATGGAGGTACACGAATGTTATGGGAACCTGGGTAAATTTCACTCAGAGAATTCCTCTCAGCACTTTTTTTAAAAGCTCTGAAAGCCCCCTTCACATACTGGGCTGATTATCTGCGTCAGTGACCACAATTATAATGAATACAGACAGTTTTATGACTGTAAAAGCAAAAATGAGATGAAGGTGAAGCATGGATTTTGCTTTGAAATAGGTGACAAAAGGTTCTACCATGTGAGAACTTACTTTCCAGACCTTGAATGTCACTTGCTGGAAACACATGCCTGGTATAGAAAATAATCTTAAAATAAAAAACATGTGTGAGTGAAGAGCCATGAAAGGATTATTTATATCTCCAGGGGTTTGAGGAAAGTAACTAAAATAGCCGAGGAAGGCTATCTTTGAATCATTTAACAAAAGCTGGACTAAAAGCCACTGGGGCCTGCCCAGTGAAAATGGTTCTCCTGGGAGGCAAAAATGAATGAGTGAATGAATGAATGGATGAATGAGAAGGAAAGATAATGTGCTTGGATATTTGGGAAATACTACAACATATTGCTCTAGTGGGGAAATGCTCAATAATGGTTCGGATGAAAGAAATGTAATACAATAAGTAAGAAGCTTTAGTAAAGAACCATAAAGTTCAGAAGATTGAGGTTTTAGTTCATTAGATTTGTGCCATTTGTGTTGTTCTTTAAAATGCTGTGAAAGAGGGGCCAGGGAGATGGCTCAGCAGAATAATCACTTGCCTGGCAAGTGCAAGGGCCTGAGTTCAATCTCCAGTTCTGCCAATAAAAAAAAAAAAAAAGATTGCTATGAAGGTATGCCCATGTACTGTATTCATTCTCATTCATTCTCTGGTTATCTGTGGCATGGATCAAATACTTAATTTAAGAACACCATAGTTGAGTCTTAGCTCCACACACTTAACTTTCATGGCTTCTTAAACAACTCAGTGCTGTAAAGTGGGTGAGAATGCTTAGATCACTGGTTGGCTGGAAAGTAGAATGAGACAAAGATTGTAACAATGCCTGGCAGAGCAGGGTGGTGAGTAGGGAAGGCAACTATGAAACCACAGGCGACAAAGTGATTGGTAACCAACAACTCGAGCATCGGCTGCCAGTCATTGATTTCCTCTTCTTTCTTCTTGATACTTCCACAATACCAGGTCAGAAATTTTTAAAAAGTGAAAATTTCTATAGAGAGAACAGAGGAAGTTACCATCCTTGACAAAGACAGGATTCAAGTGCCTGTCCCTAAAATGCAATAAGGTGTTTTTCTTTGCTATTAGGATTTAGATTCACAGCTAAGGTTATGGGTTGGTTTCCAAATACAAAGACCAAAATAATTCTACTTAGGCCCAATCATTGTAATGGTTTTATCCATTTAATATTTTCAATAGCATGTCCCTGAGTTTACATAGTAAGATAACTTCTTTTTGGATTGGAAAGGCAAAAGTTGAAAGACATATCATTTTCTCAAATGTAAATGGGAAAACCAAAAGCCTGAAGGGATCATGAGTAACTGGCAGGAAGTGTAATTATGTCATAAATTGTGGTTTAGCAAGATGAACAATGAAATACAGGACACTTATTTTATAATAGTCAACAAAAGAATCATATACAAAGAGTGCAGGAAATTTGTTCACACACTTAAGACTAAAAAGTCGGGCTGAGGGCTTGGACCCCAGGGTCATATCTTGCATGAGTTCAGTTGAAGGACCAGATCGCATAACAGTGCTTTCCACAGATACAGCTGGAGGCCAAAAGCCCACAACAATGCTTCATGCAGGCCTGTTTCATGGCTCTGCACTGTGAAAACCCAAAGGTCAATTGCGGAAACTAGAAACTCTATGTCAGCAAGATGAAGGATCTATGCCATCAGGCGGAGGGATCTGCACTGGAGCCAGGAAGCAATGTTCAAAGTAAGAAACAGAGCCTCTTTGAAAGGTTCCACAGCCATCCTCAGCAACAGTGAGGTCCTGAGCTCCTCCAACGATGAGAACAGCCAGGGTCCTATCAGGAAAGCCAGCATGACCAACTCCTCCAGGAGACTGAGCAGCACACCATCTTCCCCTCTGGTGCCAGAATGCAATGCTCAAAGTGAGAATGAGAACTCCCCCAAAGTGAGCTACTGCCATTCTCGATGACAACTGGTTACTGGATACTTCTACCATGAGAAGAGCTGACCAAGTCTGTGAGGAAAGCCAATGGGACAAGCTCCTGCAAGAGAACTAACAGCTCGCAACAGCTTCCCTAACAGCTCCCGACAGCCAAGCTTCTTCTTCCTCAGTTCTGCCTCTTATGCTGTGGGCAACAATCGTCAGGTGGCCTCCCACACCCAGCACCATGCTGGATCAGCTCAGCTGGGTATGACAAGTTGACCATCAGTTGGTAGTCCACCACAGATTACTAAAAGACAGATGGGCATTTGAGAAATCTTTCTGTAGTCCCCTATTAGACAGTCCTTGGTTTTTGTTGTTTCCTTTTCTCTCAAAAACTACATAAGTCTTGGGAGCTCATTATTTAAAAACAAAACAAAACAAAAGTCTCAGGATTACTGTGGCTAAAACTTTGAAGTCAGGGGAAACTATCTCAAACATGTCCATATTAAGCATTCTGTGGCCACACTTGCTGGGCTTTGAGTTACAAGAATTTCATAATAGCTGGATAAAAAGACCATTAATATCCTTAAGAAAAATGTTTTCATTTATGCTACATTATTTAATGCTCACAATAAGAATCTATAGGCCCATTTAATCACTTCTGTTTTTCATAGCTCAGAAAGGTTAAATGACTTGTTTAAATTAACAAGTCAAATTAGTAAGTCTTTTTACTCTACATATAGAAATTTTCTGTACTGTGCCCTGCTGTTACTATCTCAATGGGAACTAATTTTATTTTGCACTTCCTTCCCAGGACTATTGGATTTTAAAAGAATGTAGAAAGGAAAAGGGCTCATTAATGAAACCTGGAATTTAAGACATCATGATTGGGTAAGTAGATACTTTGAGGGAACAAAGGAACTTTTAGTTGTAACACAAATCAGAAAAATTTAAGTGAAGAATATCTACTTGAATATACGACTTATTTCTGTTAATATCATACAGTTATTTTCCCATGTAAGTAAAATTTGTTTTATTACTGTATTATACATACCTAAAGTTCTAAATAATTTAAGAATTTTTTCTGACTACTATTACCATAATTCAAAGTAGTGGTTAAACAATTATTTTCTGTCAAAGAGATATTTGTAGACAACAGCACAAGCAGATAAAGGACCAGAGGGATGTAATTGTAAAGCTGGGAATGTTTTGGTATTTTCATAATAATTCTACCACTGCATCTGATGTTTGAAAAGTCAGCAAGTTATTGTGTCCCATGTCAAGCAAATGAGATATCATTTATGTAGAGATTCAAAGTGCTTGACTCTGAAAGAAACAAAGTCCAGAGATCTAATTAGAACTGAGAAAGATCTGAGGTATATGCTAGTAGGGGGAGCTGTTAGCACAAATGTTTAAACATTTTGAGCTTTGAATTCCTCTGTCATGTATAAAAAAAGAATACAATAAATAACTGATGAATATTCAAAATAGTTTTATGAAAGAAAGAATAGGCAAGGGCTCATGGCTGCCACCACTGGTGATTATGATCATAATATTATTGTAGCTCAAAAAAGGAAAACATGTAAGAGCCCAAAGGGCCTGTTAGGAGACTGAATCGGAATGAGCTTCTGCTCTTCAACAGCCTTCAGCTGTCTGAGAAGCCATCTCATCTGCTGAAGTCCTACATCCTAATCTGTACGTTAATTGATACTCTGGATTCCATATCTTTGCCCTTCATCTGTGCTGTGGTAAGACCAATAGATGGGCGCTTGCTCATGTAGCTGAACATTCATATTGAGCTTGATGCTTTAGGATCAGAGGTGGCAACGAACTGAGTTCTGTACCCGAATTCCTTTACCCCGAGGATCTTCATAGGTAAATGGGTGAAACTCCAGACCGCACTTGAAAGAAATCAGACCCGCATGTGTAGACATCACGATGTCTCCCCTGTGTAAGAACCTGAAAGAGTAAATAAAATCCAAAAGTTTCAATAGATACTGTGAAAGGGAAAGAAATTGTTCAAAGGGAAAGAACAACTGGGATGAGGGAAAGGAGAAAAAAAAAGGAAGAAGGAAGGGGGAAAAATATGTATGTATATATGCAGTAGAGCTTGGATAATTGTACTGCTACTTTCAGCTGGTAAATTGAAAGAAGCAGTTAATGCTTATTTTTTTCTCTCTTCTTTTTTTCATGAATTTTGCATGCTTATAGCTGGCAATCTGAACAACTACTTAGAAGACAACAATATACAACATAAAACCATTATTGAATTCCTATCACTGTGTGCAGTGAAATTCTGCACCATTTCTAATTTTTTAAAAATTATTTTATTCTCTTTAAAAAATAAAAAATAAAGACCACAGTAGAAATGAATGCATTAACCAGAGAAGGAACACAATGAACAACTGGAAGCATGCACTCAGCAACCAACGGTCTGAGTGAGAAGCCTTCTCCGTGTGTAAGCTTAACGCTAAATTTCCAAATTCTCAGAATTGTCAGGTGTAACTAGTTGTGATATTAGTGCCTAGTTCAGAGCTACCTCTGTCTGTTCGACCAGTGCTTTTCCGAAAAGTATCTGCTATGTGTCATGTTAATACTTATTATATTAGGTAAATCCATTACTACTTATAAGTGAGTAACAGACATTCAAGCTACTAATTCTCAACCAAATATCTCCCAACAAGATTTTTGGCAATACCTGAAGACATTTTTGGTTGCTGTGCTTGTGCAGTTGGAAGTTAGAGTACTATCTAATTAACTGAGGGTTGGGATGATGATCAATGTCCCATAGTAAAAAGAGTAGACATCTAAAACTAAGATTGTTTAATCCTATTCTTTGATAGTATCAAGGTTGAAAAATGCTGGTATTCACAGAATAATCCATGATGACAAATACTAATGAACCAGTTCTACCTAGGGTGGAGGGATAGGAAGACTTTATGATGGGGGAGGTGAATACATGCTTGAAAAGATACTATGGGGAGGCCTGGCAAGCAAGTGCAGAGACTGGGGTTCAATCCCTGGTACCACATGCTGGCTGGTCCAGCCCCTGGGTGTGCTGAGCCAACCACTGAGTACTGGCATCATGGCACAAGCTAGTAATCCCAGCTCTAGGGAGGCTGACAACAGGAGGATCATCACGAGTTTGAGCTGAGTAGTTAGACACTGTACCATGTACCAAATACATTTTAAAAAAATACTCTCTAACCTACTTACATGAACATTTTTATGGGTCAAATGTAGCCAAAGGTCCTGGGACTCTAAACCTGGTTATATTATTCTCTGTGATAATGAGGAACTCCAATTAAATGGCAAAGATGTTACTTCATATATAATACTTGGTGGGCAGGTGAGACAACTCAACAGAACAGCGGGCTGAGCACTTGCTTAGGTATATGCAGGGGCCAGGGTTCAATCCCCAGCACTGCAAGCCATGCCGGCCCCACCCCTGGGAACACTGAGCCGGCAATGGAGTCTGGGTGTGGTGGCACATGCCTGTAATCCCAGCACTAGGGAGGCTGAAAACAGGAGGATCACTACAAGTCTAGGCTTCCCAGTGAGATCCTGCAAATAAAAATTTTATAAACCATATTTAATACTTTGTGATACTAACTCATTTGTTCCTCACCATAATATAAGGTACTTATTAATATTTCTATTTTTGTATAAGAAAGCAAAAGCATAGAAGAGTTTTAAAGGTTGTGAAGCATTTGTGCAGTGTGGCTTATGTTTCAGTTAAGAATTCGAAATGTGTTATTTATAGATCACGCAATGTAAAAAAAGATGGCTGATAGGTTACAAAACACAAATAAGAGAAAGCAAAAATGGTAACAGGATTCTTAAATGTTGTTATCATAAGGCTTTCAGTTAGAAAAGGCACTAAATGGTATGAACATACCCTCAATTTGCATAGGAAAATTTAGCACTCTCCTCCTAAATTAAAGGTAGCCAATATTAAGTACAATCATGCATTCCCCAAAGATGGGAATACATTCTGAAAAAATAGGCAGCAGTAGGCCATTTCATTGTTGTACAAACACCGTAGAATGTATTCACACAAACTCATGGGGCTGTGATGGCATTTGATGACTCAATTTTGGGGGCGACAATGGTATATTCAGTCTGTCATTGACTAAAGCATCATTAGGTGGTATATGATTGTACATTGTTATTGTGGCCTAGTGAAAGGAGATAGATTAGTGTTCCCCAGTTAGCAAACATTTCCCCCTACCCCTCCAGATTTCTCTTCTAACAAGAGTTCATGGTGAGAGACACTGTTGTTCAAGGTTAAGAAGAAGCTCTGTTAAGTGGATTCATCAGACTATGAGCAGACTCAGCCTATTCTGCTCCCAGCAATGACAGCGATGATCATATTAGGGTGCAGGACATTTCCTAATTTTTATTTATATT
>NW_004524582.1:18744333-18757679 GCF_000260255.1 Octodon degus
GTTACATTCTTAATATCTTCTGTTTGTTTTTCAGTTTTTATATTGTATCAATACATGTTCACAACACACAATGATTGCATTCCCTGGAAGTCTCTGCACACACTAGCACAATTCTTTTCCATCCCTTTCTCTTTCCCTTCACCCCACAGCCTTCATCTCTTAAGCCCCTTCCCATCTGTAAAAACCATACCAAAACGAAAAAAAACTAACTCCCTATTTCCTGTTATCTATTTTTTTTATTTTGCTCCTTGTTTACAGTTTGGGTTTCTCATATAAGATAAACCATGTGTGTATTCCTAGCATTTTCTCAGATATCTTGCCTTACTTTTTCTTATCAATATACATACACAGGATAAGAAAGATTTCTTGGGAACTTGGGAGGTGTTGTACACATCTACAATCTTTCTGGAGTGACTGGGAGTTCACAGATATATCTGTGATCTTTACATCATAATGACCCTTGGGTTACACTTATGCCTCAGACTCATTAAGGTATATGCATTAAACAAGTACAACCTTACAGCTTTATATTTATCTCAGTCATTTTTCTCATAAAAGGGTTAAATTTTGTATATGTGTAAACAGGGCGTGTGTGTGTGTGTGTAGTGTGTGTGTGTGTGTGTGTGTGTGTGTGTGTGTGCAATAAGATGCTTCCTTGATGGTCCCCATGTTGTATTGATTTAATTCAGGGGAAAACCGAAAGCAATGATAGGGACTATTACTAAGGATTAGGTTACTTATTTACAGCTCTTACCATGTCAGCCCCGTCTCCATGAGGGCCTCTCCTCAGCGAGGCAGCTATCGGCTCAGTTCTTCTGCAAACCAAAGAGAAGCTTTAATTATAACTTAACTGCTTTAAATAAATCCAAAATAAATTGCCATGGGAATTCTTTTCTCTAAAAGTACTAACAATCATTCATCACAAATATATATTTGGTATATATAGCATTCTGCTTAAGTCTACAGCCCCATACCTCGGGGGTGGGGAGGTACAAATGAATTTAGTGGCAATGCTATTCAGTGGTGGCATTTTAACTGAGACAAATAGCATGTACTAAGCACCTAAGTGGAGGTGGCCTCCTTTCTAACTTGCGTTCCTTTTCTCCATTCATTTCTTCTTATATGTATTTTTATTTGTATTATTCTATGCTTGCTGTACACAATGGTTATTAGTCACTGCAGGGACTTTGTTCATGGACACGGTGCCCTTTAATCCTTCAGCTCCCTTTCCTCTCCCACCTGAAGCCCTCCTCTCTTAGGCCCCTTCCCATTTGCAACAGACCAAACTTTCTTGCAAAGTATCTTTTTCGCATATCACAATGACCTATCCCTTTGATAAAGAGCAGAACAGTAAATTGTTATGTAAGAGATGGGGAGGCAAATGGTACATGCATTCAGTCAACAGTCATTTACCAAGTATGCACTCTGCACTAGAATTCATACACTGATTTTCTCTGAGGCACACTTATCAACATTTACTTTGTTTTCTACCTGAACCCCATGAGCTTGCTTCTCAGTAGACAAATTGATTTTTCAGCTGCTGCTCTATAGGGTAATGGCTCTCAAATGTCTTCACTCAATACAAGGTTGCTATAAGCCAGAGGAGGACTTGCCAAATGACAAGGGAAATCCTTATCCCTAAAGCTACTGAATACCAGAGCAGTTAATATCCACTTAGGTATTTTATTTACCAAATGTACAAGCACACATTGAAGTGAGAAGTCTAGCAGATATGTGCTCTTTTCTCCCTGCAGTCAAATCCCTCAGCACTGTGGTTTGCTTGACAAATATAACCGTAATGCATTTCCCAATCTCCACAGATTTTATCAGCAAAGCTCTAAGTATATCTCTCTATATCACATTGTGTTCCTGGGTGTGTGTGCATGCTCACACCCCCACACACCCACCCACACACACACACAGAGACTTTCCTTTTTCTTTCTCCTTCCTTCCCAAACCTGTTCTCAGAGAAAGTATTAACAGAACTGGATCAAAGGAAAGTGTTGTGCTGCTGTCACCTACAAAGAGAATGTCACTCCACTGCACTGTGGTAATTGAGGGTTCAGAGATGGAGAAAAGAAAAGATCATGTCAGGCTCACAGATCTGGGAGCAGGGCATGAATCAGAAAGACAGGGAGGGCAGCCTGGAAGCAGTGACTGCTTCCCAACCTCAAAGGCAGTGCACAAGCCAGCTTGATTTAAGACAACCTGACAGTTCTCAACTCCTGGAAAACCAGGTGCTTTCAAGTCGGCTTTTGTAATCCAGGGGTCCTTCGAGGGGAGCAAAGAAGTCAAAGAGTGAACAGTTTTCTGGAATCAACATAGTGTTGGTGCTCGCGAAGACAATGTATTCAATAGTCAAAGGCATTTGATTTTTTTTAAAAGAACAGAAAGCGGTGTCTCTTTCCCTTTTTACTACTGAGTTTTAGAGATGAGGTTGCCCTTTCCTGCCCATGCAGAAATTGTCTAAAGGTCTTCCTCATGGAAATCAGACACACTGGCTGTCCCAGGCTCTGCAGGGCCAAGTAATACCTCTTATATTTGAAAACTTTTGACACATAAATAATTCTTGGCTGGTGTCCTAGGTTAAGTATCATTAACTCCTCCCTGTGAATACCAAGGCAGCCATAAACTATCTGACCCGGTGTCTAAGGTCTAGACCATGAGAAAGTGTCATTATCACCAAGAAGTGATCTCCAGGGAGATCTGTTCTCAGAGACTCCAGTCAACCGCTCAAAGAATGTGGCAAGCATCTGCCCTGCGGTGCATCTCCAGAGAGAGGCAGTGGGTCTGAACTCGACTTCAGAACATTCGTCAGTATGTTTGCGTGTTTCAAGGCCACCTAGGAGGAATTTTGTCTACAGATGGACAGACTGCAGCACCTGGTTCTTCTAGTCAAGATGGACAGGCATTAAAAATGCATGTGTATGTTTTTAAAAGAGAGTGAGGGAGGCAAGGGGGAATATAAAGTGGAATATATTGGCACTGATTTGCACTTCTATAGGGTCTGAGTGTGTTATAGGATATAACGCAGATTAGTCAAGGGCTAATCTGGATATGAATTTGTCAGAATTGCTGATCTTTCTTCAACTGAAGTAGTATTAGTTTAAACTTGTTATTAAGTAGGTGATCATGGGCCGGGGAGATAGCTCAGGGCATAAGTACCTGCCTGGCAAGCACAAGGTCCCAAGTTCCATCCTTGGAACCAAAAATAAATAAATAAACATAAGTGATCATGATAGTAACTGTCTCCACTTACATGGTATGAGAATCTCTGCTTTAAAGATGATTAAACAGAAAGAAGCTTAATTGATTTATGTGCATCAAATGTATAACCTGTCTTTCACAACAGGTTAGATTGAACGTAAGGTATGACTTAGGAAAAATAAGTCACATCTTTAGGTAACTCTTCAGCTCTTACTTTAATTTTCTTTCTTTTCTTTTTTTTTTTTTCGTTTGTGTGTAAGTTTGTGATAATGGGGATAGATAGATGTTGAAGGCACACTTCTACTGAGGTCAATCTATAGCTCCTTTTTTTCTATTTTTTTAATGTTTTTGAGACTGGTTCTAAGCTATCAAGCTAGCCTCAAGCTTGCGATCTTCCTTGCTCAGTCTCCTGAGTAGCTGGAATGACAGGCATGGACACAGCCCGCATAAGCATGCTTCTTCTTGAACCATGGTTCATGTCTGCTAGAAAAGATTTTGCTGTGTTTACCTTCCATAATTTGCTTAAGTGGTTTTTTGTTTGTTTGTTTGTTTGTTTTTAGTTTTAATTTTGGTTGCCTTTTTTTTGGTACTGGGGTTCAAAGTCAGGACCTTGTACATCCCAGGCAGGTGCGTAAGCCGTTGAGCTATCTACCCATAGTTTGAATATAATAAAATCTAATGAAAACACCGGTCATTTGAATATTTTAATACACATATTCTTTTTCTAGAAATATAAAGATGATTCCCAAATGTTTCCGTTACTTCCAAATCCCAGCCACCATCCCTAGCAGGTCTCTGTGCCACTCCTCCAGTCTTTTCAAACCCAAAGGGGAATCCTAATGTCCTGACTTAATGCTCACTATTATTTCTTGGAGCATTTTCAATATATAGGATAGCACAACCTGCGGAAATGACGGCTCTCAATTCTATATGGTGTGTGCCGTCTCATCTTAGAGGACATAAAACCAAATGTCTGTAGAGCAGAATGTGCATTCAAAAGACATTCATGCTCAAAGTCTCTTTCAACAAGAAGGGAAGAGGGTAGCCTGGAAAAAAGGAGTGTTGGCTTTGTGTCTTCATTTGCCATTCAGTACCTGAGTAAAAGAACACAGCTCAGAAGGCTGAGGGTCTGGAATCCAATCCTGTCTCGTCGATTTCATAGTAACTGTTGCCTTCAGTTTTTCTGCTTCACTATATTTCAGTTGTATAACATATAAGTCAAACATCATAACACCTGCCGAATGAAGCTACGTCAAGCTCTTATAACAATGTCCGGCGAATGGTGAGTGCTTAATATAGCAAATTTTTAATACAAAGTAGTGAAAAGAAAAATAGAAAGATAGAAAGCTTAATTAAATAAAGTAATAGGAATTCAACAATGGTTGTTACTTTGCACAATGTTATCTTAAAATTAGTAGGTTAGGTTACCAGATATAAATCTGAAAACTTGGTTAAAAACACAACAAAAAAGTTATGAAAAATTAAAAAGCAAAAACAGTGAGAATAAAAAGAAAAAATATTTAAGCATTAACTGCTCCTCTCAAAAGACCATCAGAAATCACCAGGACAGTTATGCAAGCTATCTTGCATAGACATAAATATATTTTTCCCTTCTTTCTTTTGTCCTTTCCCTCATCCCAGTTTTTCCTTCCTATTGAACAAATTCCTTCTGCTTCACAGTTGCTACTGCACCTTTCAGATTTTATTTCGTCATTCTCATGCTAGTGAGACAACACAATATCTGCACATGTAGGTGGTGTTACCCATTATTTTATATTTTCTTCACCATCATTTAATGTGATTACTGTTCTGGTGAAGATTACTACCAGTATCTATTGTCAGGCTAAGGCTCTCAATGAAAGCAAAGAAATAATCAAAGCAATTGCTTTTTAAAACTGATTATTATATTTAATCACTTCTTTCAATAAATATTATGACAATTTGACTTAGTGACAAAATAGAATAATTCACCCAAATAACACAGCTGTCCAATCAACATAATATTCTATAAATCAGTCCAGTAATTATTCACTTTCTGTGTGACAGGCTGCCTTGATATTTTATTTGACGAAGTTACTAGTTGAATTTAGAAAGCCATTTTGGAAGTTAAACCAATCAACTGCTTTCAAACAAAATTCACTTCTAAATTCCAGCTCCAATAAAGTTTAGTTCTCTTTTCTAGAAAATAGGATAACAATATGCATCAGCAAGATAGTTGTACTGATTAAATGTATAAGCTTATAAAGTAATGAAAGTAGCACTTCCCAACTAACCATGTAGTCCAAGCTATGAGAATCCCTAATTTTTTAATTGCAAGTAAAGGGCAACTTCAGTTACTTAAACAAGTGTCTCCACTGTGCTTAGCATTTGTCTTCAGAGACAAGGTCTTTCAAAGACTGTCCCTCCCCCCAGGAGTCATTCAGGACAGCATCATTATCCGCCCAGGTTCCCTCAGCCTGTTTTGCCTGAAGGGCTGCATGCCAAGTGTGGGGGAATTAACCAAGGAGAAAAACAATTTAGTTTTACCTGGGTGACAGCAATTATGCAGAATGACAAAAGGAGTAGTGAAATCACAAGTTAAGGATGATAATTCACTCTCCCCAGGGACTGTCACTCAGAAAGCCTTGAGAAAATATATCAGCAAAACAATGGCAACTGTATCGTGAACAGCCATGTCCCCATAATGCCCTGGCCTTCGCAAGCAATGAGGCCAAAAATGCCGTCTGCTGTCCCTGGAAAAGCTCACCAGGCACATATGTTGTACCTCAAGCTGTCACTCCTTGGAGATCCACCATCAAATGGGTCACCAGGTCATCTCTGCTAGCCACGGTGACTCCACAGGACCCTCAGCACTTCCACATAACTATTTCTAATTGTGTACTTCCAAGTTATTTGATTTTTGAGTAAATTCACTGACAAAATTTTGTGTGTCACTATTATTTAGGGGACAAAAAAGCCTTAGACCACTTATAAATTAATAGAATTGAATGTAAGACATGTGAGAATCTTGTCACCATAAGGCTATAGAGGCGATGGTAAGATAGATATGCTTAAATCTCCATACTCCTGAGTAGGGTTCTGAGATCATATTTTTGCTTGTTCCAGAGGAATACAGGAAAGGGACACTGGCTGACATAAGGCATACAATTTAAAAGATCTATCAGTAACTTTGTTATTTGACTAGTAACTTTGTGAAATAAAATATCAAGGCTAGCAAGGGAGAGGTGTGTGCAGGAGGGAGGAAGTGATTCCATTTACAGACTCGGCTGCCAGGCTTGTTGCTTTTAGAATGACATTCTTACTAGAACTCAAGAGTTAGCTCAAGAGCTGCCAAGTGGCTGCATCAGAACTCTCTTGCACCCTCAGTGACCTCAACACTCCCAGGAGGTTCCACTGTTCTGGGGATAAAACCTTTAGCACAACATCTGGGGAAGAAAATTAGACTATATTCAGACCAGAGCAGAAGTCTGTAAGCTCTGGATGGTTTATTAAGACAAACTGGTTGTTTAGCATAAAGATTAATAGAAACATGAATTCAGCCTCTTTGGGTTCAACTTTTGCTATCTCACTTCTTGCTGAAAGGCTTGTGGCAAGTCAAATTCTTTAAACAGCACACAGTACCTACCAGCAGGAAATAAACATTAACTCTTACTATGAGTTGTGTAGCACATTCAAAAACTTATTTAACTATTTCGTTTTCATTCCATTGAGTATGTAATTGGTGTCCAGAGAAGGTCCACTATCCCCTAAGGGGTCTTAAAAGAATTGGGACTGAAGGTCTAGTCCCAGAACTGAACCCCACGTTGTTCATCACTCAATTCTATTTCTCTGAGATGGGGAGCTTTGAGGAGAGTAAGACCCACAGCCATATTCCTACACTGTTGTGTAGCAGTGGATATGACCTTAAGAAAAATCATGGAGATTTTATTAAAATTAGATTCTCTACCTACAAAATGAGGAAACTCCCAACAGCTCGTGCACACAAAGAAGTACGGATTCAAAGAGATTGTTATAACCGAAACCTAGCAGAAGGCTTGCATGTAAGCTACCTTCTCTTTTTTGCCTCTCCCAAGGGAAGTTGTTCTATTTTCAGGTACTAGAAATCCTAATATCATATTTCCTTGGTTTTGCAGGAAAGCAATACATTAGGGGTAATTTAGATAGACTTTGGGTGTACAGATACTTCCTTTTGAGAGAAATACTGGTGTTATATGAAAGAGCCCATAAATTTAGGGAGTTTAAAGTCACATAAAAACCTGTTTGACTTGCCCTATTATCAGGCCTATGGTCACTTTGATATTAAAATTTCAAATGTTAGAAGAATGTGGCTGTTTGATATTGAATCTAGATAGCTATAGGCTCAGAAGTCAGTGTCATGAACAACACAATCTTGTTAAGCACTCACTGGGTGGGGTGTTAGCTTGAGGCACTAACAAAGTCTAAAGGACTGTGGTTTAACTGTGAAAGGAGGAACAAAAGCCCTATGAAAAGGATACCTCACAGGGCAGATGAAGGAGGAGCACAGAACCTGAGACTTCCTGTTGGACCAGAAAAATTTCATAAAAGTAACTAGTGTGTGATATTCGCTATGTAGAAAAGCAGTATTTTTGTTCTGCCATAGGCTAAAGTAACATAAAATAGTAGGCATTGCTTCTCCACCCCACTCAAATGAATCCTCCCCTGAAAACCACTGAGTTGGGTCTTTCTTGTTTTCTTCTAGTTTTTAATTCTTTGTTCATTCATTTGTTCTTCCCAAAATACTAGATTCACTGGTTTGAAAGTATTTTCAGGGCCAGCCAGGTACCTCAGCAGATTAAAACACCTGCTTACACAGATGCGGGGACCGGGGCTCCATCGCCACAGTGCTGTGCTGGCGCTGTCCCCTGGATGCACTGAGACAGTGACTGAGACTGGGCATGGTGGCGTGGACCTGTAATCCCAGTGCTTGGGAAGCTGAGAACAGGAGAATCACTATGAGTCTGATCTGTGCAGTAAGACCCTGTACTAAATACAAACAAACAAACAAAAAACTTCATATTTTCTTTCAAAATAAATTAAAAGCTTTCAAAGTGCTCTATGTGTCAGTCAATAGTACAAGGTAAAAAAAAAAAAAATGAGTAGTGAGCCTAATACAAAGGAGAAGCTCCTACGTCAGGTTATCATATGTTAAGTGGCTTGATCATTTAAGTTAAATCTCTCAGTTATTAATCTGTAGAACACGCAAGGATACCTTGTCCTATTTCCACCCTCATAAATACAATTTTCTTTTAACCATCAATGTGAAAAATAGCTTGACCAACTAACAAACATATTTCACCTTAGGAGTCCAGTTTGCCAGTGTTGTAGAGTATAATAAATGACTGTCTATCTAAATGACCTCATTTGTTAATATATATTTTTCTGTTGCAATCCTTGTATATCACCATGGGTACCACTAATAGTCTGGACTTCTGATGGTGTCAGTAGTACTATGAATTTATTTGAAATCCATAACAAAGCTGGAGTTTTGCATATTCAACAGAGATAAGAACTAACTCTCATTGAAAGGAAACTAATTGATGGGCTTAATATAACTACAAATTTTGCTCTGAAAAAGAAATCCATTATCTTAAGTACATGATATGGAATTTAGTCACTTTTGAAGAATTTGGGCATTCTGAGTTTGTTATTATGGATGGGCTCGGGGATACATGTAGACTATTTATGCAAGTGGGATTAGCCTGAGTAGATGACCCTGCCTCCCCAACCTGGGAATCTGCCTGTGTTTTTTCCAACTTAGAGGTCACAGTGTGGGAAAGGAAGTAGAAGAGGCAGCCAGAGAATTTGTCATTTGGAAGTCACTGTGACTTGAAGGGCACAGATGTGAAAATCCTCCTGCAGTTGTGAAATTTCTAGAACGCTTGGTGCAATTGTCTTCCCATTGTTCAGCACACCATCCTGGCTTCCGGTCCTGTCCTGCATCCCAGAGATTGATTTCTGCTACTGACACTGCTGACAGTAGCCACATTGACCAAGGAGATGCCCCGGCTTCCATTTCATCTCTGGATTGCTTCACGGTGAAGCATTACACTGTCATGACAATGCTGAGATCCGTTGTTTCATTATTTTTAGGGTATACTATTTTTTTTTTAAATCAAAGCTATTTGTTACTTTTATTATGTTGTCTTTTTCTTTCAAGAATATCACAAATTCTTTTCACCAATGGCAAAATGACCCTTTTGGAGATTTCTCTGGGTCTTTTATCTTAGTCATCTTATAAACATAGAGGTGAACCAAATGTCAAATTCTGAGTCAGTATGCTATGGTCTGAAGAGCACCAAATTGGATTTGAATCCCAGCTTTGCTTTCCGATGACCTTCAGCATGTGAAAGTCAGGCAAGGCATTACATATGGAGAAGTATCTAGTTACTGACAGATCTTCCTCTAAATCTCTAAAATACATATTTCTCTGATGAATCTAAAAGCACATGTAACATGATTTTTAAAGCATTCTCTAAAAGAACGGATAATCTGCTACGTGTTTGTGGGTTGAAATTTTCTTTGTAAATTCAAGATAATAGTAATCCACCTATTCACTCAGGCAACAGCATAAGTCATATGGGGATTGGAAAGTCCATTCTGTAGTTAGCCGATATTAAGTAATGTTTCAGAGTGACAGTTTCAGCAACTGCAAAACAATGAGATAATGTCGTTTCTGCATAAATTTTAGTAAGATTAAATAAAGTAGTGCAAGTGTAAATGCCCGACATGAGATCCGACACACGGTCAGATAATAAATGACTGCAATTCTTACAATTATTACCATAAAGCTCTGTTCTTCACATTAGCAGACTAAACCAATGCTGCCAGGAAATGTCATGGAAACCTATATCCCAGGGTCAGTGACACTGTACATTCCCATCCTGAAATGAAGAGTCTATAGCTGATCTTTACTTGTACTAATAAACTCAGTCTGTTTCATTCATTTAAATACCTTCCTGACACATTGATCTTTTAAAAAACCTGTCACATTTTATGCAGTCATTAATATGGCAAATATTTAGCACATAGCAACTATACACCTGGATATTAGTTTATAAAACAAACTATTTTCTTTTGTATTCAAAAAGGAGGACTGAAACAGAGATTGTGACAGTATAGCAATGTGAGTAGAGTGAGCTACGTATTTTAAAATAAAAATGAGTAAAATAACATCGGCAATAACTGTGCAAATGAATTTATTAAAAATATTTGTGTACTTTTAATAGTAGTTCATCACATTTCTGTAGTTCAGTGAGATTATTGAAGCTCTTTTTCTAAAGCATTCCTGAACCCCAACACTACTCCAATTCTGCTACTATCACCTACTTCTCAGCCACTTTATTACTAGCCAAGATTATTCACTCCAGTTGGGGATTACTTAAATTCCTGGTTTGAAGTCTCTCTGGGCCTTTCCTGTGCACCTCTCCAAGGCCGGGGCCAACAGAAGCTCACAAAATTCAAGCCTTGGGCAACCCTGCACCCCTTCTGCAGCCAGCAGGACTGGTTTCTGCCTCAGCAGGCTCACACTATGCATGTCTGAAATGCCTCATCCTCTCATCATCACGAGGCTCGCTTCTTTTTAGTAACTGATGCTAAGCTGCCTTGAGCCCTCAGCAGAGTTGCCTTTGCCCCCTATTTTCGTAAATATCACTCTGCTGCTTCTGTGGGGTCCCAGAGAGTGATGCTCCTAAGCATGATGCCTCAACGTGCTGAAATGGAAAAGCACTTTGGAATCAAGGTCTTTCTGGCCTCTCCCACCACTTTGGTTCTCTCCATTTGTGTACTAATATATTAACTCTCCAATAGAATATAAACACCCAGCACAAAAGGTTCTTGCTTCTTCCTGGAAATATTATTTTATAAGGAAGCAGCATAGAGACACCACATGACTTAAGCAGAGTTCTGATTTTTGATATTGAGACAGGACCCACTATGTAAATGCAGGTTAGCTTTGAACTCTTGCCAATGTAGGGGTCATTATGCAGTATATAGTTTATATATTAGTTTTCATATCCTATTTTGTATGAAACTATATTCTATACTGTATAATTTATACACATAAAATACTTAACCACTTTTCTTAAAGATCTTAGTCTAGATTTTTTTAAAAAAATTACTTATAAATAGTTCATGATCTGAGGCATAGGTTTAAGTAAATTTGAATACAGTAGTGTACCTTGGTATTGAGAGCTAGTGAGTGCTGAGTTTGCCAAAAGAATATAAACAAACAAGCCACAGAAAATATTTTTTCTATAGTAAGTATCAATATTTACATTTTGAATTCATTTTGCTTGATTCTTAGTAGCTGATTTTTTTTCTTTGTATGACTGTCTTATGCAAGAGTGTTCCAAAAGTGATGCATTCTTTGTGTCTTTCGTAAATTAAAATTATTTTAATAAACTCGACTATTTCTTAAGTTCTGCCAAATATATTTGAAATAAAATAAATTATAACATTAGTGATATTTCAAGATCACAATTATGGAGCCGGAAAGTAAACTCATGAAAATAGTCATCAAGTTGGAAAAATCTTTCACTTTTGGAGGGACTCAAATGGTTTAGAATATTTTGCCGTACTGTTTTTCAAAGCCTTATATCATGAAAATTATATGCAAAAGGTTGTTAGTCATAAGCATCACTTAAAGTTTTTTCATCAATGTACCATTTCTTCTTTACCATCCCCTCTATGGGAACCTGGTGTCAAATCAACCCAATAGGTTTACTTTATACCTATTTTAAAAATATATTGAAAGGGTTTACCTCCCTGAGAGGATGATCTATAAAGGAAAATCAAATATTATTCAGATAGATTTATTTACACAAATTACAAAACTGAAATCAATACTAATTGGCTTGCTAGAAGATAAAATCCTAAGCACAGTAGTAACCTTTAATCTCACGGACAATTATTCTCTCATTATTTTCATTTTACGTAGCCAGTATCATAAAGCTAGAAAGTTCTTCAGCTATGTCTTTACTCCCCCTTACAAAGGGAATAGACACACAGTAAATAGAACTCAGTGTCAAATCAAGTTGTGTGGGTACTTTAGTGATAAGGACAGTAGAATAAGAATATTTGAAGTGGAACAGACTAAAAGGCAAAATGGATTCACTCAGGCTAAAGTTCCAGATCTCAAGGTGAAAATAAGCTTATTACCTAGATTTCTGAGAAACTCTGATTAGAGAAATAACAAAATTTCCCAAAGTGACAGTTTTAACTGACATAGTAATGAGCTCCTCTTTAGTTCTTTCACAAAAAGATTAATATTAGTTACTAAGATGTTTTCATATTGTTCTACCTCCTTGTTCCCTTCTTACAAGGAGAGTTACTTTAAATTACTTTGCAATGACCAATCAATCTATCCTCCGTTCTCTTGTGTCTGCTTCTCAACAAAACTCTTCTATGCACTTCAGAAAACTCATTCTATTTTATGGAATGAATTATTAACTACATTTGAGAATCAAAATAAAGCCAGTGAAGATATTTTAACTAATTTTATTCTTTGACAGATCTGACTTCTAGAACTAATTAATACTTATGGTAAGGTTGCAGGATATAAAGTTAATGCACATTTCTTAATTGCTTTGCTATATGACATTCAAAAGAAATTTGACATTAAAAACTCAATATCATAAATGTCACTTCCAAAATTGAGATATATGAATAAACTTAACAAAATATGTGCAATACGAAGATGAACAAAACTATCAAACTCTGATTAAAGAAATCAAGGAGCTAAAAAAACTAGAGAATTATTCATGCAGGCTATTAATTAAGTAATCAAACTTTTGTGTTCTTTGAGATCTGAAAGGGGATGGACGAACTGAATAAACCCAATGCAACTAAAGAATGCAGTGAATCTGATCAAAAATCGACTCTAAATTGGATTGAATTTTCATTGTAATGAATTTTTATCATAAAATCTTCATCATGGGGGGTGGGGTGGATAACACAAGTCTAAGTACATTTTGAAACATACACAAACTCACTCTGGGACAGGAACCAAACTCTGTCTTGTCCAGAGACTCCCTACCACTTGCAGAAAAAATAATAAAAGAAAGAAAAAAAGAATGAATGAATGAATGAATGAATGAATGAATGAATGAATGAAAAGAAAG
>NW_004524582.1:18762969-18773584 GCF_000260255.1 Octodon degus
GGGTAATGAAACAGAGATATAGTTATGAAGGAACTAAAGGGGTATGATCCAATGGGAATAAACTGGGGAGTGCCTAGCCAGGACTTTTTCTGCAGATTCTACTTTAATTTCCTTTTGATCTTCTTTCCCTCCTGATATGAGGAAAGAACCCTCTGGAAAGAATACATAGAAATGATTAAGAGATTAGGGTTGGGGAAAACCAGATAACCATCTAGGTATGGCCTTGTATCAAAGGTCCTGAAAACCTCTGGCTAACAGACTGAACAAGATTTTTCCCTAAAAAGAAAAGATAAACACAGAACATAGGACCCAAAATGATGTCAGACTTACAATTCCTGAACACGACAAGCCAATCATAAAAGTGTAAGTTTAAATCGTTCACTTACATGTGAGCACAACCAATCACACACTGCTATCTCCAACCTTTCCTTTATACCTGGCAAAAAAAATCAAGCAAATTTTTTAGTAGAACTTTGTATCTAGCCTGAAGACAATTTTTGGTAGAATATAACTTTTCCCACTGAGTTATTTGCATGAGAGGAAAGTGAATCAAGGTAGTTTGGACACAAAAGTCTCCTTCCCCTTCTCCTCAGGCCACTATGAGCCTTGTCACAGGCCCTTTCTCATTTCTGTCTTCAGTGAATGTATCCCTTTGCTGATTTTTCTGCATATCTTTGGGAAACAAATGACCTGGGAGCAAGTCTAATGGAGTCTACAGCCAGTAACAATACTTTTATTTCAGGTAGACTAGAAAGTTCTCTTATGATTGCTTCATGTAGAAACACGAGAGGCCAGCGTTTCCTTCTCTGGCTTCCTCAGTTCCTAAGGTGTTGGGTGTTGGAGGCATTGTCCTATGAGATCTGACAATATAGGAGGGGTACTGCCCTCTGCCATGTGGTACTCTGCCTTGAAGCAAGCTGAGTATGCAGTGAAACCTCCACAAACTGTGAGCTGAATAACACTTTCCTTCCTTAATTTTGGACATCAGGTATTTTGTAACAGAAATGAAAGAAAAGTAACCAAGACAGAATTTGGTACAAGAGGTGTGGGGTCACTGATGTGATTAAAATGGATCATGTGGATTACAAGGCTTTGGGAATAGCTTATGGGAAGAAATAGAAATGATTCCGAGATGTCGCCTAAAAGAGAAGCAATGGAACAGCTTCAGCTGTTCTGTGTGGGAGATTCTTGTCAGGGCTCAGGAGACCAGAATGCTGATAGAAATCCTGCCTGTAATGATCAGGCTGGGGAGGTGTCTTCTGGAAAGAAGGACTGCATTGTTCATTTGACTCTAGATGATGTGTGTCATGGCTTGGCAGAAAGTTTGTCTGAAGTTTACTCATGTCCAGAGACTTTGCCTGAGACTGAGATTAAGTGTGGCAGATTGATTAATCTGGCAGAAGAAATTTCAAGGCAGTTGAATGCTGAGGAAGTGGCATGGCTATTGTCAGGGGCTTTTAGTCATATTTATGTGAATAATCAAGGGCAAAGAGCCCAGATGGATGATTTAAAATGATGTGAGTTTGATCACAAAGTAAATGCCAATAAAGCTATGGACTGCAAAAATAGAGCTGAGAAGATTGGCATTGCAAGAAGGAATAAAAGAATAGAAAAGATGGCCTGAGAACATCAGAATTTCATCACAGGGTCACTGAATATGCTTTCAGGAGATGGGTCCTGGCCATAGAAGGTGGGTCACTCTCTGTGTGACCTGAAAGGTTAAATCCTTGTCACTGGTTCTTTCCCCTCTCTCTCTCTGCTTTCTGACTACCATGACATGGGCAGCTATCTCCCTCCATGTCTTTCCTCAGGGATACTTCTCCTTGGAGCTGACCAACCATGCACTAAACCAACTAAATCTGTGACCCAAAATAAGCCTTTCCCAGTTTTAGTCACAGGTATCAGGCATTTTTGTCAAGTTTGCAGGCAAGTGTCTAGTACACAGATACAGGTAACAAGGTAATCTTTTGCTTGAATAAATGACTATCTTGTAACACATAAGTACAATTTCAACACTACATTTCAAATTTTGTTAGCATCTTCATTCCTGAATTGTCTACATTCAGAAGTTCCTTTTGCATTCTTGCTTATTTCTAAGAATAACAGTCATTGCTGATGAACAACAAATATTTCTAGCATCCTGTCAGGCATACCACAGTATTCCACTTCTCACTCTTATAATTATATGGGGTGAGTTTTGACTAATGAATATTGAAGAGATCTGACAGACTTGAAGCATTTCTTCATTAATGCAAGGTGATTCTGTATTTTAACTGTCAAGGGAGTTAAACTTCGTGGTGACCCACAATGAACCATTAAAAAAAATGCAAACTACATTTCATTGTTGCAAGTCACTAAGATGTCAGTATCATTTGTTGTTAGTATAGTACATCTTCACTGATAACAGCCAAACATTAGAAAATGGTACTAGCATGTTTTTAACAAGGTTTAATTACTACCTTACTACATTTTCTTATCGTTTCATTTTATTCCTCTTATTTTCAATTTTCAGTGAAATCTATTTGCAGTGGAAATAATATACTGAATTTATAGATGAATTTTCTGAGAATTCAAAATTTATAATTCCTGAGTTCCACTACAAAAGTTTCAATGACATAAAATATTATTTTTCCCTCAATAAAAATATTTTAAATTATCTCCAGAGAGATTGTATGTATTTCTTGTTAAGTATATTCTAGATGGCTTATTTTCAAAATTGGTATAGTAGGTGAGACTTGTTTTCTATTATGATTCTTATTTGATTAATATATTTATATAAAAATGTATTATATGTTCTTATATTTTAATATATTATGTATTCATTTCCAAACTACTTAAATATATTTTGTATTTTTTATATTTCTGTTCAGTTTTTATTTTTAAGATGTGAAAAACACGAACTATATTAATTTCACTTATTCCATTGGAGTTATATTTATACCATCATCCTTTCTTTCTTGCTTTATTTATTTATTTATTTATTTATTTTTGGTCCTAGGGATTAAACTTGCATTTACCAGCCAGGCACTATACCACTGAGGTACATTCCCAGCCCACAAGCATCATTTTACAAAAATAATATTAAATAGGAAACATTTATGCAACAAAAAATTCTGAATAAGAAACCTTAAAATAAAACTTCTAAATCACATGACACTATCAGTAGTATAAATAGATTTGAAATCAGTGTAAAGTATTGCCACAACTTAAAAGGTCACCACGTTGAAGAAAATAATTTTCCATTAGAAATGCTGGACACTGTATAATTGAAAAGGCATTTTGCTGCTGCAAAACAACAATGAAATGAGATATTAAAATCAGTACATTTTATCCAGTTTGATTTTGGCCACAATCAGAAAGACTAATATGTTTCTCTGCTTACGTATCAGACCACAGAACTCCCAGTTGAGCATTTCCACATGTTTTCTACAAATCAAAGCATTTGTAATTTGTTCCTTAAATTAATACTTAGGCCAAATGTTATGAACATTTTCATTTCAGCAAAATTCTCCCTGAAAATTCTTCAGATGTCAGAGCTACCACAGCCCCTAGTTTGCTTCCTTTGGTCTTTGTGCTCTCTTCTTGCCAGTGGTTTTCCTATTAAAAGATCTCTTTCAGTTATTTACCCAGCAACAACTGACCCTTCAAGGTCATTATGACTGCTTTCACCCCATTTCCATTTCTAGCAACAAAGCAATGAGTGAGTTTCATGACAATACACCTTGTGTTGCACTGTCTAACATATAAATATGGGGTTTGGGGTTGGGGCATCAGTCATGGTTGCTAGCGAACATTCCTAAGTGGCTGCTCCACCCTAGAACTTTGTCCCTCACCAGGTTTTGAAAATTTGGGGAGGTAGGGGACTTTTCAGTTTTCTTATGAGGAACAAGAGATTTATTAGACAAGACCAGAAATGCCAAATACCTTGCAGAACAAAATAAATAATTATACAGCCCCTGTAAATCACAACCAAAATGAAATCAACCAATAAACAATAGGTCAAAATGAAACATCCTAAATTTTTAAAGCTGGCTCATCCCACAAAAGCAATAATGGATATTTTATTCCTGGTTTTCTAACAACCTATAATTAGTCAAAATACATACTTTCTACTGGTTTCAACATTTTTGGCCTTGAAATATGAAAGTTTAGAAAAATCAGTGCACAGCCCCAGCTTGCCCTTTCTGTTCCCCAACATTGATGGTAGTATGTGTCAAGATATGTTTAGGGGCTGGCAATAAAACAATAGGCGATAGCTTGGCCATCTAAGCACCTGCCTGACAAGCACAAGGACCTGGGATTGATCCCTGGTACAACCTGCTGTGCCAGCTCAGGAAGCTTGGTTCACCATGCCAGTCCCTGAATCCAGGCATTGTGGCACTTGTCTGTAATTCCACAGCTGGGGAGGTTGACATAAGAGGATCACTACAAGTCCAAATTGCATAGTGAGAACCTGTATGAAATAAATAAATGAATTAAATAAATAAGAAAAAATATGTTTATTGTATGCTGAATCCCTGAGAAGGCAGCAGACACACCGCCTATAACAGGAAATAGAAGTTATTACTATTCCATTAACTCATGAAGAGAGTGAGGTTGTTTTAACTGTACCAGATCCTAGGCTATGCTGACTGACAGTTCTCCTTTGAGCAACATGGGCCACATTGCTTTATGTACCTATGATGTGTGGAGTCTTGTCCCCCTAAAATTCATATACTGCAGCTCCAACCACCATGTGAATAAATTTGCAAACAGGGTGTCTTAAGAGATAATTTTGGCTAAGCAAGGTCAAAACAGTGGTGTATTTATCCAGTATTACTGCTGTTCTTAGATAATGACGGAAAACTTCCACCAGAAATATGGACTCATCTATAAAACACCATGCCAACACACCCCATACAATACCTTGTAGGACTTATAGAGAAAGATCTCAAGAAATACCAAACCTGACAATGCCTTGATCTTAGACTTCCAACCTATAGAAGCATGAAAAAATGTATGACTGTTATTTAACCCATCCAACCTCAGTGATTAATTATGGAAATCTTCATAATGGAAGAAAATTCTAGTTGTGCCTTTTGAGAACTGTGTTTTCACACCCTTAGCCTCAGGCTAGCCTTATAATGATACTGCCCCAAACCCAAGTTCCAATCTGGCCCACAGGACTCTTGCCTGCGTGGGAAGGAGATTTTGAGTTTTTTCTTAAATGCATCACCCAATCTGTGCTAGAACCCAGCTCATCTGTGAACTGTTCCCATGTTTTAATCCACATTTCACCTCACACCTCATCTGAGGCCTTGGGCAAGTTATTTTCTTTGTTCTTCTTTTACTTATTTTTTTTTAAAAGTAGTAGTAGTCATCCCATAGTGTTATGGAGAAGGTGAAATTAATTCATGAAAATATAACTTACTTTGGATAGAGCTTGATTTATAGTGAACACCTCCAGGAATATTAACTTTCATTACAATAACCTTTAGATTGGAATGCCCACCTGCATGGGTAACCTGAATCCCAAAAGCCTGATACACTGGTTGCTATTAAACGAAGGCAGGTGAGATACTCCTGTGACCTCGTAGAGAAGCTCCTTACATAAAGCATTCTAGTTGTTCTACTTACTTTTATTCTAGTTGTGGGCCTGACAAACCTGATAAATCTTTTAAATTATATGCCTCAGGTCAGCCAATGTCCCTTTCCTGTATTCCTCTGGAACAAGCTGTAATATAAGCCCAAGACCCTACTCAGGAGTATGGAGATTTAAGCATGCCTGTCTTGCCATCACGTCCATAGCCCTGTGATTCTGTGATTACGAGAGTCCCATGTGCCTTACACTCAATTCTGTTAATTTATGAGATGCTCTAAGGCTTTTTTGCCCCCTAAATAATAATGACACACAAAATTTTGTCAGTGAATTTACTCAAAAATCAAATAACTTGGGAGTACACAATTAGAAACAGTTAAAGGAGACAGAGCTTGCAAAGTTGAGTAGCAAAGTGCAACTTCGTAACAAGGAAATAAAGGCCAGAAATGTGTTCTATTTAACACTAAAGGAAATAGCTTCTATCAGCTGGAAGATCAGCTCCAATAACTTTAGGGATCCATTTGGCTTTATTAGGTCTGTTGCCATTGTGATGGGCTAAGAGCTTTCTCTGAAAGAAAGTAATTACTGTACCAGGGCCCTAGTCAAAGAAATGCAATTGTGTTTAAAAAATCTACTTGCTCAGCACAATTTAGGCTCTCTCTGCCTTTCTGTAAATTGGATCAATAGCTGGCAGATATATAGATCTCCATGATGGCCAGATTTTAAGTCTTCTCACTTAGATTCTACAATGACCTACAGTGAAAGAAAAACCACCGAGTGAAAACATTCACAACAAAAGCTACATTGATACTTCATCATTTCCACAAAGCAGTTGCTATTGTATCCTGGGGCTTTAGATGGAAAAGTGTTGGAATGAACGTTGTCACATATCTACTTTTGGCCCACCACTGCGATATGCGGTATATTTGAATTATATAATTTATATTACATGACTTGTATTGCTGCCACATAAGTATGGAGTGGAAAATGCCCAAATCTACTTCAATAGGATGCATGAAAGTAAAAGGAAAGAAAAGAAATCTGAACCATAGCAGAAGAGTCAATTACCAGGCCGTATTTAGTGGAAGTTTTAAAAGATGCATGTTTATCTCAAATCTCCGTAATGCGCTATTTACAGTTGGCCCACATAAGTAATCTATCTAGTTGTACTGGAAACCACCAATGGTTTGAACAAGTGTTCAATTTTTATGAGTAATATTTTCTCTTTTCTCTCAAAGTACTCTGAAAAAATGACCCTTGCCTGTAAAAGAAAGATATTGAAACCAGACGGATGGACCCAAGACTGTGACAGTGAAATTTTCAGACACAGAATAGACAAATCCTTTTACCAAGTGTCACCTTAGAGAGCTTTATTTCTGACATTTTCCTTCTAGAAAGGTTGCTTCCTAAAGCAAGGGCCACCTGACATAACTCTTCTAAAATTCTTTTCAGAAGCATAACCTTTTCCTCAGTGTTGGGAGATTTGTACAGACTTGAAGTCCTGAATTTCCTTCCAACCAATCTAGTAAATGCTGCAGTAAAACCTTTTATTTAAAAAAAAATAATGCCAAACAAATTCAGTTTAACACAATCTGAAGAAGATTTAACTCTGGTAATTCAGAGCTGTGGAATAAAAATTAAAAGTAAAACGATATCTTCTCTAATGTTTTTCTGTGCCAGGGTTTGATTTGAGAAAAAAAAAAAAAAGAAAAATCCATCTGGACTTAATAAAGATTTGTTCTTCCTAGGTTGTTAAAGTATATTGTTTCATTTCCATTTTTGAAGGGAGAGAGGATTTTTGGTGCTGTGCAACTAAACAATTCACTTTCTTTTTATTGAGATCAGTCTTATTGATTCCATAAGTCTTCATTAAACATAAATAAATACGTGTTGCACATCTCCTCTGAGACACTAAGATATGATAAGTCCCGGGCTGGAGAGAAGCAAAAATGTGTTCTCTCCCAAGAGAGGACTTGAATCCAACCCACAGGTTAGGGAAAGCTCCCTAGAGGGCAAGGACCTGGGTCAAAATCTGCACAGAGGCAGCAATTACAAAAATGAAGAATGGCAGGAAGAACAGCCAAAATGAGATGTGAGTGCCAGTCCTGTTGCTAGTGTCCAATGATGATGATGATGCAAGTCCATCCACACTCTGTGATTTCTCAGGTGTCACACCAGTGCCACCAATCAGCAGCTCTGAATGCACAGGGCTCCGTCTGGGTTCCCCATCCTAGGCCACGGTACCACGCATGTTCAAACCAGTGAGCATGAAGTTCAACTTGACTTCTCCCTCTTTTCAACTACAATATTTAAAAGAATCACTAAATATTCTCTATTCTGTCCACTAGGTGTTGACTTAAGCTTTTACGGCACTGTTTCCAGTAACAGCTATTTAAATGACTTTTTCCAGCTTAATCAGGACAGCTGCTACAGCTGGTTTTGATTAAATAATTAACTACATTTTAAATTTAGCAATTGTTAACAGTTTTCATAAGATACATAATAAGTGCCAGTCACACAATACACTTCCAAAGAAATTGTGTCTAATGGAAAAGCTAGAGTCATGAAGAAGTAATTTTAATACCACTTCTATTAAAGACGCAAATGTAAAGAAAAAACCTTAAGAATCAAGGAGGGGTTGCTGTACATTAAAGCAAAATACATTAAAACCCTATGGTCAGAAACTAAGATTGAGAAGAAAATACTGCTGGGAAAGACAGAGAAAGCAGAATTAGCAAAGGCTGGATGGAGGACACAGGGTGCTGTAGTGTTGCTGAAGTATACATTTGAATTTGAAAATGACGTGAGCTTCCTGCTTCTTTGACTCCTGGAATACGAGTGTTTATTCCCCAGCACCTACAGGGAGTCAGATACCGTGCAAAATCTCATCGCAGAGAAAGCCTCACAAGAAGGGGATTCACTTTCACAGTCTCTACGAATGTCTATGGAGCCACTGAAATGTGATATTTCATCAAAGATAATATACAAAATGGACCCTTGCATACTCTCATCACCACAGTAACTGTAGGAAGGAGTATAACATACATTTTCTTGTAACGGGGTCAGTAGGGGAGTACAGTCATTCCCACTGATGTATGACTGTCTATGAATTTTTATGCCTATACTTTATAATCTTGATACTTAGAAGCACAACATTTATTCTCTGGCCAAAGGCTCTGCGCAAAGGAATGCATGACTGAAGCATTTCGGTATTGTCATTTGGAAATTGCAGAGTGTTCTTTTCATCTTCTACGACATTACCATAACCCGAATCCAAATTTAGCTGTATAACGTATTACCTAAAGGTGGAAAGGGAGTGGAGATGTTAAAAACATGGCAGTGTGCAGATGAATGAAATACAGGTATAGTGTTGCCATGTTTGTCACAGCTCAGAAATTTTCTGGGTGAATGGTGGTGGAGGATGAAGAAATAAAGATGAGAGTCAGAATACAGAAAGCTGAAGTCAGGTGGAATCTGCTCCCCTGGTAGGAGAAAAGGACTTCTCGATCACCACGGAATGTTTGCTTATAGGCTGATGTCATGTGACTCCACTCCCACCCCGCCTAGCAGCCCGTTTGCTTGGGCTGCCCAGGCACCTGGAGTTCTCTAGACTGGAGCGGCCTGTTCCTGCAGCACACCTGGAGCACTCTGCTTTCCAGACAGCCTTTCTCCAGTCCGGCGCGTGTCATCGATCTCCAGCCTCCACTGAGCCCCACAAATGTCATTCTACCTATTCTCTCATATTATACATTGAAAACCTACAAATCGCTGCATTACCTAGAGTAAGGATAACATCTAATTGATCATCAAAAGAGAACTTACGGTCTTTCAGGGGAAAGAAGAAAAAATAAGGGAAAATGGATAACCATAATTACATCAATTTGTGAGGGTTATTCCATAGGAAAGATGAAAAGACATTAAAATAAGCACCTCACAGTAGGTTATGAATAGCAAGCAGTGTAAAGTTGATTCATAGAAAGAAATCTATGTTCTTGTCCCAGTTTTGAGGTGTGGTACCTTTATAATACAAACAAGTTTTTAAATGATTCGATGTGTGATTTCAGATAAATACCTACTATTTCAATTTCACTGAGCTTTGGAAGGGACTACATATAAATGCTTGTAGTACTATAAAATAAAACTCAAAACAGTGTAAGGTAAGACTTCTGTCGAAAAATATTTTGCACTAAGAAATATTACATACTAAGCAATCCCCATGTACTTTCTCTTCATTAACTTTCAGTTTGGTTCCTCTTACTATAATTACTTAAAATTCAATTAAATGTGATTTATTTTTTAATTAATAAGGATTATCTGAGCAACAATGTCATGTCATTCAATGTATACAGTGTTTTAGATTTAATCATGAACATGTCATACAGGGCCTCGTATCATGTAGAAACTATTTTGAACATAAAAGTTACTGGATAAATCAGTTTTACATGTCACAGATTTTTATTCCCATCATGGTAGATAGATTCAGAGAGGCAAAAGAGATGTGTATGACAAAAACATTCTTGAATGAAAAAAATATGGTTGCTATGACAATTGTTTACCCTTCAAAATATATCATAAATGCTAAAATATTAAATTCTTAATCTTCAGTAACCAAGAGGCACCTTGTCGAGGCTGGCAATTCTCAACAGGTATAGGAAATACAGTTCAACAAGCTTTCAAAATATCATTAATAAGAAAGTACAGACACATGCAGTTGACTCAGTGTCCACAGGGAATGGGTTCCAAGATTCTATAAGGAGAGCAGAATCCTACAATGTTCATGTCCCTCATATAAATGATGTGCTGCTTGATACACACCTCCTTCCATATGCTTTACCTTATCTACAGATTACCCACTTACCCTAAGCCAGAATACAACGTAAACACAACAGAAATTTATTGTATTGTAATATTTAGGGAACAATAAGAAAAAAATGAGCATATACATAGAATGTTTATTGTTCTTGGTTGTATCCACAAATTTGAAACTCATAAATCTGAAATCCCAACTGCATATATGCATACAAATATATATATATA
>NW_004524582.1:18773684-18775236 GCF_000260255.1 Octodon degus
ATTGTTCTCTTCTGATTGTATATGATTTTTCTATAGAGAAGGAAATTGCTAGTATACTAAAATTGTGCTGTTCTATGATCAAATAATATTACTGCACATATATTTGCTGTATTATAATATATACATACTTGGAAGATTAGGATAACACATATTTATTATATCATCCTTTCTATAGGTCAGAAGTCTGGTTACAGCCAAGTTGGATTCTTTCTTAGGGTCTCACAAGTTTTAATCAAATTGTTAACCAAGAATGAGATCTCATAGTTTTGACTGAAGAATGATTCCCTTTCAAGGTCCCTTGAGCTTTTACAAGATTTCAACTCCTTGGGCATCAATTCCAACTGAGGGCATCAATTTCTTGCTGGCTTCTGTCCAGAGTCTGACAGCTGCCACATAGACAACACCACTTGCTGCCAGCATAACCTCTTGCTTCCTCAGAGGCAGCAAGCAAGAGACTCAAGTAAGAGAGGCACTGCAATATTACGAAGCATGGTCGTATTTCTTACTGAAATACCTTCCATCACAGTAGCGATTTTATGTATTTTTTAAAGCAAGTAACAGATCCTCACCAGGTATAGAGGAAATTAGACAAGGCTATGGATAGCCAAAGATTAATATTACAGACTACCTTCAGATTCCCTCTCTTAAAATGCATCAGAAAAGATAGCCAAGAGAAAGACTAAACAATAGTGTCCACTGGGATGCTGTATGTTATGTTTACTCTCTAGAATCAGTTTCAACTCACAAATAATGAGGATAAGAGGGCAGGCTGGAATATGAATGGTGAGACTCTAAAACATTGACCCAACTGCGTAGTACGAAGTTTCAATAGACGTAAAAATTAAAAGTTCCACATCACATGAAATACTAAAAAAGAGCTGAAAATAAAGTGATATTAAAAATGAATATACAAATAATCATGGCAATTGGATAAAAGTATTTCTGAGTAAATATTTGAATTTTTAAAAAAATCAACATTGTTTTAAAAAGATTTTTGATCAGTACTAATTCATAAACTTTGCAAGAGCTTAACTAATGTCTGCTTCTTTTGAAAATCAAAAGAAAGAAACTACAAAAATGTGAGATTGTAGGAATGTAGGAAAAAATAAATTGAATATGTGATTTCAAAAACCCTGTGGTTTGAGCTTTTACAAACATAAATTCATCAAAATTCTAACTAAGGAAAGAAAAAGAATACAAAGACACTAGGAATGAGCAAAAAGTCATTTCATTAAGAAATTTAAATGATGTATAATCAGATATTGTCTGGAAAATAGATCAAGAAATTTAAATATTTTCAGAAAAAGGAACAATTAGCTAGCAAAGTATAAATTATCAAAAGTGATCCCCCCAAAGTAGAAGATATGCAGTACAATTATACAACACACTGAAGTGAATGAAACACTTTGCTGTTTAGAGAGAGATTTCCTCAAATTCCTAAGAAAAGGAATCCTTTTGTTTTCGGGTTTTATCTTTTGATACCCAGTACTGAACGCGGGGCGTGATGCCCGTCAGGCAGGTGATTGTGGCACCGAGCTACGTCCCCAGCTCA
>NW_004524582.1:18776190-18779547 GCF_000260255.1 Octodon degus
AGAAGAAGAAGAAGAAGAAGAAGAAGAAGAAGAAGAAGAAGAAGAAGAAGAAGAAGAAGAAGAAGAAGAAGAAGAAGAAGAAGAAGAAGAAGAAGCCAACCAATGTCTAATGCTGGAAAGGCTGTTAGGAAAAAGGAACCCTCCTCCACTGCAGGTGGGAGTGCAGACTGGTACAATCACTGTGGAAATCAGTGTGGAGATTCCTCAAAAAGCTAGGACTTGAGTTCTCATTCAAGCTGGCTATTTCCCTTCTAGATATTTTCCCAAAAGAATGGAAACCATCATATCTTGGCAATATACGTGCACCCATGTTTATAGCAGCGCAATTTGTCAAAGGTAAATCTTAGAAAGAGCCCAGATGCCCATCAACTGAGGAATGGATAAAGAAAATGATATTTTTACACAATGAAGTATTATTCAGCTATAAAAAGATAAATTTCAGACTTTGGTAGACAAATGGATGCAGCTAGAGACTGTATCCGTAAATGAAACAAATCAGATCCACCTGTGCAAACGCTGCATCATCTCACTAGTGTGAGAACCTGAAAAAGTAATTAAAATTTAAAAGGTACAATACAATGGATACTATGAAAGGGAAATAATTTGTTCAGTGGGAAGGAAAAACTGGGTGACAAAAAGGACAAAAGAAAGAAGGGGAAAAGATATACCTAGGTATATATCCAGAATGAGTTGGATAATTGTATTGTCGATTTCTGCTGCTCTTTTGAAAGGGGCAGTTAATCCTTACTTTTTTATTCTTTTTGTTCTTTTTTTCTTATTCTTCTTTTGAATTTCTTTTTTTATTTTAATTTTTAGTTTTATGTATTTGGCACAGGGTCTCACTCACTATGCAGCTCGGATGTGATCCTCCTGTTTTCAGCCTTCCCAGCACTGAGTTTACAGGCATGTGCCACCAGGCCTGGTCTCCGGAGCCAGATCAGCATGCCCAGGGGTGGGGCCAGTGTGGCAGGTGGTGCTGGGGATTGAACCCTGGTTGCTACGCAAACAGATCTTGCACATTTATACCTGGTAACCCGAGCAACTAATTTGAAGTTAGCATTATGTAATACAGTAACCATTGTTGAATTCCTGTTACTTTGTTTAGTGAAACTTTTTATCATTTCTAATGCTTTTTTCTCTCACTGTTTTGTACTCTTTAAAAAATAAATCAACTATGTTTTTATCTTTTCAAACAAAAGACGTTCTACATTGAGTTGGAAATCCAGTTAATTCAATTAATCAGAATAGAAATTATGTACATAAACCTGAATTATCAATGGACAACAAGTCCTCTCTTCATAGATAATGAGGAATGTATCAAGAATTGCTAAAAAGGTCCTAATTTAACCAAAATAATCTATATGAATACAAATACACACACATAATACTCTCCTCACATATGAAAGGCTAAAGTGACCTATGTTCCTTCAGTGATAAAACTCTTGTGATATCCCAGCACCCCTAACAGCTCCCCTGCAGCCAAAGCTTATATCCCACTTTAGAACCTTCCTGTAGCTTCTGCTGCCTTTCTGGGGCTTTGCACGGGCAAGTGCAGGACTCTGACAGCCATCACCTGTCACTGGTAACATTTTCCATGCTGATCTGCACTGGGGATTGCTGATGATCTCCACTAATTAGCGCTGGACTCCACCACCAGTCTCTGGAGTTCTTGAGGGATAGTAGACCAGAGTGACCACTAACATTTTGAAAGTGATCTGATCTATCCACAATGCTTCAGATAAAAATCGTAAGTAAGTTTCAAGGCTTCATTGGAACCTGTGTTGGATGAAGCACACCGCGGAGGCACACAGAAGGCCCACACGGCTGATCTAACAAGTGCAAGGGAGAGCGTCTTCTAAAGAGAAGGTACAGGGTGCGCGTGTTCCCTTTCATCTCTTTCAAGGAACTTTTTGAAGATTTTCACAGTAATGGCTGGGTAGGGGCAAGACGATGTATTCAGAAGCTGACAGCAGGGCAGAGATATCTGGGATTGATTTATGCAGTCAAGGAAAATAACTCCCAAAACAATGGCAGGAGGTGTAGGCAAGTGGCAGCTGGCACAGGCGTGGCTCAGCTGAACTTGGGTGGAAGTAGCTACTTGACTAACAAACCTATATTTCCATGAAAATGGTGGGGCTGAATTCATGACTACCTAGGCTTTTGAGGAGTCTTTAAGAGAACCAGGGACTAGGGAGATAGCTCAGAGGCTTAAGCGCCTGCCTGGACTTGAGTTTGATACTTTTTACCAAAAATAAAAATGAAAATGAAAAATAAAGGAGGATCAGCAGTTTTGGTCACAGACCCATCAGGCATAGGGATTTTGGAGACACCAGCCATAGGCCCTGATCCCTCCTTATTCTTTTCCTAGACAGACATAATTTTTCAGCTGTTGCCCAGGGAGGTAGTAGTGCTCCTGGAAGGGCTATCCTAGCTCTCATCCTGGCTGCTATCATCCCTGCATGGCCTTTGCGAAGATACAAATTAGCACCAGTGATGAGTGGGAGACCCGGGACACATCACATGAAGTCATCCTTGAAAAGGCCATGGAGAGAGATGAGGAGGGTCATGACGGCTGCCAGCTGGGTCACCCATCCTTCTAGCTATCAGAGAAAAGTCGGAAGGGTCACCTCATCTTTTTCTATCTCAAATCCATGTTTTTTTTTCTCAAATTAAAAAAGATATAAAGTATTGTAAAGCCTGTTACCATATACTGGACATGGGAAAAGGGCAGCTACCATGTTCTCTGATAAAAAATGTGAGTCACTGTTAAATCTTGAAAAGTAATCTGACAACATCCATTATAAAGAAAGGCCCCAGTCTTCAAATGTTCCTTTTTGCTTTTCAGTATTTCAGACTTAATTATAAGTATGCAAAACAATATATACAAAAGTCCTTACTGCACGTGTTCCTGGTTGGTGTTTGTTCTGCTTTTGATTTTTGTTGGGTTTTTATTCAAAAAAAGCAAACAATAAACAATGAAGAGTAAAAAGAAATCTTAAAAAACACTTGAATGTTTGTCAGTTGAGGAGGACTAATGCATGCATTCATTCCATCAAAGCACTTAAAAATAGTAAGTCATATTTGTGTTTACTGGACAAGGAGTTACCCATGCCATAACTCTAAATAAAACAAAAATACAAAATATATATAAAATTTCCAAAACCTTCCTATTTGTGCTTCTATGGTTCTGTGAAGAAAGAATACAACCTGGCAACATTAAAACCAGGTATTAGTGTTGACCACGTTATAGCAGATTGCAAGGGCTGGTGTGAGAGTTGAACTGATTCAATGTCTATAATAAAGGCATGGATTTAAATGTAATATTTGAGAAAAGTAGGGGCCAGCCAAATAGTTCAG
>NW_004524582.1:18780037-18791713 GCF_000260255.1 Octodon degus
TTGTAGATAGGATATCATGTCCGCATCTTGTACAGCAATTAACCACTAGGAAGAATGTATGCAATGTGTTAATTATTGAAACTGTCCTACAAATTTGATTTGAAACTCATTGCTATTTGTTTATCAATAAAATTATGGGAAAAATAAATTTAAGAAATTAAAAAAGGAGGTGTGCATTTAGTTTAGAAGAGGCTATAGGGTCTGTAAATGTGTGAAATTTAGGATTTATATTCACTATGTCCTGTTACTGTTGCTAGTAATCTACTTCTGGATCATTCTTAGGATTTTGTTCAATAAATAATGAATGTAGAAAAATTAAAAAAGAACTAGTTGAAGATGAGAGGGAGAATATGAAGAGATAAGATTGAGACAACTATGCTCATCTCTTCAATTTTAGTATTTCTCAGATTCCTGTCCAAAACTCTTCTCTTGCCTGGTCATGAACTTAATAGCATTGTGGTAAAATTCACTCATTACTGTTTGACTTGCCCCAGGATGTGAAGATCTTATAGATCCAGAAATAATGACTTTATTCCTTTTACTCTGGAATATAATTAGAAGCTATAAACTAATAGGCATTCACATGTATTTGTTGAATTATGGAAAGAAAGGGGGAAATTTGAAAAAAAGGAAGAGGTGGTGCAAAATACGGAGCATAGTGCCTGGCACACAT
This sequence comes from Octodon degus, assembly GCF_000260255.1. Lineage (NCBI taxonomy): Eukaryota > Metazoa > Chordata > Mammalia > Rodentia > Octodontidae > Octodon > Octodon degus. Next base: position 18,780,711 of record NW_004524582.1, read on the forward strand.
GTGACCTTTACAGAACGCCTTCACACCAAGCCCCTTTCTCACCCAATTCCCCTGTCCCCACTTCCTTATTCCTGAGCACCTCTCACTTTTCTGACTGAGATATACCATATCCAAGCAACAGAAAGGTATCCAGTAATTCATCAATTCCTCACCTCCCTGCTTAGCGCTCCTGGCAGCATTTCAGCCCCTGGTGGGAGATCCACGGTCTTGGGCTCTGCTTGCAGAATGGCCAAAGAGCACATCTGGATTGAGCATTTCACTTTCAATCCAAACTTGCTTGTATTAACACTCTGTCATACTTAATATGCACTGGGCAACATGTAGTGTGTGAGATTTAGACCCATTGGAGAAAGACAAAGAATGACATTGTTGAGGCCATACCATCAGGGGGTATAATTCTTTGTAAAGCTATATAGTATGTTCCAAATATATTGCAGCTGTTGATAGGTTTTATTGCATTTACATTTAGGGACCTTATTATATTTGCAGGAAAAATTTGTTATATTTATTTTTATTGCTCTAGCAGTTTGGGATATTTTCTTATTTGTCAGGAATTTATTCCGTTTATGCTCATTGAGTTTATACCTTAAGTTTGCTCCATGAACAGGCTGCGAATAATTTCACCTGTTGTCATTACGCTTGCAGTCAATTTTCATTACTACCCGCTAGTATTTCACAGTGTCTGCAGGTGCTGCATATTACATTAGTGGTTTGAATATTTTAAAGTCAGCCATAATGGGGCAGAGCTTAATCAGCTGAAGAAAGGGCACAGAACCTGTCAAATGCTCCAACTCATGGCAGGTAGAGGAAACCCACCAGGCGTGGAGGGCCCCCTGTGCTCACCTGCCACATTGAAGGAGTCCGTGTCCAAATGCCTTCGAACTGCATCTGGTATGCTTAGGCTTATGTGCTGCAGACTCTGTGTATTTTATTGCCTCTCATTTCCAACATTTCTCTGCTGATGAACTTAATCAAGGTAAGACATAAAGCTTGAATTTGTGACTAATTGTTGTCTTCAAAGTGGTTTCTTTACCTGAACTACCTCCACTTGAAACACGAGTAGACAGGCAAATAAAATTGCATTGCAGATGAGCATAAGCAGAATACTTACCACAATTCTTTGAATTTAGGGTAGAATTTAACTGATTGGCCATTACTGTAAAACCTGAGGACTTACAGTGTCTGTAATTTTTAATATAGGGAGACCTGGATGCAAACTTCTGTTTGAAGTTCTGTGACTCAGTATTTCCATTAATGACAACAGCAAGAGACAATTTTGTGCATGGAGAAAACTGGAATAATTACAATATATGAATATCAATTAGCAGCTTTGGAAGGAAAATAATCATCATCGCAGAAGCTTAAGTTTACTGAGTGTTTACTGCTTGCCAGGCACAGTCGTAAAGCTCCTTAAAGGAGTTAAGCCTCATAACAACCCCATGAGCTGTGTGAAAATAATCAGCCACATTTTGTATGTAAGAAACTGAGCCATAGAGACGAAGAAACATTGTCGAAGGTCCAGGAGTAGGGTCCATAATTAGGTTTGAACCCAGACCATTTGACTTCAAAGGTCAATGGCAGAAGCCTTTCTCCATGAAGTTAACTCCTCTCTATCTCACTCAATCAAGGTAGACAGTCTACTGGACTCTAGTAAAACAAGGATTTATAGTATGCATTGTGCTCTGCTGACAGGATTTTCTTCAGGACTATTGAGTATTCTACCTTGCTAATATTTATACAAATATATTTTCCATCCATTAGCTTTGAATCCACTGGTTTGCAGGAGTAGCATTTTGCTCTGAGCTATTTGTGACACAGTAATTTGTCATAATTCAAAGACAAGAAGCATATCTAAATTATCCATAAAACCCCAGTGCGCTCAGTACATGCTCAAATGACATTTGTTGTAATGAAGTGCTCAGATCATGGTCTAAACTTTGTTTTGTTTATAAAGTTAAAATTTATTAGCAGTGATTGTCTTGCTGAATACTCATAGATTGTAATACTGTTAACTTAATCTGCAATTATGATGGGATATATACAGCTATGTCTCAGAATATAGAAAACACAAAAATCTCCTACTCTGCAAGTTGCTTGAAAATAGTCAAACTACATATAAGTATACATACAAAATTTTCTTCACACATGCATTACAATTGTATAAAATCTAGTTAAATTATTTCTTATATCAATGGAAAAATTCACAATACACAGTATACTTTTAAATACAAAATAATGGGTAGATGACAACAAAAATTTAGATTTAGGATTATATTACATGATAATTACTCAAGCAAAACAAAGTTAATAAATTTACAGAAGTATTCAGCCTATTGGAATAGAGTAGCAGCAGATGACAGCAAGTGAGGATAAGTCCTCACAAAAAAGACCAAATGCAAAGGAACAAGGAAGCTTTTATTTCAAGGCAGCCTGTGACCAACACCGTGGTCTCCCTCGTCTGGAGCCACACAACGCCTCCGAGGCAGCTTGCTATTTGCTTTTAGGCTATATGCTTTTTAGATACCCACAGCAACTACACTTCTGCATTCACAGGAATTTCCCAAAATTGCCACACAACTGTTACAAAGCTTACATTCTTCAGATCTCCTGCCAGTCACAAGATGTTGCAGTTTAATGTTTATCCTACTTTCTAAGCTATTTAAGCCACAAGGACAGAACACAGAGTTCCTGGGTCAGAGGTGAAAAGACCAGCTCCCTGATAGTGTGGTGGAGGGAAATCCAGGGACTTGCAAACTGCATTTCTTTATCAATAAAATAAGATCAGACTATTGCCTTGTTTATCTCCCTCACAATTTTTATAAGGTAGTAGGGTTACTAAATTTAGCAAATAAAATATAGCATGAAAAAATATTATGTTAAATTTGAATTTTGAAATAGAAAACTTGAAGACATTTTAGTATAAGTATATCTCATTTAAAATTTAGGACATAGGGCTGGGGATATGGCTCAGTAGAATAAGTGTACGGCCCTGAGTTCAATCCCCGGTTTAGCCAAAAAAAAAAAAAAAAAAAAAAAACTTGTTCTAAAATTTAGGACATGATTATACTAAAATGTCTTCCTTTTTTCTGAAGTTAATATTTAATGACATTAATGCATCTTCATGGGAAAGTCAGCATGAGGATGGAATGAAGTAATGCCAGAAAGCATTGGACATCTTATAATCTGACACAGACTTTGAGATTGGAAATATAGTTGAGTCTTTAGAAACAGGAAACTATACTTAGAGTAGACTTAACACTGAGTCATGGCATTAATTACCTCCAAAACACTCATTTCGACATAGGTGAAGGGCTCCTGCTGTGACAGCTTTGAGGTGAATGCACTGACTCTTGGCCAGGAAACACCAAACCTTAGAGAAGCCCAAGGGCTTTTAGCTCAGAGTTTCCCAGACCCAAACAATGTCAAGGTGAGTGTGCGAGAGCTCTCCATACGTCCATCACAGATGCAGCTTTGTAGGCCTCCACCCCAAACTCCAGGGTGTACCCCCAAACTGGTCACCAAATATAAACATCTAACAAGATTCCTAGATGATTCTGATAACTTCTTAGTTTTCCAGAGTCTAGATTTTCTTTTTTCATAAGGGAGCACTAGAGTCTAAATTTTGTTTTGTAAGAGTCCAGAGTCTACATTTCTTTTGGAATGCCTACTGCCAGTAACAACCATTAAAAACTAATTATCCTCAGATTGGTGCTTAGCCCCAGCAATTCTAACGGGCAAGAGAGGACCACTGGCTGACTACCCCCATGTCTTCTCCACTCACTATCCATACCATGATGTGCCATCCCAAAAGGCTTAGTGTATATCCCAATATTGTACCGAATTGACTAGATGCATTTGAAACATCTGATTGCATAAGCATTAGTTACCTGGGAGCCAGGTCTGGTGGCCCATACCTATAATCTCAGAACTCAAAAGACTGAGACAGCAGGATTCTACACTACATAGTGAGTTCAAGGCCAATGAACTACAGGACAAGACCCTGTCTCAAAACACAGAAACAACAACAAGAAGAAAAGATAACTAATTCAAAACACTTAAAATGCTGGAAGTATGACCTTCAGTCTTAGCCATACGCAGGTGTTCACATGATATTATTGTGCCATCAAAAAATAGTACTTTCATAGGTCTTTTTTCTCTACCCCCCTCACACCTCTCTTTCTCCTTGAATCTTCTAACATCTTATAGATAACCAATAATATCATTGCCCACCTTAGTTAATATGAAAGATTTACCATCTCTAATCCATAACCTCACCCATGCTAAGTAATGTGTTAAATTTTTTCTAGCTTATTATAGTTGAATTTTTTTTGAAGAAGAGAATGACTTTTCCAGTGGTTAAAGTAAAGCATGAAATGTAGAAAAATGTCATCTTTCCAAAAGGCATTATCTACCAGTAAGTTTTCTAGAATACAGCTTGGTTCTTTATAAAACAAATGAACAAACAAAAAATAGAATAACTGAATGCAGTAAGTCATTCAACTTACATATTTCTAAGAGCATCTCTTTATCTCTGATGTTAGTATGAAATTGACGAACATTAGTTTCTCAGATAGTTTAAATTCTCAATAGTCTTAGTTCTTCATTTAAGAAAGTTCAGGAGCAGAATTTCATTTGTTGGATAGCAGAACAGTGATTCTCTTATTCTTTGTGACAAGTTGGACATGTCTGCTCATTTTTGGCAAAACTCAGTCACCAAAGGAGCTGCAGCCAGAGTCTCCATTTACTTTAATATGAATCAAATGGATATTCTGCTTCTTCATCCCCTTGTCTTCTGAATTTCTTTTTCTTTCGAATTAAGTTGGAAAGTTGCAATTTACTAAGCTTCTCCAAAGTCCAATATCTGGGTGTATAGCTTGACAATAGTCAAGAAGCAGTTTAGGAAACAAAGAGAAATTGGCAGAGGACTTTATTATTAGGGCTTTGGTGTGGCCTAAGTAGAATTTTGTCCTTGGTGGATCATTATGGCTTATGGCTTCATGAATAGTGGTAGAGAGGCTATTTTTAGTCAGCTTAACAATAGAAATGATCCCTTGATCCTTGCAAATAAGTTTTTGCAAAGACTTAGTCAAACTTGGACAGCTCTGCCTTCATGAGTAGACCAATCTGCCTTTGCACTATGTAGAGCTTGATCTTGAACTACAAAAGGGTGGCTTGGCTTTGCAGAAGTCTGTGAGTTAGAGATTAAACATTGTGTGTAGGCTGACATGAAGATGAAAGAGTACAGAAATGAAAAGCCCTCTAACATGCCTTGCTTCATGTTGTCCACAAAGCATAGAGAAGAGACACAAGCTGCTGGCTGTGGTGAGACAGGAAAGCTGTGTGGTGCCTGAGCATGTCTGGCAAAAGGTTGGAAAAGGAAGTCTGTACTGGTAGGCACCATCTAAGTTTGACTGTTAATTTTATCCTTACACCTCCAGTGATATGCAGTAGAATAGCCTGTGCTGTTTGGGTATGGCTTAAGAGAGAGTCCCCAAATTCAAAACATGAATTACCTAGAGAAGTATTAATGAGCAAAGGAAAATGTGGAATTGCATGAAGGGAAATGAAAAAGTGATGTTTTTATCTCTATCAGCATGATTTTCATGTGTCTCTCCTCCTGCTAAATATGAGCTCAGGTAGAGGAAGGAGTAATTTTTATTGTAGCTCTTTGAACTCTGAAAACAAAGAGTTATTTACATTTATTTTAGTTTCTCAATTTTCAGAGGATTTCTCCCCTCTAAATTATCCTTATGACAATACTAAGTAACACATATAAGCTCTGCCATGACCCGGTTAGTGAAACTGCAATTGAGACATGATGAATTCAGAAAAAGTCCTAGAAATAAAGGCAGCACAAATACCAGAGTATAGGATGCAAAGAGAAAAAGAAAAGTAAATAAAGATACTTCCTGAGCTATATGGTAATGTTGATTAATTACAGTGTTATAATTAATTAGAAAGTTAGACTGGAGAAATCTTGTTCAACTTCAAATCAGTATTTAGCTGTCTGTACTGTACTATATTATCAAATTTGTAAAATAGGACTGCTGATTAATTATTTTTAGGTTTTCAGATGAGCAACAAATAAGAGTCTATGGAAAATAGCTGAAAATTAGAAAGCCTTCTGAAATCACAAATCCTTAAACGAAGGAATCATCTGAATAAGAGCAAGAAAAGTGTGTTACCTTACTCTCAATGACTTAGAGTTGTTAGACATTGTCCCAGTGGGATTAGATACCTATAACAAAATACCATAAACTGAAAGTATTATAAATAACCGAAATTTGTTATTAGAGGCTGAGAAAGCCAAGATTGAAGTGTTAACACATTCAGTGTCTGGCGAAGGCCCACTTCCTGGATCATAGTCATTGGGTTTGGGTCCTCATATTAAAAAGGGCAAGGTCTCTCCTTGGGATCTCCTCCAAGGGCACTCATTCCATAAAGGCCCTTTCCTTAGGATTTTGTCACCATTCAAACTCACCGCCTTGTGATGCTATCACTTTAGGGGCTAAAATTTCAACCTATGAATTTTGGGGGAGGGGTCCAAGTACTCAGTGCCTAACACAAAAAAAGCTCTAAAAATGACATGATTTAACAGAATGGCAACATTAATATTTTATTTTACTTTTTAATGTAAGAGTGGATAAGATAGGATACATAACTCCAAGGGAAGAGCTAATATGTTCTAGACTCGGGTCATTTACTCCATAAATATTTCCTTACTATCTATTATTACTTCATCTTTATAACAAAGCTTAATAATGCTTATTATCCTCATTTATCAGATAAGAAAACTCTAAATCAGAGAATAAATGATAGCAGTTCATGATCTTAGAAAATAAGTAAATTCAAGACTTTATCTCAAGTTTTGATAACAAGTAAACACATCCAGTTTAACAATTACATCTGAAAGTCCACCGTATGTTGGTGCTGTGGCCCAGCTCTGTTTATTAGAGTACACTGCCTTCATTACAGAAGAGGAACAAAAGCAGACAGGAGTAAAAAATAATAACAAGCTTCTTGGCCATAATAAATATTCCTTGTAGCCTTTACCTGCAGAAGCGCAAAGCCTGGTGAATACAAGTCAAATAGATTTCAGTGGTGATTCTGGTCATTAAATCTGGCACTAGAGGCTCTATGTACTTTTTGTCCTTAGTTTAGCTGACAACTTTTCCTGTCTCCTTCTTCAATAATTAGACACATGGTTGTTTATACAGGAAAATTGACAGCATGTGCCAAGAGATGTGTTGGAAGGTCTTAGTAAGTCCATATCAGACATAACGGGGAGCTGAGTTCCATTAACCAGCCACTTATCCTTTCCTCCTGCAAATAGAACAAGTCAAAAACAAATCTCATTTTGCACATTGTGCCCTTTGAAACTCGTCCTATAATGTGAGGGGAATGGAGAACCTATCAATATATTCTAAAGCTAAATTATGTTCAAAATGCCAACTTCTTCAATTTAAGAACCAGGCGAAGATCTTGCTCATGGACCTATTTAGTTTACATTTTAGAAGTTGTGTTGTAACTTACAATGGAGCTGATACTTTTGATGAAGTAAATTAAGATAAAAAGAATATTGTCCAAGGAATATAGTAGAAGTTCAATAAATACTTGTTAATTTTACCATTCAATGATCCTTTTTTATTTTTAGTGTTTTTCTGCTTCCGAAACACTTTATATACAATAACATAATAACATTTTTGTGTGAAAGAGAGAGAAAAATATGGCAAATATTAACATTTCTATTACACAGTTGGGAAAACCCTGGCAGAACTATGAATTATATTTTCTATGAACTGTTCCAAAATAAAGTTTTGACTTAGTCTCTAGTGAAATATTTTGCTTGAGAAATAAGAAAGTATGCTGCATACAAGTACAGGTATAATTATTACTATGCTAGTTTTCTTAGTTTGCAAGGGCTGCCACAATAAAATAGCATACACTGGACAGCTTAAATAATAAATGTATTTCTCAAAATTCTGGGGATGGGAAATCTGAGATCGGTGCGCCAGTATGTCTGAGTTCTGGTGAAGGTCACCTTCCCAGCATGCAGGTGCCTCCCATCTTTTCTATGTTCTTGTAGTCGCTTGGTGCACACAAGCTGAAAACACAATGGGGTCTCTTTGTTTTCTTATTAGGCCACCAATCCTATTGGATTAAGGTCGTACCTTTATGACCTCAGTTAGTTTGAATTGCTTCCTGAAACCCTTTTCTTCAAACATAGTCCTATCAGAAGTTATGTATTTCCTCCTTTTTTCTTCTTTCTTCCAATTTTGCATGCACACATCTGGCAATTTGAATAAATGGTTGGAACAAAACACTGCATTAATTACAACAAATACTGTGAAATTCATATTACTTTGTTAAGTGAAATTTCTTATCACTCGTACTTATTTTGTCTTGATACTATTTTGTAGTCTCTTCATAAAATAAAAAAAGAAGTTAATGCTAATGTAGGAATATGGTGGGGACACAAGTTTGTCTACCGCAGTGGTGGGGCACCTATGACATTGTGCTGCAGCCATCTGTTATCACTGAAAGCTCTAAAATGTTCACTATCCCTGGCCTATTATGTTAATACAATAAAAATCAATTGTGTTTCAAGAAATCCAACTTGGTTTGTCATCATCTAAAATACAATAAATATCTCAAAGCAATACTATGTGACTGCATTCTTGCCTTTTAAAAGTTTCTTAAAATCTCTTACACTACTACTTAGGTAAAAATCTTTTGGGTGTATTTATACTAGGGATATTTTTCTTTATTCTGAAAAAGTAAAAAAAGAAAATGTTCATTTTTATTGAAAAACATTTCATTTTATTTTAGTTAAGCGTACATTTCTATAAGATTGTAATAAGAACTGGTATTTTCTTATGCTTACTGTCCACCATTATAAAATCAATGATTGGGGCTGGGGAGATGGCTCAGTAAAATAAGTGCTTCCCTGGCAAGCACAAGGACTTGAGTTCAATCCCTGGTTAAAAAAAAAATGATTTCTGCTAAAATAAATAAAGTAGGGTACATTGTATTTTCTGAATGACCTGTATATCCAAAAATGAGAAGAAAAGTTATAATTAAAAACAAAATGATTAAATTCACTGGTGAAATATATGTAGATTTAAATTAAAAAGCAATCATAATATCTATGGCATAACTAAAATCATAAATTTCATGATAAGCTTAAAAATCATTACCTTCATATAATATTTACAATATAAAATAATAAGGCACATAAAAATTTCATTAAAAGGTTCATAACCTTGACAATAGAACATCTCCACTAGGAATGTTCGATTTTTGGAAAAGACAGAAATATAGCCAAAATAAATAATAAGACTGTAATTTTCATACAAGATTTTCAAATTCTCCATATTTCTATAGACAAGATTGATTTTTCTCAGTTGAACTCAATCATCAATGTGACAATGAAAGCTAAATTGAAAAGGAAAACAAAGTAGAGCCTGGCAAACACGAGCCGTGACAATAACACAGTCTTCATCGGACAGTTTTGTTATAGTAAGGTTGACAACAAAACTGTACAATCCAAGCACTACGTATCGGAGAACATAAAAAGATAGAGATGTATTTCTACATTTCTAATAACATTCATACTAATTAATTATTTTATTTCCATAGCCTTGTATAATAGAATAACTTAATAAGTAACACAGAATTTAGTTACATTTTGAAAATCACATATCAAAAATTAGATATCAATGTATAAATATATTTATAGAGGGGGCCGGAGAGATGGCTCAGTGGAATAAGCGCTTTCCTGGCAAGCGCAAGGGTCTGAGTTCAATCCCTGGTTCCGCCAAAAAATAAAATAAATAAATAAATAAACAAATAAATAAATTTATAGAAATCATGTAAAATATTGTTATCTTAGATTTGATCCACTTCCAATAAATAAAAAAGGGATATGAATATAGCTAAAATAAGGGTCCTGGGTTTCATCTTCAGTATGGGGAAAAAAAGTAAAGAAAAATACATAAAATCAGAAGCCTGATATAATGGGCATAAAACAGATACTTTTTAAATCTATTTGATTTTTTTTATTTTTGCAATGGTAGAAATTGACCTGACGTCCTTGCATATGCTAGTCAAGGACTTTCTACTGAGCTGTATCCCAGCCCACAATAAATATTTGTGAAATGAATGAATTAATAAGCTAATTACAAATTAATTAAATTCTATTTAAGTTGCCTCTTCCTGTAGAGTACTACCTACTTCAGTGTTTCTCAAAGTGTGATATAAACAGCAGCATAAGTATCATAGAAAATTTTGATAGAAGCGTAATTCTCAACCCATCTCAAAACTATCTGAGAGCAAAGCTTGAAATCTGCCTACAAGCTTCCTGGGTGATTCTGATACGTAATGCATGCGCAGGTTGGAAAAGCAGTTACGTCACCCCACTGACATCAGACCATACATCCCACAAGCACTATACCTAGAAAGCAAGAATTTCGTGTCAATGAAATACACAATTTAGTGGGATTCTGTGGTGTCTGCATGAAATTCACAATGTTCCAATCTTTAAGATAAAAGCCTGTAAAATTTTAGGGAAAAATGTGAAGGATATATAGCTTCAAAATCTGAAATATATATATATATATATTTTGCAGGATATCCCTGAAATAAAGAATACAAATTGTGTATGACAATGAGTTCTGAGTAAGCATGTAGGTTAATATTTGGTCAAAGTATAAGAGAATATCTGGGTCAGGGTGAAAGCCTCAAAAACTACCATTCCAAAAGGCCAACCAGAGTTCCAGGGGGAATAAAATTCTGTATTTCAGGAACTGATGGAAGACATGGGTTTGGAAATCATCTTTGTCATTTACCAGAGACCACATATAGTATGATCTTCCTAGTAGGCCCTTTTGTGTGTGAAAATCTTCAGGCAATATTTCAGTCTTGTTTCTCCAGGGAATTCATTCTGAGGATAAAGCTGAGAACGTGAACAATGTAGGTACCATACTCTCTGGAAAAAAAGAAAT
>NW_004524582.1:18792503-18794139 GCF_000260255.1 Octodon degus
GTGTGTTTTCAAGGATGACATAGTGACTATTTTAAATAAACATTGAATATGCTATTCAAAATTTACTTAAAAATAAATTACTATTGCGTATCTTGTGGTTAGTAATTTATAGTAAGATTCCTATTGCTTCGGCCTCACATTTCTTATCCTTACCAACCCTTTCTTAAAGCACATAAACATTCACACATAGACATAGAATCTCTCTTTAACTGCTACATCTACAAAAAAAGGAGTTAGATTTGTCAGAAGTAAAAGCGTTGAAGGAGTTTTGAACTAATGATCCAACTCCATATTATGTACTTTGATTTTCTATTTAGTAAAATAATTTTGGTAACATGAAATTTTAGTCAGTGGCAGCAGTAACAAAAGCGTCACAAATCAATTGGAGCAATTAATATCACATTGAAGAACAATACTATTAATGCATGAATTTCACAATTTACTTTGAAGTGGTGTGTGTATAGTTTTACTGTATCTTAATAAAGTATTTGTGAAAATGACAGTAACACCCATATTTTAAGAATGAATATAAAACTATCAAAGAAGTAAAATGATTTCCTCAGTTTCACCCAATAAAACAGTAAAAATATCCACTAGCAGACTGTGTCCTAAACAGTTTATATGGAGACATAGTGCTATTTATTCAAACAGATGGGAGTTAATTGATTTCACCATATAGACAAATACCATAGGAATATCTCCACTGCAATTTTTTACCTACATTTCAAAAATCATAGGCTTTGTTTCTTTTTATCTTATTAAGTTTCATGGTTTTTGGTATAATTTTTATTTTGATGTACAGAAAGCAGTAACATTATTATGGGACTTGGTATTGTAATAAAATGAATTCTGTTTTAATTACTTGAAATCCCTGTTACAAATGACAGACTGAAAGAATTTGCTAGTCTCACTACATCATGTAAAGAATTGTAGTATTGTCAATATCATGCTTTAAATCTGAAATTAATTGATTACCTCTCAAGCAGCAATGAATCATTCTTACTGTAAAGATCAATCTTCCAATATTACACATACTTTTCCCTAGTTCACTAGCTGACTTCTGTTCTTATTTTTGGAACTGTGCTAACGATAAGTAAAATAAACTAGTGTAAAAATACTGCTTTGTTTCAACAGTTCAGATCTTAAATTTTTGAAAGATAACACAAAAGAACTTCTGATTCTAATGAGCCAGAATCAACTTTGAAGCAGTCACTCTGACTTAAAACATTCAATGAACTGCGTGTGAATTGCTTTAGATCAAGAATCTTGGGCTGACGAGATAGCTCAATGGTCTAAAGTGCTTGCTTTAGCAAGCTTAGGCAAGCGCGCAGGGGCCTCACTTTGATCCGCAGCACCACATGCAGCGCCAGCCCTGCCCCTGGGGTGGGCTGAGCCGGCCACACACACAAAACAAGAATCTCCTCCAAAGACCTTATGCTTTTAGAAGGTGGATAAATCATGGGGATAATGTAGGTGAATTGCTGTTAGGAGCTGGAATCTGGTCAGGGGAGTTGAGTTACTGGGCTTATTACCGGAAAGGTGTGTTTCTCTCGCCTGTCCCTCCTTTCTCTCTCTCTGCCTCCTGGTCACCATGACATGAGCAGCTTTTCTCTCTATGCCCCTTTGCTATGCCCTT
>NW_004524582.1:18794239-18801120 GCF_000260255.1 Octodon degus
CTGGGCTTGATTGCATAAGCAGGGGCTTAGTTCAGGGAACTCTCTCGCCACCCCTTTCATGTTGATTTTAAACTCATTATGTAGTCAGACTGTCCTCAAGCTCCCAACAGTCCTTCTGCCTCAGCCTCCTGAGAACTGAGGTTATAGGCATGTGTAATCACACTTGGCTGGAATATTATATTATATTATATTTATGGGGGCCAGCAAGATAGCTGAGAAGATTAAAGTGCCTGCTTAGGCAGATGCAGGGCCCGGGGTTTGATCCCTCATTTTCCATGCTGGCCCTGCTCCCTGGGTGCACTGAGATATAAATTGAGACAAGGTGTGCTGGCATGTGCCTGTAATCCCAGAAGTTGGGAGGCTGAAAACAGGAGGATCAGTACAAGTCTGATCTGTGTAGTGAGACCCTGTAGAGTCTGTACTAAATATGTATTATATTTATGTTATTACCCAGCCATAAAATCCAAAAATTTAAGTCATTTGTAGAAAAATAGATGGATCACAAAGCTAAGAGAACTAAATTAAGCACATGTGAAATATCACAGAGTTTCTCTTAGAGGAAAGTCAGAATCAAAGTAATTAAAGGAGTGAAATGAAAGAGAGACAAGAGATGAGAGAGATGTCTTGAAGATGGAAAGTGTTTCTAGAAAAGAGGAGAGAGTACAGGGAAAGGGGTGCCGACACAACCAAGATGTGATACATTTACAATTTATATGTCCCAATTAATGTGATTGTTATGTTTAACAACAGGCCCTCCCTAGGGAGCCTTTTTTTTTTTTTCAGAACCAGGGACTGAACTCAGGCCCTTGTGTTTGCCAGGCAAGTGCTTATTCTACTGAGCCATCTCCCCGGCCCCTAATGTGATTATTATGTATAGCAAGCACATATACTAATAAAAATGACAGTTTATGGAATCAAAACAAAAGAGTGTCTTCAAGTGTACTTGTGTGTACACAAGCACAGCAATATGACTTAAAAATACAGTATAAAGAGGAAAATTTAGGTCAACATGACTCGCAAAGGCCACAGCGGTTGTATTCCTAAGACACATGAAATTAACGTCAGGTAAGTTGTCTGAACTTAAAGATTGCTTGTGCTATTGTGCTGCCTAGTTGCTGGTCGTAAGTGAATAAATGCTATTCAAGGCAACAGAAACTCTATGTGTGGTTATTACAGGTAAGAAACATCTTAAGGTCTAGGAAGGCTATAGAATATGAACAAAGCGCAGTATCTCCTCTCCAAAAAGACTGCCATTCTACCATAGAGATAAATAAAAATGCAACCTACTTTTAAAGTTAGCAAAGTAAGGAAAGCAAGCAGTAATTAATATGGGTAAGGAAAAGATGTGTGTTCTCTGAGTGAGTAGACTCTAGAGAGAAAATGGAAAATAGAGATGCAAAGAGAAAATGATTTACAAAGACATTCTGAGTGGGTTGAGGGGAGAAAGAGGAAAAAACTAGCAGAAAATAGAGTGCAAAATATGGTGTGGGGTGCAGAATAATTTCCTCCCAAAGATACTCATAGTGATCCCTACAAAGTGTAAATGTAGCAGGGAAAGGGGCAAAGAATTACGGTTCTAATCACCAGATGTTAAAATTAGCAGCTTAGGGGCTGGGGAGATGGCTCGGTGGAATAAGCGCTTCCCTGGCAAGCGCAAGGGCCTGAGTTCAATCCCCTGTTTCTCAAAAAAAAAAAAAAAAAAAAAATTAGCAGCTTATCCTGAATGATTAGAGAGAGTGAGAGAGGAGGACCAGAGGTGCTGACTTAAACATAGAGGGAAAGGCCTAAATTAAGCAAGGCTGTGGCCTCCAGAAACTTCAGAAGTAGATACCTCGTCTTCTATATGCATGAGTTCTCCAGTAGCTTCCAGAAAAAAATATGCACACTGGCTGACACCTTGATTTTAATCCAGTGTAACTCTCTGAAGTTCTTACCTCCAGACTAGTAATACACATGCGTAGTTTTATGTGCTAATTTGTGTTAACTTCACAGGATAGAAAGAAAAAGTGGTAACCTTGGAATGCAATAAGTAATTGAATCATGATGTGTTCTGTAGAATTTAAGCCTATACAAGAACAGTAATTTATTAGCATGATCTTATCACACTAAGTTCTATTGGTTTATTGTAGGAACTGTTAATGCTTAATGTTTGACCAATTTTATATGGCTCATATCTGGCAATCTAAACAACTACTTTGAAGATAATAATGTGCAATATGGTAGCCATGGATTTCCTATCACATTTTTTTGAAATTCTGTATCATTTTAAATGTTTTTTTCTTTAATTTTATTCTCCTTAAAAAAATAAAAATAAATAAAAAGCATTGAGGATAAACTGGAAGAGAGAGAGACAGGAGGCATTAGTCCCATTAGGAAGATGGTACTCAACTCTGGTTAATGTAGATTGGAGGTATGAAAGGCAGGGTACCATAGTAGGAAGGGGAAGGCTGTAGTGGACATTATGAAGATTGACTTTATTGTGTATAAAGTTTGGAGCATGCAGGGAGGCTCAAAAAGACTCAAAGTATCTCAAAAGAAAATAAGTGAAAGAGCATCTATAGCAACAAAATCTCAAAGGAAGACAGAAGAGGAGACATAGTAAAATTGTCTAAGCCTTGATATCTACAATTTTGGGGTTTCAATTTTTCATATTATAAAATGTAGAAGGAGTATATCAATTGAATCTGCATAAGATTTTATAGAACCAAGATGACACAGAATCTCTTACCTTCTCACCCAAATCAGTTTTCTCCTCTCTTTCAATACAGGAGTCCTAGCTGGATACACGGCTGTATTTCTCAGCGTTGTATCTACTTAGGTCATGTGACTTACTTGCCTTTTTCTATTGGAACATGAGAAATGGTAATGTGGGAAAATTTAGGGTCTGAGTTAATGAGAGAGCTTGTGTACCTACTGCAAACTTTCTGTCCTCTTTTATCCTAAGAGATGGTAGAGGCAGAAGCTAGGAACAAACTGAATTCCAATGTGAATGAGGAGAAGAGAGTTGAGTTCTGCTGATTTGAGCAACATCCCAAAACAGTGATACCTAAAGCTACTTTTGTTTTCATAGCTAAACCTCCACTAACAATGGGAAAATGGAACTCCTGCCACAAAATGTGCTACCAGAAGATGCAACTATGCTATTCTTTAAATAACATCACACTCTAGCCACACAGGTTTAAATACCTACAATCATGTACCGGTATATACATACAACTGTCTTAAAAGTGAAATGCCTTCATTTCATTTGGAAACACATATGGAAAACTAATGTTTCTGAAACATGTTGTGCAAGACGATATAGCAGAAACATCTATATCAAACAACAGCTAGGTATGAATGCTAAAGTAATTGAATGGGAAAGTAAAAGTAGGAGTAGTGTCATATTTATTATTACTCCAATTTGCAGATCCTCCAAGTTTCAGCATGTTCATAGTTCATGGAAATCAATGTCTACTTAAACGCAAAGGTTATAGTATACACATTAAGAAAAATCCTTTACTTTCCTCTCAAAGGTTCAAAGAGTTCATAAATAATTCGGGGTACTTTGTGGGTTATGTTCTTCTAAGCCCACAAAGGATGAAACATAATTGGATGCATTGAATCTAGAGAAAGAATTCCTGGACAAAACTTCCCCTATTTTTTATATGCTCTAGACTGAGCTATAGACCTATCACCTCACAGCTCATTAGGCTTAGAGAAGAAATAATTTAGCTAATCATTATCCAGACTTAATGATGCACGGAGTAGGCTGAGCTCCATTGTAGCCAGGCTGACCTGTGCTGGGAAAAGGGTCACTAGGCCATGCCAACTGTTTCTTGGCTTGAGCAGATGAAGACCAGACCTACAGAAGGCCAGGAGCAGGGGAGAGACAGTATTTTAATATTTCTTTATTATTAGTAACTCCATATGCTATCGTCCCAATTAGGTTTAAGGCCAAAAGACAACTGAGTATTTACCTAGTGTATAAAGAGTAACTTCAACATTGTGTAATTCTATAATAGAGGAGGAAAAAGAGAATGGAAAATACTGAAATAGTATGAAAGAGTTATTATGCAGGTAGTTTGCTACTCCTAGCTCATGCCTCACACACAATTTTTCCATCTAACTCCCCCATTTTCTTCTTTAGGTGAATTTGAATTTCTATTTTTCCTTCCTGATTTATAATAGATGCTTTCTGGCTTCTTTCATAGATCTTACCACAGTTACAACAGAGTTGCCTATTTATCTATTTCCCGCATTAAATTACGTGTTTCATGAGGGTAAGATATGTATCAAACATCTCTGTGCCTCAGTTTCCTTACTAGAAAACTGACAGTTATAGTGATACTACTAACCTCAGGGGGTTGTTCTGAAGGAAAAACTGACTAATCTAAGGTACTTGAATTGTGCTTGGTATCCAGTAGGCAACTTGGAGCTAGATAGTTGCCACTGATATTTAATGTTATTGTTACAATCTACATCTTGTCATAAGGAGTTCCAATTCATTTATATTGAAACCTAGATGAATTGAATTTTTAAATGCTGAAAAATTGGTTATTCAGTTATACCAGGCATATTTCCAGTATTAGTACTAACATCCAGTGTCCCCTTTGTTGAATAGAAGAGCCGTGGAACACTAGAATGTATGCATCTTTATTGAACCTTATTAGATCAGCAACACAGGGTTGATCATAGCTGTTCTATTTCTAGTTTCCTGATCTCTTCAAATGTCAACTGTTCTCTTTCTCTAAAGAGAAACGAATAGATCTGTATCAACTATCATTTGATTTCTAGCACCAACACTATTTATATTGATTAAATAAGTCCTACAATAGTTTTGCCTATAAATTTCCCCCCATATTTATGAAGCAACCCAAAAACTTTTCTCCAAGTATCAGACCTACAAATTATGGGAAGTTTCCAGTAGAACCCTCTACAAACCTTCCTATGTTCAGAACACCCTACCAGCTTATAGTCTATTGGTCATGTTAGGGAGTAACACCCACAACCATGCACAGTGTCTTCCAGGAATCCTTGAGGTAATATTTTCCCAGAGCTTGTTGCCTTCTTATTTGCTTGGGCACTTGATTCAGTGTTCTGTTCCTGTCTCCTTTATATTCAAATGTGGCTACAGGGCCATTCATGCAATGTAAGTCAATACTATACATGTAATTTTCAGTCTGGAGTTTTTAGGAAATTGCTCCACATCCCACAGGTTCTATTTTCCCTTCTTCCTGATGGATTAAAATGATGCCAACGTATTAGGTAGATTGTTTGTAGTCCAAAATAATGGACTTTTCTCCACACTGGAGAAAAGACACAGAAACATCTCCTATGTAATGTCCCTGAGATATAACATTTTATTTTATTTTATTTATTTAATTATTATTATTTTTTTTTTCAGAACCAGGGATTGAACTCAGGCCATTGCGCTTGCCAGGGAATCACTTATTCCACTGAGCCATCTCCCCGGCCCCCAAGACATAACATTTTATCCAAACAATTGAAATTCAGCGTTGGTTTGTCATCAACTCTGGCATCATTTTACTAAATTATCAACATTCTGTGGCCCCTTGTTTAAATTTCAGTGAAACATAAGTTATGAAGACCATTCATTAAGAATGTCTTAAATATGTGTGTATCCCTTCATCTCACCTCCACACCACTTCCAGTTTGAGGTCTTCATTTACAACTCTCTTAATTGATAAAATGCCAAACACTATCTTCTTGTCTTGGCCCACCAGATTCAGTCTTCATTCAGAATTCCAAGTGAGCCACCTGAAATCTGAATTCCAACTTGTCACTCATGACTTTTCTTTTTTAACAATCAGAAATTTACATTTCTGAGTACAATCCTCAAATGTGTACATCATTCGTGCCTTCTGTTTTTCTTTACCATCACTTGTCACAATCTTGCTGTCTTCAGTTCCATATCCACTTCTCAACTCAGTGACACAGTTCAGGATTTCTGGTTCTGGAATGGCTACTCAGCCTCTTGCAGGAACAGACATATTTATATGTATGTTATATGTATCCTAAACATCAAGGAGCGCCACCCCAAGTCCCCTAGAACACGGATGCTGAGGCTTTCAGAGATGAATGCCCACACTGCACCCCAAATCCCATGTATTTATCACAAAAAAACAGCACTATAATTAAACCTGAATCCTTAGTTTAGAAAAGAACTCATATATTCACATCTTTTGTCTTAAAAGAAAACCAAACAACATGCATACCATCTGTTCACTGCCAAGACCCTAGAATATGCATTTTTATCAAATAGAACTGAAATATTTATGAATACACTTCATTAGAAAGCTCACCAAATGATAACAGATATTTTCACTTTAAGTTCTGAAATGCTAATCTCTACTCTTGATAAAATAAAAAAGTTAAATGAAATTAAGTAAATAAAATCATAAATTAAGAAAATATTGCATAGTACAATTTTATTCAAATATCCCTGTCATTGCTTAATTTAATTAGAAGAAATTTGTCAAGCAAGACAGTAGTTTGACTATTTACATATATAAAACTCTGGTAGAGGCCAAGAAGGCATTTCTCTACCCTCAGAAAACTGAATTTTTGAATTAATCTCCAAGTCAAATCACCATAGCTTCTCAATGCTTAGCTGGACTCCTTGAAAGGAGGGATTAATTGTTAACTTTGATGTGGACATTTAGTCAACAACAAGGTCATTGTTTAAAGTTACTACTCAAAGTATTTAGATTTAATATTTTTACTGAAAACAACTACCTTCAAAATGAAAAATAAAGCTTACTAATTTTTAAAACAATACAAAGTATATCTATTTACACTTAAATCAAAATATGGTCTCTATGTCATTCACGTATATGTTAAAAATCACACATTTCTACATTTTCTATATTTTTTACTTT
>NW_004524582.1:18808940-18812615 GCF_000260255.1 Octodon degus
TAAAAAAAATGTTTTCTTGGAATTGCTATTTTTATCCATTATAAAATATGATATTTGTTTTCATTTGTGGTATCTTTTCTAAACTCTATATTTTTCTAAAATTGCTGTAAGTTAGGACAGCTATGCCAGTGTAGAGAAGTTATTTTTGCTGATTAAAGCAATTTTCTTTAAAATAAATAAACTCTGTGGCAGTCCCAGAGTTCTCTTTGTGCACACTCAGAAAAAAAGCTCACAGCGTGGTGACTTGAAAAGATTTGGGGGCAAAAACAATGTAAACAAAACTTCCAGGGCTTGCAATGGATACGAAAGTAATGTGCAAGAGAGAGCCTGTGCCCACTTTTTAAACTGAATGCCACTTCAAGAAGGTGTCAAGTGGACTGACACATCTGGCCACTTGCCCTTAGTAAATAAATGTGTGTCGTGGAGGTGTCACACTGAAATAAACACGGTGGTGAGCACCTGTGAATGTTTTGTTGTTGTTCAGCCTCTTCCTCCCGACTTGCCTGTAGTAAAGCTCAGGACCTCATCGGAGGAGGAGCTGAAACAAGTGGACTTATTGCAGCCCACAATCCGCATGGTCCTCAACCTGGAGACAGAATTCCTATCGTACACAACCCCTGAAAACAAGTTTAGAAACACAGGCCAAGCTTGCCAATCACAGTTCTTTCCTTTATCAATATCTGCACTCAATTGTGCACACAAGTACGCCAGCACGCACGTGCGTGCGCGCGCACACACGCAGAGTAAGCACATCCCTCTTTCCTTTGGCTTTCTGTCACCATCCTCTTCCCCCTCCTTCAGGCACGTAGAGAAGCTCCCCTGCAGCGGCTGGAATGAGGCTAACAGAGAAAATCCCATCATTCAGGGGTCCAGAGGTGGCGCTCCTGGTGTGGCAAGATTACGCCTGCCCCGCCTTCGTCCACTGGGGAGTGCATACTCGAATGCGCTGCCAGGAGGCAGCTTTGGTCAGGAGAGGCTGCTTCTTGGTCAGAGGTGCATTCCTGACGCTGGCCCACCTCGGTCACAGACTGAGCAACTGTCCTCCACCGCGCCTTCTAGCATACCATTCTCTCTTGGGGCCAAGCAACACTGGACTACGCCACAACACAGAATAAACCTCTTCTCCTTTACGCTGTGAGCATTGACTATTTCATCCAAGCAGCTGAAAAGTGATTAATACATTAGCTATATGGATATCTTGAAAGAAATTTTTAGGCCATGAAGTGGCCCAAGAATACACAAAAGGAAATTATGTACCGGGAGTAGAGAAAAAGACAGACTAGTAAATGATAATATCAGACAAGCTGCTAGGGAGCAGATAATAAGGGATTCAGGTAGTACATCACACCATCAGTGCATGGTACTATCAATAGAAAGTGGAGAGACCAAACGATTATGTCAGTAGATTCAGAAAAAAGAAACTCCCAACATTCATCACTCATTCGTGGTGAAAACTCTCTGAAAGACAAAAAAAATGACCTCAACTTTACAAAGAACCTTTTAAAAACTCATACACTTTTTCAGACTCTTTGTTTTAACTAAATATAAGTCATATACCAGGTAGTAACCTGGTTTTAAAGATGCTAAGCAACTTCTTTGTGGGAATTCAGGTGAGTTGAATGTGAATTACAGAGGTTTCATATGGTTCCATTGCACAGCAAATTAAACAGACTGCAAAACATTGTTAGAAAGCAGAATTATTTTTAGAAAACAACTCCCAACTAATAAATGATATCTAAACCCTACAATTTGGCCTACTGCTTAAATTGCTCTCTCTCTCTCTCTCTCTCTCTCTCTCTCTCTCTCTCTCTCTCTCTCTCTCTCTCCCTCTCTCTCTCTCTCTCCCCCTCTCTCTCTCTCTCTCTGTGTTGATAGAAAAAGTAACAAGGCAAGAAGTAGACAACACAACTATGAAATAAACTACAAAACCCATCAAAATCATTGAAGAGAAAGGTCACGTAAACTACAAAAAAGATGTGCTTCTCAGATACAGTAAGTTAGAATGCTCATGAATATTTCAGTATGGAATAACTAGAAGTTTAGAACAGAACCTATTAGCATATTTCTTTCCTTCTTAGATACAATGTCCAAATTTATTATATACCAAAATGTGCTCATTTTTCTTTCCAAGCTATATCATCTTGATAAAGTGTTTCCCAGATCTCGTTTTCATAATGCCATTTGATTAAAAGGAAGTACTACCAGAGTGATTGGTTAAGACTGTGAGCTATGAAGACAACAGCCCTGGGATTAAATCCCAGCATAGTTATTTGCTAGTTTGGATGCCACTTTATCTTGCCTAATGTGAGATTAAAGTCAGTACCAATCTCACAGGGCTGTTGTGATGATAAATTAAATAGTTTACATGGAACTGCTTGTAAGGTATTTGGAAAAGAGTAAGAATTTAAAAAATGTGGGCTGTCATTGTTTTGGGAAAATGTATTACATCATACTAAGAGTGATAAGAAACCAGCAACATAATAAGGAATACATTATTCGTCAGAATCATAACGGCTTTGATTCAGTAACTACATCTTGTTGTTGCAACAAAAAGAGATGGACAAGATTGTGTGACTGCATAGAAGTAATACACATATGCTGGTACTAAAGACAACAAAGTTGAGATCATTAACATTGGTCAAGAGCAAGATGTTAACAATTTCTGAAGCTTCTTACTCATCTTAAAATTTGACAGTTCAGTCTGGGCAGATGGCTCAGCAGTCTCAGTGCTTGTCTGACAAGCTCAAGGACTCAGGAGTGATCCTGGTCCCACAGGCCATGTGAGGCATGCTGTGCCAGCCACTGAAACTGGGCATGGTGGCATATGCCTGTAATCCCAGCACGGAGGAGGCTGATGCAGGAGGATCACTACGAGTCAGAGCTATGTAGTGGGACCTTGTACCAAATATGCAAATAATCAAAACACAAAAAATGACAGTTAAGCATTATATTTTATTAGCTTTGAATGTAGTCATTAAAAAAATCAATGCAAACTATTTGAACTTTTCATCAGAATCTAAGCCCTTCAAATCATACTACCGCATGGAAAATATTATTTCTATGATACAATTTTTATAATACAGAGTTTCTTGTGAACATAATAAATTGATACCTCACTGTTATTTTCAAATTGGTATTTGAATGCCTCCATACATTACTATCATAATAAAACTTGGAGGCCAAGGTCTGCAAAATAGGATCTGCCTATTTATTCTTGATATACCTCCATTGTTCTCTGCATTGGCAAAACTTAATTTTGCAAATTCTTCGTCGAGTAGAGAGTATTTTTTGGAAAAGCACATTTTTCAATGCATTTAGCAAAATCAAATCCTTTTGTGAATCAGACATCAAAAAACTAAGATAGAAATGCAGTGGCATTTGTGCCATAGGGAAGACTTTTACTTTCAGGCGCAGACTGTGGAAACTTGATGTATGCGCTCATGTCACTCTCTTCATTCTAGCATTTTAAAAGATTGTTCTGGCACGCAGTACGTCTTCAACAAATCGTGTTGAGCTAATGACACAGTCAAAAAAAATCAAGATACCATTAAGGGTATATAAAATTATTACCAGCTAGAATTAGAACTGCATTGAGAAGCTTTGACACAGAGTTTGAAAATGAACATAATTTAGATGGCAGATTTTCAAATTTAGTCCATTAATTCAGCCCATTCA
>NW_004524582.1:18812833-18814834 GCF_000260255.1 Octodon degus
ATAATTTTTTTGCAATAGTCACAGGTTTTTATTAGATGAGAGACACTCCAGATTATCTCAAAGGTAAGTGTTGAGAACTGCTAACAACCACGCCAGAGGAGAGGAAACACTCCTGTTTGTAGGAAGAGGCAGAAATAAACCCTAAGGTCAGGCTGTCCTCCAGCTTAAGTCTGTCCTCTCAGGAGACTTTTCTGCTTGGCAGTGTCACCAGTGCCATCAGGAAATGACCTGCAAGAGCTAGTTCAACTTGGCCAGCAGTTCTTCCAGTTCTGGAAGAGCTTGAACGTTCCCTTGAAGTCCCCTTCAGTGTGCTCCCTCACTGACAACCTGACTCCTTCAGGAAGTACTTCCAAGAAAATTTCCCCAAATGTAGCCCTCAGACCGCCAATCTGAGCTACTCCTTCATGGCAGCAAGGACTGAGTCCAGCAACATCCTGGTGCCTCGGTTCTGCATGTGGAACACTTCCATGGATTTGGTAAGCAGCACATAACTGTCCTCAGCTTTGATGGTGAGACGGTTGCAGAGATTGTGTACATACCGAGGCTCTCTGCCAGGGTCATGTCATATGCAGTCAGGCAAATGTGTAAAACCTCATATTTATAATCTGTTCCCCAATTAACTGGTCTCACTTCCACCTTTCCCCTCTCCTTCTTGGGCTCTTGTGGTATAATTAGGTGCTTGTATCTTCCAATGCCATGAGTGGGCTTGGTCTTGTACTGCCGACTGGTACTCAGTAGAATGCCACCTGCACAATAAACAGGACTCTCTCCCCAAATTCTGAATCTTAGCAGTGAAAAGTTTTCCTTTAAAGTGGTATTGTCCTGCAGGCACTGCACCTTTCCCAGGGTTCCATTCATTTTCTATTGCTGCCGTCAGTTTCTAGCTGTGAAAACAGAAGTCCCATTTCACAGCTGTGACCCGTGAGCCACTGACAACGCTGATGGAATGGCCTTCTGTATATCTTATATGAATTAGATATTACATATAAGGGCATCGGTATATATAATATATAGATGATATATAATACACATATATATATTTATAAATTATATAATGGTATTTATTAATATATAAATATAATACATTATATACATATATAATCTTCCAGTACCCTTTCTCTCTTTTCCTTTCCAATTCTTATTATGTACAACTCAAAACAATAAAGCATTCCATGGCTATTTTATCAAACTACAAATACTTTCCATTTACTAAATTAAATTTCCATTTGCTAAATTAAGCAGATAATTCCAGTTCTATCTGTCGATAATTTCAATGGGCTGTCTCCTTTTTCAGGTGAAACACTCTGACCTCCAAAACCTCATGAGGTCAGAGTGATGACCTCATCCACCCATCACCTTTTCCATATTCACACCTCCGTGGTATTGTTTCAAGACATTTTCTGTGCCAAAATATGCGCACAGAGCCACCTTC
Source organism: Octodon degus (assembly GCF_000260255.1). Taxonomy (NCBI): domain Eukaryota; kingdom Metazoa; phylum Chordata; class Mammalia; order Rodentia; family Octodontidae; genus Octodon; species Octodon degus. Next base: position 18,814,266 of record NW_004524582.1, read on the forward strand.
CAAAGGGAAAAACATTCATGTACTAAGATCACACTTAAATTTTACTTTTTGTACATTTTCAACTCTTGAGCAGTGATCTCAGGAAATGCTGAGCTGCATCACTAAACATATGTATAGCAGGATCTCACTGTATTACCCAGACTGAGCTTAAAAAATGCAATCCTCCTGACTCAGCCTGAAAGTACAGCTGTGCATGAACACAAGGATATCCCTTATTCTCATATATTCTGAATTACAGTAAGATATTTTGTGCCCGTGATTCCAATGAACTTTTCTCTTCTTTGTGGCTGAAGGGAGTCTGTCTGAGAGAAGGTCTCACTATACAGTTCAGGCTGGCTCCCAGTGAACTTGTAAAAATCATCCTTAGAACACATAACCATAGATATATGAAAGAATATTTGTGTTCTTTATAGAATAAGTATCTTACAAAGAAAAATAACCTTAGAGATAATGCCATGAACATAATAATTTTTTCAACACATATAATAAAGTTATTTAGCAATATGCTATTCAAGGTTTTGAGCAAGAGAAAAAGACTACAAAGAGTCCACATCCTGCAGCAAAGCCAC
>NW_004524582.1:18825709-18852040 GCF_000260255.1 Octodon degus
TGTGTGTGTGTGTGTGTGTGTGTGTGTGTGTGTGTGTGTGTGTGTTAGAGATAGAGTCTCACCCATAGAAGCATTTGCAAAGTTCTGTCTTACGTGGATTCACACACAGCCCTGTACTGGGGCCACCTCCCAAGGGATCCATCTCTTCAAGAGTCAGTTCAAGTTGCTCAGAAGCCTCTCTGCCACTCACATTCAACACATTCAACTCTTCTCCTTGCTCTAGGAGGAACTTCCAATCCCCATTTCCTCTCTGAGTGCAAATTCAAACATCTCCATGGCTTGGCTTCTGCACTTCATGTTCCTATTCATGGAGAAGGTACCTCTTCTCATAATCACAGCGGGTGTCTATTAGGATGTCCCAAACCTACTGACCATGCTTTTCATGAGAAAGCAAGCTGTTAAGATTAATATGAATTTTCCCCTGAGCAACCACAGCTCAACCTCACATTGATGAAAGGGCAATTATTCTGTTAACTGAAATGTATTCCATGACCTAGAGGCAAAAAAGATAATCAGCATTTGTCATACATGTTGTTTCTCTGCTATTCTGAAAGACTAGCCAGGGTTTTGCTCAAGGAGGACTTACTATTCTCCCAAGACTGATTTGACAATAATATAATGTGCTGTATTTTCAACTCATTCCACTTCCAATACATCTCCATTCAAAAACACATTGGCACTGAGCATATTGAACCACCAAAAACTATAGAGGATCTTAAAGGTAGTGAATCATCATGACTAAAGAAGGAGAAAATATGAGACCTGGATTGGGCCCCTAGGCAAGGTTAGACAACCAAAGGTATTAGTGTCAAGCAAAGGAGCTTGACTACTGGTATTTGGGCATTTGCTAGAGGTAGCACCATTTTAAACAAGATATACTAATCAGGAAGCTCAGATTTTCAGGTTCCAATTCTAGAAATGTATTGTTGAAGGTTGTGCTCTGTGACCTGCCAAGTGTCTGCTCCCTTAAAACACTGGTGGCTGAGCTCTGTGACAGAAATCATAGAAGGGAAGATTCTGCGTACCCAATCCTGCTCTACCCTATGTCGAATACCTGCTCAGCATGCAGGCTTCTAGAAAAAGGCCAGAATTGGTATCAGAAATGGCCTGGAAATCAACTAACATCTGAATTACCTTCCCAGAAACATCTTTGACTTCATTATAAGAAAGGACAAAAATACCTATTTCTCAAAACTGTTATAAGGATGATGGTTCTCTTTCTTCTTTTTCTCTCTTCTTTTCCAATTACTCTCACAGTCTATATTTTAAAAAACACAGAAAGCTTCAAAGAGATCTAAAAGCTCAGTTGGCACATAAAGGCATTTTTATCTGCTTACATCCAAGTCAAATCTCTCCCTATAATTTTTGTTTGTTTGTTTCAAGTTATTGTCATATTAGAACTCAGAGCTTCCCCACAACTATTATATATAGTACAGCTCATTCCCTGGGGGGATTTTCCTTCCAGCAATTATAGACATTTTCATATGATGTGCTTTTAGGTTGCACAATGTGTTTCACACAAGTCACATTACAAAAAGCTGTGCAGAGTTAAATAATTCACTTAGAGAATTCAATAATATGTAAAGGGAATGGAAAGAAGAAATTAGGAGATGTTGGCTAGACAGAGCATTAAAAATCTGGGGTTGTTAATAAAAGAATTAACTTTGGTGCAGCAAAAAATTCATACTGATCAAAGCAATTGCTGCAGAATATGCAAAGTGTTTGGAGATGTAAGATATTATCATTAATTTAATATTCTGTATCTAGGTAATGACGGGTCAAAACAAGTTAAAATAAAATGCCATGAATATCAAAATAAGAGGAAATATATCAGAGGTAAAAATGAAGGAGTCAGTTAAGGATATAACAGAAATGTCTTTATCATCTCTTTGACTATTGGATGTTGTAAGACACTTAGAAGTAATAAATATTTTCTTCCTCAGATGAAAATGTGTAGGAGAGCAACTATTCCTGAACCACACTGCAGTGCAGTCATAATTCACGTAAGAGTAGATTTGGGCTCAAAAGCCAGCCTAGGAGTTCTAATCCCACAGTGTATTACTTGTTTATCTTCAGAAAAGGGACTTAACCTTGTGTTTTGTATTTTATTTACACGATGCTGCTCATGGTAAATGGCCAGAAAAGAAAAGTATAGCACTTTGTGGTATAGAATAATCATGAAAAAATATTATTTGTTGGATGTTCTTATGTCCTCTTCTTGTTAATTCCTGTGGGACTGGATATTCTCTGCTCTTTTCCTTTTTATACTTATCCAACCAACTGAAGCTAATTGAGCTCTTACATTATTCTGAGGACTGTATCTGTACTTCAAATAGTACTGAACGAAAGAGGTAAAGTTCCCTCATAGTGTAATGAGCAAGAAAGACACTAAAGATGTAAAGAAACAAATCACAATTTCAATGTAGAATTTTATAATTATTAAGAGAAATCAAAAGCTAATGCAAAAAATTGAGGCTGGCAGTGTTAGAATGCAAACCATGGGGTTGGGGAGATGGCTCAGTGGAATAAGCACTTCCCTGGCAAGCTCAATGGCCTGAGTTCAATCCCCAGTTCTGCAAAAAAAAAAAAAAGCAAACTATGCCCTTTTCTGCAGTGACATTGAAGCAGAGACAGGAATGATTCCCAGAAGTCAATCAGATGGTGAAACAGAGAATATGTAAGGAGGCCTGAGTGGATGATGCAGGAGAGAGGAAGACACAGGAACAGAGAAAAACTACTCTCATGCCAGGGATTTCTGATGTATCACTCAGGATAAATGGAATACTAAGTAGGACTCAGAAAATGATATTTCCCAATCATAGATCTAAATAGTCTACGGTCTAACCATGATTTATTATGAAAGTTTCACTATGCTTCCTTTCCTCAAGCAGCTTGCTCATGAAGTCTAAAGAAAGCAAAAGTATTGGGCTAAGTTATACCCCCAAATAAAAACTATGTTGGAGTTTATTCCCTCATCTGGAGATAGAGTTAATTGCAGAGATGATTATGGTTGAATGAGGGCATAGGGCTGGTGACCGAGTCTAACGTGCTGGTCTCCTCATGAGAAAGTGAATAAAGCACAGAGATCTCAGTGTCCCCACTACTCATGGTGGAAAAGCTATGTGAGAAGGGAGCTCAGAGAGGTCTACTAAGAGCTACCCCTCCAGCACCCAGCTATTGAGTCTCTATCATCCATCAACGTGAGGGAATAGCTCTCTGTTCTTGCGCTCCACCCAGCCACTGCTAGTGGGGCTGCTGGTGTTCAGTTTGCATACGATTAAAAAAGCAAAACACAAAAGGGGTGGCACAGTGCACCCTGACTTTCTAAACCCTTCCACATGTCAGCACCCCTGACAGTAGGCCAGACTGTGGAGTAACTTTACAGGAAATTGCAGAGAGTAGAAAGTTGAGTGAGCTCCTGCTGCGCATCTTCTCATGGCTGCGTCTTCCGTGTCTTAGTCTGAGCTGATGGGCTGTGAACGCCACTTCTGTTCTCTAATTCAGGCTCTCGCTTATTTCCAGAAAAGTTTATTGTAAGGACTTGTCAACTCCATTATAGTGACAAAGAAGCTGAGGAGCAAAGTGTCTAAGGTCACGGGGCCAAGGAGAAGTACATGACCTTCACTTGCTCGCCTTCCCTCCCCAGTCTGTAGAGATTGCTTGAAGATTCGTGGCATTATGTCACACTTCTGGCTCCAAGATGCAATTGTCCTGCAGGGTTTTTCACTCAAAACAGAAAAATACACAGCTTTTCATTAGAGTCCAAATAATGACCAGATCAGAGTAATCTCAGGGAAAACTAAACACACATTTTTTTAGTCTGAATTTATCTTAAGATAATCAGAGAAAGTAGATTTGTATCTAAGAAGAAAGGAGGCAGGTACAATGATTCATTCTTTGTTGAGCCTACTACATGCTTCCTTTTCCAAATGTGCAAACGAAGGCCAGAAATTTCGTGTGGCTCTTCCATAATCAGATAGCTACAAAATGACATTACACTTACATACATATGTCTTATAGGAGAGGAATCTCAATGTGGAAAAAGATGAAAGGTTTTAAATTAGAATCATCAAAAATATGTCATGAATAAATCTCAACAAAGAAAAATCTACTCAGAGCTATCTGTGCAACCCATAAAGTGCTTAATGTGAGGGAACCCAGGACCGAATAAGCAATTTATTCCAAGCCCAAACATAAAACTTACTGAATTACAGGAATAATCATCCTAGGTGTTCTGCAGGTACATCCTCAGACTTTCTCTCCCTGCCCTCAGTGGCTTCGTACTCTCTATGGGGCTTTTGCTATATTGCAACCTAAATTGACTGTTTGTTCTTGCAAATCTCATTTCATAAATAGTTGTGTATAAGGTTTGCTTCGATTTAAAGTGCATAGCCTCTACACGTCCCCGTACATTCCAAGTCTTCCCAAAATAGCAATCACATTCTTCTGGCAGGATGTGTTTACTTATAAACTTCTCTTGCTTATTGTCCATTCTCTATTTTGGCCAATGAACAAGCAGCGCCTCTGTTATTACCTCTTTATTTGCGAGCTGAAACACTGAGAGTGAATTTACTGCTCAGCCGGCCATGAATTCCCCTGGGTAGGAAAGAAAAAAAAATCTGCTTACCCAGAAACTGTCTGTCTGCCAGCAGCCTCTGGGGATAATTCCTATGCTTTTTCTTCAAAGAGCAAATGGGGGGGGGGGGGGGGAGAAGGGAGGAAAGCAATGGCCTTCTGCTCTTAAAAATTATACCAAGTCTTCAGCATTATACATTTTTGTTTGTCCTGTTTCCTGGAGAAAATCTGACCTCACAGAGCCCAAGCCTTCACCTTCTCTGAACTCTAAACTCAACCACTGTGTGATTCCCTTCAGGGGAGCTTAGGTTGGGGGGATGTAATTTAGTGTTCCCCAGCAGGAAAGAAACTTAACCAAGTCTCTGTGTCAACACGGCAGCCCCCTAACAAAGAATTCAGTCAATCAACTGGTCAAAAAGCTCTGCCTTCTCTGCCTTCAAAAGAAAAAAGATTAATTAAATATACTCGTGTGTATGTGTATGTGTTCATTAGATCTCACTTGACCAACCTTTTCCTAATTCTTCATTGTTAGCTTGATAATTTGGCATCCAATGCTTTCATTAGATCAGAGAAAGAGAAAGAACATTAACTAAAGTGTTCATGCGGGGTAGGCCATCAGCTAGGATGCTTCTGTGTAAAATAAAAGCAACAGGACAATATTCTCTGAAAATGCATAGAGGCCTTTACCTGCCTACATTGTTTGTTTTCTAGGAACTTTGGGTTCTAGCCTGCATCAAGCTAAAAAAATTTTAAAGGAATCACAAGTCAATACATTATTACAATTGTTATCTCTTACTCATGCATCACTTCTCTGCAGAAACTAAAAATTTATCAGCTTGGATGGCCTGAAAGTATTTACTCTACATCAGTGACTCTTAGGCTGTTTTGAATTTGCACACAGATTTGCCCCTAAACCATCCCCAGTGGAAAGTGTGGTGATACCTGGACACACTTCCAGTGTCCCCACTGTGAGAATGTACAGACATCCCCTGGGCAAGCCCAGACCCTCTGGTCAGCACCTAGCTAGCAGAGCAGAGGACGGCACCAACCACAGAACCCTCCGGCTCCACGTCTCAATAGTGTCTAGCCTGAGAAAGCTGCTCTAGATATTTTCTCCTAATTTGGATTCCTCCAATACACACCTAAGAGCCATCATGCACTAGGTATTTTGTTGTGATCTAAGGAAATAAAACAAATATGAGACACACTCTTGAACTCAAAGGTTTCACAATAAACTAAGAAGAAACAAGAAAGGCAGTATATAATTGTTAGAACATCAGGAAGTCCAGACAAGGTCCTAGAAAATAGAACTATCATGAAAACCAATGCAGACACAGTTCTGATCTCATGGAGACTACAGTTTGGTAGAAAGGTAGGTCTCAAAACGTGTGTCATAGTGCCAAGGTACGGACTCATGCAATACATGAGGCTCAGAAGAGATTGCCCTGAGGAATTGACACGTAGTAAGTCTTTAAGGGGGAGGCAGAACTCTCCAGCTTTAGCAGTCCAAGGAATGAGGGAATTTCAGGTAGGAAAGCATGAGATTAAACTACAAGGGCAGAAGCCAGCCTGCCATTGTAGCCAGAAAGTATTCCTAACTCAGACTCATTTTAGAGGACTTACTATCAAAGGTGGGACTAAAAGGGCACCAGGACAAGGCTGGGGTGAAAATGCAGAGGAAGGATCCTAGCCAGGGAAAGGGGGCTGGAGGAGGCAGGGCTGTCAGCACAGTGGCAAGGCACTCTGATGCAAGCCCAGGGAGGGGATGAGGAGACGAAGGAACCCAGGCTTCCGCTTGCTCATGTTTCTTGTGTCCCGTGCAAATATACGAAGGGTTTAAAATGACTTTCTATTTCCTCTCAGCCTATGTGCTGGACTCTGAACAGACTCTTGTAAGAACATCAAGGAGCCTTTTACCCAAAGCCCAGGTAGACTTTGTCCCAGCAGGTTCCTAAATTTGATTGATGAAATGGGATCTTAGCAAGTCCTTTTCCAATCCCTCCGCCCTCCCGCGTGCTTCCCTCCCCTCTGTTACTGCCCATGCCTCCTCCCCTTCAAGCTCTATTTCAGTGAAAAGTCCCAATTCCCTTTAGGCTTCAGGTTTTTACACCTTCACTCAATTCCGGGCTTTTCAGAGCTCGGTGCCTTTTTGATTACTGGTGTTCTTGTAACACTTGGGCAAATCACTCAGCACCTCCCACACACAGCCAGGCGTCTCAAACAATAGGAGTGCGTGAAATTCAGTTCACAACACTGCAGTTTACACATTCCGAGTGCATTGAAGAGATAAACCCTCCAATTAATGATCTCCCTGTGTAATTGCCTTCCCTTGATAACCCTTCCTGCTTTTGATCCTTCTGTGTTACAAATTCCCTCACCTGCTCACAGAGTGAGTGCTTTTAAAAGGAATCATTGGGGGCTAAACCAAGGGGCTGGGTAGTTGGATCCACAGAAAGATCTGTGACTTGTCCATCATGGTCATTTTTCAGCAGGAGCTTCCCTCACTGCCGCAGTTGCCTGAAGTCCTCTACCTTGAACTTGTGACCAACTTGTGTTTCTTTTGGTTCCTTGTATTCCTTATTAAGAGAGCATCTGTCCTGAGGAGAATGGAATCATTAATCTCAATTTGAACGCCTCCTACGTGTCTAAGCCCTGCAGTAGGACTGACCAGTGTGACAGCTGACCTCCCCGTGACAACGCAAGCGAGGATGTCAACTATTATGTCTTATTAATCTCTCTTTACATCATGGGCTCAGTGTGTGACACATAGTAGGAATTCAGTAAATATTTATTATGTAGCTCTGTGGATGAATATTTAATGATTCTATCAAACTTAAGAATCCTTTCAAAAGAGAAAATGAAAAATAAAAAGTAGATCTTAAAAAATACAGAAAGTAGATTGCTTGAGACCAGCATCAGTGACTGCAGGCTCGGCTCGTGTTCTCTAAATCTTGATGCTAATGGTTAATGGGTGGTCTTTTAAATCCTTCAAGAAATATTTGTGTAAACAAGAAAAGTGAGCTCTAGCGTCAGAAAACCTGGGCATAATGCTTGGACTCAGGTTTATTTTTATTGTTTTAATGTTGAGAATGAACTTCTCTGACATTCCTGGCACCATGACCTCTGCCTGTGTAGAAGGAGAATGATTACAGCTCCTGCCTCAGGTGAAATACAGTGGGTCACGTGAGATAAGCATCAGAAAACAATTGACAAACTGAAAAATTAGCCAGAGTTACTGCTGAAAGCATCGTGGATTAGCACATGAAGATCGACTGGAAAGATATGGCCAGCTGATGAGCAAATAAGAGTAAGACCTGAAAATTGAAACTAGATCTCTATTATTGTAATTTTTTTAAAACTTTCTGCATTTAGAAATGATGCTGAATGGCTGTTTTTAATGGACTATGGAAAATAAGGGATTGGAAAATAAATAGCATGTCCCAGCATTGTGGAGTTAATATTTACTTGAGCTCATGTGTCCTAAACTGACCTACACTGTCCACCTGTTCCTGCAGTTTTGAGGGGCATTCGCTCTACTGGGAGGGGCATGGGCCTTGGTAGAATGAATCAAGTGGTAGCAGTGGGTCCTGAGAAGCAGTACACAGAGGGTCCCTGTCTTACTACTTTCAGCAGACTGGGTTTTCTTTGCATGATACTGTGTTTATCCTTGAGAAAAAAATTATCTCCTGAATGGAATGGAATCAGGTTTTTTGTTTTTTTTTGTTTTTTAAAAAAAAAAGTATCTTCATTTCCTGTCAAATAGCCAGCTGGATAGTCAGGAGGGGGAGCTGATACATTATGTAAATGAGTTGTGCTTTTTGCAAAAAATGCGCTTACGGGTGGCTAGAAGGCCACATGGCAACTTCTTAGAACAGTTCAATCCAAGCAATCATTCCTCTTTAACACTTGATGGAACACTTTTGGTTATTTGGGGCCTGTGTAGGAGGAAGGTGTGCGTGTGTGTGTGTGTGTGTGTGTGTGTATGTGTGTGTATGTGTGAGTGTGTGTGTGTGTGTGCAGCAAGCCCAAAGATGAGGGAGCCCTGGGTTCTGGCCTCCAGAGCAGGACTTCCCCTCATGACAGAGCGGGAAACTGACAATGCATGGCCTCTGAGCCTCAGACAAACCCCTGCATTTTTTCTAACATTGAAGAGACTGAATTAATTTCTCAAAAGTTAAGGGAAGTCAAAAGAATCTAACGAACTCAGAGAAGTTATAAAATGTACCATTAACCTGACTTTCCCATGATTTCTAAACTTCCCAAGCTAAAGAGATTCCAGCGCTGCTTTCATATCTTCACGTCCCGCATACACGAATTAAAGAAATCTGTGCACATGCTGCACCTCCCTGGCCACTGACAAAGGTTTCCATCTTCAGGTTGCTATAGGTAGTATCTTCTCATTGACCATACCTGTGAAGCTAGACCTCCAATATATTGGTGTCTAAAATCTGTTATTAACCCTTGTCATTGATCTATATATTTATACTCACCAATGTCTGTCTTTATATACAGTAAAGTAATACAGACGCAAAATGTTAGGGGGATTCGGAGGAAGTGAACTGTAAAAAGAGTTACAGAAAAGGATGACTGCTGAAATTTCAATTTTTATTATACAGCAAAAGACACGTGGACATTGATCCTCCTCAAAATAATGCCCTTTGCCTGAAACAAACTCACCCCTCTTCGTTGTCGCTATCACAAACAATTCTTTCGTAAGTGTCTCTAGTTTTGTTGTGGCCTCCTCAATGCTCTGAACCTTTGCAAAGGCTTGGCTTTTCATGATCATTTTGGCTGGAGAAGAAGATGGGAAACGCTGCATCACACGCCGTGGAGAGCGCGGGCACGGCATAACGCCTTCCTCTGGATCGCATTAAGCGGCAGTATTCCCTGGGTTTGCACTCGTACCTCATAAAGACACTCACAAAAAAGGGACTTCCAGAACTGCCCCAGACAGTGGTAAAAATAAAAGGATGAGCGTTTTTCGAGAGGGATTAATGACAATTGCTTTTATTTCAACTTTTTTTTATTTGAACTGTATATTTTGATTACATCTAATTTGTAATTGAGAACATTTCTGTATTCTCCTACTTTTGAATACAAGCCAGGAAGTGGCCTTCCTTAGGGCTCTAATTAAGAGATCTCTCTTCCATTCTTCAGTGCAGCAAAATCCCTGCATTTTTTTCTCTAAGACAATTGTGCTAATTTTATTCTGCTGCAGTGATTTCTCTATTTGCTGCCTTTCCCTGGGTAGACTGTAAGTTTGCAACTTAGGTAATACAGTATACACTCATTTATCTGTTTTCTTCATTTAGCCATGCACTGTGTTTACTCCAAAGCAGCAGCCGTGTAGATGGTTGCAGGACAAACTGAGATGGAGGGGGTCATGCAATAGCCTGAGAAAACGACACTTTTGTAGTTTAAAGTGTCCCATACACCGAAGCATAGTTGAACACTTTCCGCATTTTTTCAATCTGTATGGAAACATTTCCACCACATGCCCCTATCATAACAGCGCTGCGCTTTACTGTTACAATGGAACGTCTCATCAGGGGAACTCTGGAACTAATTTGCCTGAGTTCACGATTCCAGATAACAGTTCACTAAAGCTTCATTACTGCAACATCAGCCTAATAACATAATGAAAAGGAAAGAAAGAATTAAGATCGACTGCAGGAGAATGTGAAGAAGTCTGTCACTTCAGATGAGCGATGCCATCATTAACCTTTAAGGTCACATCAGCTTTTATTGAAGTGTCACATATCACTGTGTCAAGATTAAATTAGACAAACTATTACCTCATGATTATGCTAACAAATCTCAAGCTTATTTTAATTAATACTATACAGACTGGGGACTTCTTGGCCAGTTTACTAAGAGCACACAGATTTGAACTATTTAGATGTAGTGTATGCGATCAATTTACCAGTTGGAAAAGATTATCTGAACCTACTTTCCATTATCGCAAAGTCATGAACAGATCTGGAACTAAATTACCAACTGACATTTAATTTTAAAGCAATGTGTTGAAGGAAAGTTGATGCATATTGATTTTATTCAGGAATCCTTTTGCTTTTATGTCAGAATTTCTCAGATAAAATACGTTTGTACTTTATCTAAGGAGAATACATGGTTTTGAAAGCATCAGAGTAAAGGCAACTTGTGATATTAAAGAGCATCCACTGATGTCTTGTTTTGTAAAGGTTACCATCTAATCAAAAGGCTAAACTATGGGTTGGTGATGTCACAGAGCTGCTAGGAGTTGCGGTTGATTTCTGAGCTTAGGCGCTGACTGAAAGACACCCCAGATGTAATCATCTCTCAAACCGGTACATGTTAGGTTTTCTAACAGCAGTTCCCAAAGAGAGTTCAGAGACTGAGTCATCGCGAGACCTTTGCTATTTGAATGAGGACAAGGACACAGAAGCTTTAAGTGATTTGCTCCAAGTCGCAGAGCATAAGCACTCTCGGTGACCGGGACTGGTGCACGCAGGCTGCTGGCATCAGGAAGCTGCACAGGACTCAAAAAGCAAAGCATGTTGAGTAATAAATTACTAGTTGTGAGGAAGGAATGAAGAAGGACATAGTCCTCATTAAGTATGTTTTATGATTACATGCTGGCATTTCATACAACTTACTCATGCTTTTCCTTTGTGTGCTGTTTCTAGAGTGCCAAAGATTACCTTCAGACTGCATCCAGGCATTTCAGAATAATAATAGCTGCAATCCTGACCTAGCACTACATTTTCTGAGTTTAACTTGAACACATAGAATGCTTCCTCTCTTCAATCACAATAAAAGCAGCATAGGGCTAGGGATATAGCTCAGTGGCACAAATACCTGCCTGGCAAGGAGAAGGTTCTGTATTTGATTCCCTGTACCCAAAGTAAATAAATACATAAATGGTTAAAATTGCATCATCAAATATATTCTCATAAAATTTCCGCACTGGTATTGACCAAAAGCTAATACCACTATGAAATGTTTTGAAATCAGTTGCAGTGCTAATTGGCAAAGTAGAAATTCAGACCCCAAAGGTAAATTTATAGGTATTAATCTCAAATGTACAAAAAAAGTACAATTCATAAAAAACAAAAACAAATAAATTGGGAAAGAACTATGTTGTGTTAAGAATACACTTATAGATTAAGTAAAATTTTATTCATGAAATTAAATATATATTTACCAAGGATCTTCAGATACATTTATGTAGCTTATAAACCAGTAAGCTTCAGGTAAAATAAATAGTAAGAAGGAAAAGATTTTACCTCTCAACTCTCCTGAATTAGTGTTTCATTATTATCAAAGGTAAGTAGAAATAACAATGATGGGCTGGCCAAATAGCTCAGTGGATTGAAATGCCTGCAAGCAGGTGCAGGAGCCTGGGATTTCAATCCCTGGGCCTGCCATGTTAGCTCTGCCTCCGGGGCACGCTGAGACAGCAATTGAGATTAGGCATGGTGGTGCACGCCTGTAATCCCAGCTCTTGGGAGGCTGAAAACAGGCAGATCATTACGAGTCTAATCTAGTAGTGAGACCCTGAACACCCTGTAGACCCTTCCCTAAAATACAAAAAAAAAAAAAAAAAGAAAGAACAAATGACATCAAACAACTAATACATTTTAAATATGTAAACATTTCATAGCACCAAACGTCAGTAATATTTTGGAAAACAGTGTTGAGTCTACTGTATCTATGATACAGATTAAAATAAACAATCCCCTGGAAAAGGATGAATGCCTTCCCACATTGGAGTCTTTGATGGAGATTAAGGCACCCAGGGCCACCATAATGGGTGAGGTAGACAGGAAGTAGGCAGGCTGAGTGCCTGCCCGCCCTCTCCTTCAGCAGACAGAGTTTTACATATTATAGTTCTAAAGAAAACTTCACTTGAACACAACAAGGCTACAGTTTTAGAAAAAATGCAGTGTTTCTCAGCATTTTTCACTTTCTTTGGATAGCGGTAGCCATGGAAACCTTCACATTTACTGATTGAATTAAGTTTGATCCATGGGTGCTTTAGCAGATTCTTTCTTTAGCTGTGTATATCATGAGTAATTATTTATAAACTATGAATTCACACTAAAACCATGTGCATAACTTTCTCATCTAAAGGCACAAAGGGCAGAATCCAGGAAGCATTGTTTTCCATCGTGTACTTTCACACACCTGAAACAGCGCACCTGCTGATAGACTGAGAAGAATAGGAAAAAAGTCTTTTCTCAAGTGAGTATAGAGGAAAAGCAGGATATACAGCAGCAAATATCATTTCGGAACTAATCCAGCTTGGCAACTACTGAATACTCTTGTCCTGCACACCCGCCTGCCTTTGAGTTTTCAGCTCCACTAACCAATCCAGTCCACCTCTCCTTTTATCATTCCTCACCTGACTTTGTCTTTAAGATCAGTGATTCTTAACTCTCCGTGTGTGTGTGTGTGTGTGTGTGTGTGTGTACGTGCATGTGTGCCTACATGTGTAAGAACCCTCTGGAAGGCTAGTGAATACTACTTACCCCACCTCAGAAAACAGTTTTTAAAGCCTTGATATGTAGGATCACAAAGGAAACCAGTTATTAAAGTTGTTTAAAATAACATGTAAAATCAATATTTCTCATTTAACACATATTAAGTATCAAGATGTTATAGCATGTCTAATTACTAATAATTTTGAATCGATGATCAGTTATGTGATATTTTCATATACAATATCAACATTAATTATACTATTAAGAGAAAATGCATGACATTTATTAGCCAAAAGTATGTAAGTCTCCCACTACTAAGAGGCTGATTGCCGTCATTTGTAGTTGATAGAAAGGCTGGTTCATGTTAATGAAATAAAAGATACATATTTACCAATTGCAAACTATGTCAAACCAAATCAATAGACTCATGAAGGAAATGCAAATTAAATTCTAGATTTTCTTCAGAAACCAACTTCCCGTAACAGAAATGGCGCCCTAGAAGCCAAGAGTAAAAGGAGAACTTCCTATGCAGTGCCGTAAGGTAGTGTATCTTTTCCACTATCAAAGAACCTAGTGTAGTACATTGCCATTGTATTAATGTAACTGGATGAAGTATCTATTTTAGATACATAAGACACAATCATATTCTCCTTGTCAAAATTCAAACACAAATAAAGCAAACTTCCTGTTAGCTTCCTCACACCATATAACAACCCTGAATTATTAAATCTAAATTAGATGGAAGTAGTGACTATTTCTTATTCTTTTCATATGTGTGTTTTACATATTTGCACATAATACATATACATACATATGCACACATACATGTGCATATATTTATACACATACATGAACATTTGGATGCACAAAGTGCTATGCATGTTTAAGAATTTTCAGAGAACATAGAGAATAATATAAAAAATGTTTACATTTCAAACACCTGGAATGAATAGCTCTTAATATTTTTTAGTACTTGCTCAAGAATAATGTAGGTCAGGGTCAGCACAACAGCTCAGCGGAGTAAACATCTTATTAGGCTAGCTCAGGGACTGGGGTTTGATCCCTGACACCATATGCCAGGACAGCCGTGACCCCAGCCATGCTGAGCCAGCCAATGAGAAATAGTGTGGTGGCACATGCCTGCAATCCTAGTGCTGGGGAGGCTGAAAACAGGAGGAGCACTATGAGTCTGATATGCGTAGTGAGACCCTGTACCAAATACATTTTTTAAAAAAAGATTAATATAGGTGAAGCCTTTGTTAAGTACTGAGATGCCTCTAATTCTATAACTCTGGATGTTATTTGAACCCTTAAGTAAAAATTATGATGTTAATGAACTTTTAAATATGAAGCACATAAATGTCTAATTCATATACATATAAATATACAAAAAGTTTCTGTTTGGGCTGAGTTTCCATGAAATAGATCATATTGTGTATACCATTTTGTATTATGTTTCTTTTTATATTCATGTTTCTATTTAGATGGCTAGTCGTATTAGAAAAGTTACATAACATTTCACTATAGAACTATATCGCATTTCATTCACGCCCTTTCTGTTGATGAATATATGGATAAATTAAATATTTGAACTTTTAAAAGCAGTGCTGCAGTGAAGATCTTCTTAGATTTATCTGTTGGAAAGTTTTCTCTATCCAGAGTTAAAATTAATGAGTACAAGTGAGCATATTTGTACTTTCACTATAATAAAATAAGCTATTATCAGAATTTATTTATTTAAATTGTTAAGCACTGAGGATAATAGTCCTGTTTTCCAAAAAAAATTATTTGTCAATTTTTATAAAATTATGATATTATTGAGATATCATTAGAATAAAGAGCATATATTTGAAGAGTATAACTTAATGGTTTTGACATGTGTATGTGTTTCTGTAATCAATCACAAAATCAAGGAGTAATGAACATTTCCACAACCACTGTTTCCCTTTGCAATGCACTCTCGCCTCTATTGTCATCTTCAGGGGACAAAGACCTACTTTCTGATGATGTAGATAAATTCACATAGTCTAGAATTTTGTACCTATGGAAGCCAGAATGCAAGGCCTCCCTTCTTTCACTTAGCATAAAGATTTTGAGATTCATGTTGCTCAATGTAACAATACTTTATTCCTCTTAAAGCCAATAGACATACATCTATTTATTGTTGCTTGACTTGCTTCTGCATTGGGGAAATTAAAAATAAACTCAGAAACATTTACATGCATGTGTCTATTCCTGAACTCTTTTGTTTCACTTGGGTACATGACTGGGAAGAAACTGGCTGAGCCATCAACATGATATGCATTTCAGTGTTAAGAAACCACCATATTATTTTTCCATGTGAGATTGCCCTTTGATATTTCTATTATCTGTGTACAAAATGTCTACTCTCAAAATCTTTACCAACATTTGGCCTTACTATTATTTTTCATTTTAACAAATCAAATGGTTCTGTAGATTGTAAAGAGATATTACTCTGCAGTTTACTTTTTATTTCACTGAAAGCTAATGATATTTTATATGTTTATTTGTGATTGCTATCTAACCTTTTAAAAGTAGCCCAATCTTTGGCCCAAATTATATTTCAATATTTATGTAAGTATAAATGTTATTTACAGTTTCAAAGAACCATTTACACTTCATATTTGTGTAAAAAATGTATTTCCCACTGCTATGAAGTTTTCGCTTTCATCATTTAATTGATTTTAGTGGCACTTTTAAAAAAATGTGAGATTCAATTTATTTATTTTACACCTCATGTGTTGTGTTGTAAGCAGTCTTTGTTCGTCCTAGTGTAGCAAGAATTTTCTTCTCTGTCTTCCTCTACACATTTCATTCTTTGTTTTATTTTAGATATCCAGTTAGGTAGATGATTCTTTTGGGTCAAATTTTGTAAATGATACATAAATTTCATTTTGCATGCATACATCAAGTTTGACCACAGCATTTTGTTGAAAATACATGCTGTTCCCCACAGAATTATCACAGCAACTTAGTTAAAAATCAATAATCTGCTTGTGTGCCTAATTCTATATCAGCTGTCTGTCTGTCTGTCTGTCTTCTGTCTGTCTTCAGCAACTCCACAACTTTGTAATTTCTGATACATTATAGTAAATCTTAAATGGAGACCAATAAGGCCTTCCAGTATTCTAGTTATTTCAATGATCTGCATTTCTGCACTATTTTTATTTTTTATAAGCAAATTGAATTTTAGTTTAATGCCATGTCATTTTCAATGTGTTTAAAAACCTTGAAAAATCAGTGGGAGCCGTAGCTCACTGGGTCAGCATGCCAGAGGTCCTGCAATGCTTCACCTTTCCCTACAGACCCCCAGCCATGTTTCCACTCCAAGCCCACAGCTTCAGAGACTTAGTTCTCTCTTTAAGACCATCTACTCAGTTTCCTGGTTTTGCTTTCAAGGCAGGAAGTCAAATATCTCAAACAGGGAACAGAATTCAGCTGAACTTTCCACTTAGATTTGTGCAAGCTGGAGTGAAAGAAGGCCCCACAGCTTCCAGAGAAAAGGGCACAGCCGAGATGGATTACTTCCTTACAGATTTGTGAAAATGGGGAGAGGAAAAAAGACTCTTCAGGGGCCAGGAAGATGGCTCAGTAGAATAAACCCTTCCCTGGCAAGTGCAAGGGCCTGAATTCAATCCCTGGTTATGAGAAAAAAATAAAATAAAATAAAAATTAGAAAAAAATGACTAAAAAAGGTTCATAAGTGAAGATTCAGTTGATAGATGACAACCTCTTCATAAATGGAGACTTTAGCTCCTAAACATTTTTAGGCCATATTGTTCAGACGGGTCTCATTTGTAAATGGCGGCTCTCTGTCCTGCATCCTTGGCTTTGCCCTCTCCTGAGCTGACAAGAACATCCACACCATATACTTCATGTACCTCAAATTCAGCCTTGTCATGGTCCATCTTCTGCTCCTCTGTAGGATTCAGGATGATGGTCTTCTCTCCGTTGACGATGCACTGCTTCAGCTGATGTGACAGCATGCCTTCTATTGGCATGCAATTAAATAAGTGGGCTTCTTTGTTCCAGGTTTCTGTCACTTGTGTGTTCTGGTTTCCAGGATGAGTAAGCCTAGGGCAGCTTCAACACATAGGTGAGCTGCTTTAATGACATCTGCTTTCTTTCCTGTTACTTGAGACCCCTGAGGCACACCAATGACAAAATTGTGAGCCACATTAGCAATGAAGCCATTCACATGAACCCCAAGGTCAATTTTTACCAAGTCACCTTCCTTGAGAATATAATTCTGGTCACTCTTCAAAAGGGAGAAGTGAAATATTTACCGAAATACTGGTTAGAAAGGCAATGTCTTTCTTCATCCTCTTTTTTTTTTTTTTTTTTTTTGCGGAACCGGGGATTGAACTCAGATCCTTACGCTTGCCAGGCAAGCGCTTATTCTACTGAGCTATCTCCCCAACCCCTCCTTTTCTTTCTTGAAAATATCTCCTGTCTCTTCCATAATCATGGCATCTCCTTTCTCACACAGCTCAGTACTGGCACATCTGAGCTGGATGTTTCCACCAAAGCTTGGAAGTACCTGCTTGGCGAGGTCGAGCCCATCTTACACTCGGTCACGGCCAGGTCTTCGAGATAGTTTGCTCCTGCTGCTCGTCCCTGCCCGCCCTCTTCCTACCACCACCATGAAGCTGCAGCTTCATTCCCCCTGAGCCGCTGACTCGGCTTCCCTTCTCAGCCACAGTCTGTAGCCAGAGACCCCTCCATCCACAAGGAGAGCGTGAGCCGAGGCTCCCGCAAGCAAGGGGGAGAGCACGCAGCTCTGCAAGATTTTTTTTCTTAAGTTTTTGAAACATTTCTTTTAATAAGAATAGAAAAATAATAGATAAGACATTAGAAACCATAAACAATTTTTAAAAAGATGATAGGTATTTAATAGTGATTGTTATATTGCGCACTGTTCTCTTTAATGTAGTTGCTCAGATAACCTAATCTAAATGTGTAAAATTGGTCAGAATAAAAACTTTAAGTATTAACCACTACCTTCAAATAAAACCCAATAAAAATTAGTAATACAATAGGTAAGTCTTTCTTAACGTGTTCATACACCTGGTACTTATACGCTAAAATTTAATTTTAAGTTATTTTTCTTACCATGACTATAAAATTCAATGTGCTAATTGTATTTATATTGTCTACCACAAATATAAGGGGAGGGCTGGCGAGATAGCTCAGTGGACTAAGCAACTGCTTTGGCAACCACAGGGACCAGGGTTCTATCCTGGCCCTGCACGCCATGCTGGTCCAAAAGCAAATCCAGGCTGAGACTACAGCACAGAGGTAGAGCACTGCAAAAAGTAAGTTTAAAAAGCAAGCTTCCTTTTTATGACAGAGAGGATCACATTAACGGAGTTATACTCACCTTTTTAAAGTGAGTAGATGTACCTGCGTTGTTATACTGTATTTTTCAAGAAATTTTTATGCATCATTCAAATTGTCAATTTTTTTTTAAGGTTGGTAGTAGCATTCGGTTGGCATCTTCTAAATATTTAGACTCTGATACAGCTTTTCTGTTGTCTCTCTCTCCTCTAACCTTTTTGTTTCTCCTTGATCAGTTTACCAAGAGAATCAATTTTTTGATACTTTGAATAAATCTATCACCTCTTAAATTTTCACCATATTGTCTGATTGTATTTCCTGGATTTCTGGCTTTTATTTCTTTTCTTCTACTTCTTTGGGTAATTTTGCTTCTCTTTTTCAAAAATTATAAAGTAAAAAACTGACATCATTGATTTTACATATTCATACTTTGCCAACATCATAAGCATTTAAAATAAAACTATCTGCTTACCTGTTGCTTTATTGACTACATATAAATTCTGATATATTTTTTAGTGTCTTTGGAATTAAAATATTTCCTGTGATTTTCTCTTTATCCCAGATACTGCATGAAAGTATATTATTTATTTTGTATCTAAGCAAATTTTGTAAAATATATAGCTGCATTGGAAATAGTGGTATTGAATTTTACGTTGTTTTCTTAAACAATGTTCCTGTATCTTTCTAAGCGTTTTAAATTTGCTGACATTTTTATGCACCTGCATATGAAGTAAATGACTGGTGCCTTCTAAATGAATCTGTATCCTGCTTTAGTTGAGTGTATTGCATTTGAAATATAAAACCTATAAAGTGATGCCTACTGTTGGTAAACTCTCTATGCTTCTAGTGGAATTTTGTCGTTTTTCTATCAATTGTTAAGATGAATAACTAAAAATCTAGTACCTGTACAATTATCTATTTCTATTATTATGTTTATTTTTACTTAATGTGATTTGAGGGCCTCGTACTATAATACTTGATCAATAGTATGCTTTCCTAGTTTAAGGGTCTCTTTTACTGTTCTACAATTTCTTTTGTGTGAAAATTCTCTATCACGTTCTGTTTTACATAGTATTAAGATAGCAGCTTGGGATTTCTTCATTATTATGTGTGTATGGTAATTTGTTCTTCATCAAGCTGTACCTTGTTTTAATTGCTTCACAGAAGAGTCTTGCTGTTTCTTCTACTATGCCAATGATTAATCTTTAACTACATTGCTCACATATTTAGTATTTATGGAAATTATTGATACAATTGAGTTTCTGTGTACTATAATGTCAATCGTATTTCTCTCTCTTTAGATTTTGTTTTTTTTCATGTCTTAATCTGTTTGCTTATTTTTGTAGTTATGTATTTCCTTAGTTTATTTTTTATAGTGCTGTAGATCAGATCGAGGAACTAACACATGTTAGGCAGGCACTCTAGTACTGACATAGTCCCAACATACTTGTTTTAGTTTGGATTATTTGAATTTGGTTTTATTTTGACTGTTAATTATTGAGTCATTTTTCATTATGTATATAGATAGATAGATAGATAGATAGATTATTAAAGTTTATATATATATATAATAGAGATGATATTTAATCTATAGAGATGATATTTTATTACTCTACCTGTAATCTAGAAACATTTGTAACTATATGGATCTATTCCCTTGTTTCCCACTGACTTTTATGTTCATGTTGCCATATGTATCTCATCTAAATATCCTGACTTTCTATTTCCTTTCCTCACAGGACAGTGTTGTTCTTTAAGGTCCTGTGACAGACATTGAGACTGCTCTGCAAAGCCAGAAACTGGGCTCTCAAGCACGTGCCTATGAGAACTTCAGTGTGTGGCTGGTGTTATGTCTGTGTCTAGATGTCCTCTCAAAGCCTTGTGTGGTCACAGGCAGGGCCTTTTTGGAGGTGGCCTGATCAAGAGCGTGTGATACTGGGATTCCTTCCTGGTGCGATTTTAGGCTCAGGAGCACTAGGGTTGAGGGTGTGAGTGCTATCCACCCTGAGTCGCCTGAATAAGGTATGAGGGACAGAAAAAGCTGTGGTCATCCCTTGCTTGGTTTGCTACCTTCTGCCTACCACAAACTGTTTCTCCTTTTCAATTTTTATCAGCCATGGGCCACTCTCCCCTGGAACCACCAACTGTGGACTGAAACTTCTGCAAACTGTGGGCCAAATGAACTTGTCTTCCTTTAACTTTGGGTGATTGATATGTTGTCTCAGTAATGAGAAAAGTAACTGAGATAGTGGATAAAACAAAATCTTATACATATATTTTCACATATTTATATATTTATATATCATTATATATAACAAGTATATGTCATATATTAGATAGAGTAGATTTAGCCAGACCTTGGCTCAATAAAGCATCCAAGGAAATGTTGAATCTTCTTTGATTTTAGGGCTGAGGTTGGTGGCAGTGAAAGTTGGGGAGGTGACAATAGAGGTAGTTTTCACTCTCAACATGTAAAAGTAGAAAAATAGCTTATCTTTTTCTTTTCATCCTAAATTTTAATTTTTTTTTCTTTTTTCTTTTTTTTTTTTTTTGTGGCCTGCTCAGCCCACCCTGGGGGCTGAGCTGGAGTGGCATGTGGTGCCAGAGGTGGAACCGGGGTCCCTGCGTGCTTGCCTAAGCAGGAACTTTAGAGAGCTGAGCTATCTCACCGGCTCTAGTATTTACTATGGTCTACAGGGTCTCACTCCACAGATCACACTGCTAGTGATCCTCCTGTTTTCAGCCTCTCAAGTGCTGGGATTACTGGTAGGTGCCGCCACGCCTACTCTTAACTGCCCTCTCAGCAAGTCCTGGGGGTGGGCCTGGCATGGCACACTGGGGATGAACCTAGGTCGCTGCTCCTGCCTAAGCAAGCACTTTGGCCTGCTGAGCTATCTGACCTGCACCTGATCCTAATTTTTAAAGACACATTTCAATCTCGTAGTTAAAACGTAGGCCTTCTGATCCCTGTCTTGTGAAGTCATGATATCCCATGGCATCTTCTCCACATTGTGAGCAGGACCTGTTATTTCTTTTAGTCAACGGAATATGGCAAAAAGTATCAGGTATACCCAATTATAATGATGCGATTGTACCAAATTTACCCCTAATTTTGCCATAATTTCATTTTTACTCTAATAGCTTCAAAGCAAACTCATGAATCCATATCTATAGAAGAATGAATTTTGCCGCACTCTGGGGGTGGGTGTATGGGTGGAGTGGAAGCAAACACTTGACAAACAGAGCTTCTAATGAAAACCTGGTCCTGAAAAAAATCTTCATTGTAATAACCTTAAAATTTGCCTGGACTCCTGATCTCTGCAAATAAAATTTTAATTTCTATCCCTGTATTTCTATTTAATGGTTATATGAAAATATTTATATTACATGTCCATTGAATTTCTCATAGCCATACTAATATTCAAATTACAAAACTTGCATTTCTCAATCTGTATTTCTTAGAATTTATGCATTAATTCTCAACTCACTTAATGTCATTTTTGTTGTAAACCCCCCTCAGCAACTAAGACACAACATGCAACAAATAAGAATATGTCCTTTCTTTTACTCATTTTTATTTTTTATTGGGAAAAGATACACAGTAAACAACAAATAATCAGATATAAAATATCATATGCAATGAGAGGAAGTATCTAGAAAACTAAGTCAGGGACAGGTTTACAGCTTAAATAGAGTGTTTAGACTACCACCCCACATATACACTGAACAAGTAACAATTGTTAAAAAGTAAAATCCACTGAGGCAGTACGCTGTTCGAACCTTAACTGGTTTTCCTTGCCACTAACAGTAAGGCTGACATCCTTCATTTTGTTAAGACGCTTACATTTTCCTCCCAATCTCTCTGTACACTTCTACTCCTTCATCATTTCTTTCGGACTGTATTAGCTTACACGTTGCTTTTCACTGTATTTGAAGATCACTACCACTACTTTGGTGTTTTTGAAATCATGAATCGGTACCTTGGGTTGAAATTCATTGCCTTCAAATTTTTCCATCACCAAATTATTTTCAACCGCTTTGCAGCAACATTCCCTTCCTTGTCTGTTTGTTTCTCCAGTCTCTGTCATACCACTTGCTTTCACTCCTATCTTGTCTTTTTCATATGCTATGATCCTGTTTACTTAATGTTTTGCTGATTCGACGTTGTTTTCTCAACTAGAATGTTTTTTACATCTTCCTCATTGGGATAGCCACCCAAAGGTGGAGAGTAGTAGCTCAAAATTTTTAAGCTTTTTATCTTATTTTTCCTAATGATACTATGGCTTGGGTATTATCATCTTTCCATTTTAAAAGCGATAAAATGGTATTTGAAAGAGTGAAGAAGTGTGTTACATCAGCCTTAATTAGCTTAAGAGGCAAAATTTGAACACATGCCTCTCCAGCTCCAGATCCTCAGCTCCTACCCATTGGTCTATGGACCAGAGGGAACATTCCAAATAACTTACTTAGACATCCTCATGGACAGCGAAGAATATTAAAAGTGCCTTTCCCCTGAAGAATACTGAGAGGTCAATTCTGACACGTGTCACATTCAGATGCAGTGGAATTTACAGTTGCGTGGCATGTCTGGAAATGGAGGGCCACAAATGCAAGACACCTTTATGTGCTCCTCACTCAAAATGCCATGTGAACATGCAGAAGAAAGTTAAGACACTGGCATTGTAAGCAGTCAGCACATTATCAAAAAGTATGCTCTCTGTATTTTAATAACTGTGCTATAATAGTTCCAAAAAATAACATGTCTAAATATTTCAATATGACAATGGTAGAGAAACTTGCTATCATTTATATTATTTTATCAGAAAATGCATCTATAATGAACACATCACATAACAGAAAAGTAATTCTTCATGGAGTTTAGCCTCCACTGTAAAAAAAAAAAACTAAGTGGTCTTTTCCTTCTAAAATTAAATTTCCACTTAGTGTTTTGATAAAAATATTTTCTTAATTTTTCTTTCTTTAAATGACCCACATTTTAAGAAAAAATAAATAGTAACCCTAAAACAAGTTATTTAATTACCTTATATTTGCCTTTCAGATTTAGTTTCCAAAACTTTCTCGGTTCTCTAATGTCATCTGTAATCTGTGTTGTATGAACAGTGACTTTAGTAGTTTTGTGTCCTTCAGGTTTGAAACTGAAGAAAGTAAAAATAAAAAAAGAAGCCTGCCACTTATTAAAGGTGGGTTTTGATTATAGTCAAAACTTTTGACCTTTTCACTAATGGGTACAAAGGAAATTACAAGTCAGATAACAGTTGTTTCAAGCCAGAACTAAAACAAACACATGTAATTAAATTATGACCGGAGGCACAGGCAGATACAGTGAGCAACACAGACATAGCAAGGTTCATGTAAAAGGGTGCACAGGTCTGCTCCCAGCTTAGCCACTGTCGGGGGCCTTGAGCCAGGCACTTCTTTCTGACCTCAATTCCCCATCTGTTTGGAACCCATCTTGCTCCCAGAAAGTATCCACTAGATATTCTTTGAAAGTTTAAAAACCTCATGAATAAAAATAACTGTTCATCCAGTTAGACCATCACCTGCAAATGTAGGTATATTGCGATGTGCATTCATGTCCAATGGCAACCATGCTAGTGCCTTTGGTTGGTAAGACAATGTCATCAATTTGCCCCCATAATGGGTTTGTGGTTTTAGTGATATTCTTAAAAGGACCATCAACCCCCTTGTCTTACCCTGCTGTGTTCTTGCCTGACAGAACTCAAATTCTCTGCATATGCCTTGCCATTATGAGGAGAGCAAATGTGCACAAGAAAGATATAAAATGATCCTATGTATTCTCCCATTAACAGCCTGAGTTCTAACTTCATTCATTCATTCATTCATTTACTTGGATGTCCTCTAAGGATACCCAGAAATTCTGGCAGATTTGTTGCCTTTCATCTTCTCTTCCATAACTATTCAACAACTTCTCCTTCTTCAAGATCTCTAATCCTGCCTCTGATCCCAGTTAGTGCCCGAGGATCCCATTTTAGTGACAAAATGGAAATAATTGGAGACAAATCCCCAAAATTTTGCCTCTATGGGCTTCATGTTCATCCTGGTTAAGATGAAAATCAAGGCTGAGGAAGAAGGATCGCTGTGAATTCAGGGCCAGTCTGAACTACACAGGGAGACCCTGTTTCAAAAAACAATACACAAACAAATAAACAATAAAACATGAAAATTATGCTCCTCTATATGGCTAATCCAAACTGTGGAGGAGTATAGCTCATCTTCTCTCAAGGATTCAAAGTCATGGCTCTTTCAGGATTCTTATGACCATTTATATTTTATTGGATCACATTTGTTAGCTTAGAAATGCCCTTCTCAGCTTTAAAATACCACAAAGTTTCTCCTTTGACTCTATAATCTCTTCTAGTTTCTTTTTCCTCTATAATAATTTTTTCTTTTAAAAAAATATCTGTATGTTGCCTCTCCAAACAGTCTACATTTTTTCTTCTCTTGAATCTATCTGATCAATTTTTCAACCCATCAAGTCACTGAAATTTCTCTTTTCAATTGCAAACCTGCATCTTCCTGCACCTATAACCTGTGTCTGACATAGTTTATCCACTCTTCTGAAGCTAACGTTTGGGCTTGGTTTCTTGGACACTTTTCTCGCTATTTTCTTTCAGCATCACTTGCAACTTTTTTCATTCTCTTTTCTTAGTCATTTTGTGTACTGGATTTTCTAGACAGTGACAAATGTTGGGTGATGTGTCTCAGACTTCTGACCTCCCTAGACTGACTTTCATACATGTTTCCCAACTGTACTGACCTTGTTTGGACCCCATTTTTCCAAATGAAAGTGAATTATCTTCACTCAGAAATATAAAATATAATATGGTTCATGAAAATATATAATATAGGTAACATATGTAAATCACAAAGCTTTGTTTTAAAAATATTATTTTTGTAACATTAAAGAAAAATCAAAATAATAGCAAGGGCATGCTGCAGTTTGTACATTTGATCTGAATCCCTTCTGGACCTAAAGTTTTAGATTTGATCTCTAGTCTCACACACCCAAAATTTATACGCTCAGTTCCAGCCTTTTCATAGAATTTCAGACTTACTAACACAATTGTGTACTATGCACTTTCACGTGAATGATTAATAGAAATGCCAATCCTAGTATTTCCAAACCGAATGCTGCTGAAGTTACTTTTTCTAGGTTCTGCTTCATCTACTTAAGGTCAATTCAAACTTTATGTATATCAGACAAAATCATTCCCAAATCTTCTCTTTTTCTCATACCCAGAAAATACTTCTAAGATGCAAAGAAACAACCACTTTTTGATATGATTGTCACTGAAATTTTGTTAAAACCATTGCCTCATCTTATGAGAAGTCTTCCTCTCCAACTATATCTGTCTACTATATCTTTGCCCAACTATGACCTTTTTATAAGCACAGATATAGTAAGCATATTATCATCAAATCCCCTAGTGACACTCCGACTCACTTCTGTGAAAGCCAGCATATTTGTAGGAGCCTAAAAGGACACACATAAACTGACCTTCAGCTCTGCTTCATCACATGACAACTCACCCCCCCGTGTTTATTCTGCCCTGGTCAGAACCATTTCTTCCTTATCACGGAGATTGCCAGCTGCTATCCTAACACAACTTGTATATTTTCTGTTCATTGTACCTCAAATGCTTGTTCAGAAAAAAATGGTAATGTGCTTGGGAAACTTTCCACTCTATATAGCTCATGTATTAGCCTTAGGAAGAAAGTTAGATATTTAGTCTTTTTCCTGGCAACTGGCCATCTTTGACTCTTTTCCAGACATAAACAGAAACAGTTGAGAATATTGCTGTGGTCAAATTCAATGAAGCTGACCTATCCTTAAATAACCCTTTGCCAAATTTTGTATATGTTATTTCTAATATTTTTCCTTGTCAGGTTAATA
>NW_004524582.1:18855908-18856694 GCF_000260255.1 Octodon degus
CAACTATATAAGATAAGCCTTAACAGACATGAAAGACCTGATAAAAACATAGCTGCATTGGGAGTATTTAGCACCCAATTGACACAAAGAGGTAGATCAACCATGAAAAAAAAATAAGCACAGAAATAACAGAACTAAACCAAAACTTGCAGAAAAGGACTTAGTAGAACTTTACTTAGTGTTCCACTCAATTGTGTCAGAACACACATTTATTCTCAGCTACACATGGAATGTTCTCCAAAACAGAATATGTGATAGCACATAGATCATGCTTAAGTAAATCCAAAGGCATCAAAACTATTCCAAGCACATTCTCTGACTATAGCACAATAAAATTGGAAATTATTGACAAAAGAAATACCAAAAACTACATAAACACATGGAAACTAAGTAATACCCTTCTAAATAATCAATGTGTCATGGATGAAATTGAACAAGAAATTAAACAATATTTACAATCAAGCAAAAATATAGATACAACTTACCAAAGCTGGTAGGATGCAATGATAGTTGCATTAACAGGGAAGATTATAGCGACAAATTCTCAGATGGGGAAAACAGAACGAGCTCAAGTAAACAATCTTATGCTACACCTCAGTCTCCCTGGAAAGAAGAACAAGTGAAATCCAAAGCCCAAAGAAGGCATCAAATTATAAAGAGTAGAGCAGAAATAAATACAGTGGAGATGGACAAAACAATACAAGAATTAATAAATTGAAGTGTTATTCATGAGTCAAAGATTTATTCTTTAAAAAATGAAATAAAATTGATACACTACTAGCCAAC
>NW_004524582.1:18857084-18858918 GCF_000260255.1 Octodon degus
GGGAGGTAAGTATTACTCTGATACCAAAATCAAAGAAGGACCCAACCAAAGAAGAGAACCACAGGCCAATCTCCCTAATGAACATAGATGTAAAAATATTAAACAAATATTAGCAAATGGAATTCAGCAAATCATCAAGAATATTATATATCATGACAAAGTGGGATTCATCCCATGAATGCAGGGAGGGTTCAACATATGCAAATAAATAAATGTAGTATATCATATCAACAGATCCAAAGACAGAAACAACATAATTATCTCAATAGAGGCAGAAAAATAATTTGACAAAGTGAAACACTCATTCATGATAAAAACCCTACAGAAAATTGGAATAGATGCTCCATACTTCAAACTGATAAGGGCCATCTATGACAAACAAAAAGCCAACATAATTCTAAATGGACAATATTTGAAATACTTCACTTTAAAAACAGGAAAAAAGACATAGGCGTCCACTGTCACCAATCCTGTTCAATATAGGGCTGGAACCATAAGTCAGAGCAATTAGACAAAAGAAAGAAATGAAAGGAATGATGTCTAGAAAGGAAGAAGAGAGATTATCATTATTTGCAGATGACATGATTCTATTCGAAGAAGACCCCAAAACTACACTGAGATTTCTAGTTTTAATAAACAAAGTCAGTAGTGCAGCAGTATACAAAGTTAATACTCGAAAATCAACATTTTTATACACTAGCAATGAACACACAAAGAAGGAAATTATGGAAACCATACCTTTCACAATAAAACCCTCAAAATGAAATGCTTAGGAATCAATCTCACAAAGGAAGTAAAAGAATCATACAGTGAAAATTATAATAATCTGAAAAAAGAAATCTAATAGGATTTCAGAAAATGGAAAGATATTCCTTGCTCCCGGAGAGGAATAACCAACATTTTTAAACTGGTAATACTCCCAAAATGGTTATAAAAATTCAATGCAATCCTAAGCACAATGCCATTAGTATGCTTCACATATCTAGAAAAAAATTCCTAAAATTCTGGAACCAGAAGAGAGCTAGAATAGCAAAGCAATCCTGGGTAACAAAGGAAAGGCAGGAGCTATCACAATCCCTGACCTGAAATTATATTACAAAGCTACTATGATAAAGTCAGCATAATTATGTAAAAAAAAAAAATTAAAAGAGACCTGAAGATCAATGGAACAGATTAGAAGATGCATTTACAACTACAAACACACTCAGTCACCTTTGACAAAAGAGCCAAATGTGTTCATTGGAAGATAGCCTCTTTGATAAATAGTGCTGAAAATTCAGGCTTTCCACATGCTGAAGGCTTAAAATAAACTCATGCCTATCATCATACACAAAGCTACAGTGAAAATGGATCAAAGATTTAAATATTAAAATTGAAACACTAAATCTTCTGGAAGAGAAAATAGGTAGAAACTTCAAGGACATAGGGGTAGGTAAAGAGTTCTTAAAAAAAAAAATTAAGTTACCCAAGAAATACTTCCTAGAATCAACAGTTGGGATCTCATCTTTTTTAAAAGTTTCCTTATGTCAAAAGAAATCACCAAAAGAGTAAAAGGAAGCCCCACAAAGAGGAAAACAATTATAGTAGACTGGCCTTCAGACAAAGGACTTTTATCTAGAACATATAAAAAATTAGAAAAAAAAATCAGCCCTCCAAAATTCAAGGACGATGTGTTTATGGTGTGTTTTCAAAATCCAAAGACAAGTGAAATATAAATGGCAAATAGATAGAATAAAAAATGTTCAACATCATTGTTCATTCAAGAGATGCAAACTAAAACAACCTGGAGATAACATTTTACTCCAGAAAGAATGGCTATCATCAAGAAGTCAAC
>NW_004524582.1:18859408-18864534 GCF_000260255.1 Octodon degus
CCAAAAGAACTGAAATCATTATACCACAACAATATATATGCACTCATGTTTATAGCACGGGTTTTGTCATAGCTAAATCTTGGAAACAACCCAAATGCCCATCAACTGAGAAATGGATAAAAAGGATACGATATTTGTGAGCAATGGAGTATTATTCAGTTATAAAAAATAATTTCAAGGCTTTTGTAGACAAATGGATGCAGCTTGAGACTATATTGGTAAGTGAAATAAATCAGATCTACATGTGCAAACATCATATTGTGCTACTCTGAAAACTTAAAAGACTAATTAAAATCTAGAAAGTACAACAGATACTGTGAAAGGGAAATAAACTGTTAAATGGACAGGAAGTACTGGGATGAGGAAAAAGACAAAAGAGGAAAATACACATTTAGGTATATATGCAGAATAGTTTGGATAATTATATTATTGATTCCTGCTGGTCTTTTGAAAGGAGCAGTTAATTTTTTAAATATTTTTTTTCCTTTTACTCTGTTTCTTTCTCTTTTGTATTTATTATAACTTCCTTGTTATTCTTTTGTTTGGTTTGGTTTTCTTTAAAAGAATTTACACATTTACATCTGGTAATCTGAACAACTAGTTTGAAGATAACATCATGTAACTCAACAACCATCATTGAATTCCTTTCACTTTGTTTAGAGAAATCTTGTGTCATTTCTATTGGTGTGTTTTCAAATAGCTATTTTGTATTCCTTAAAAATAACATCAAATATGGCAAATAGAATGCAGCAGATCAACAAGAAGATGATACATCATGATAAAGTAGGTTTCATTCCAGGGATGCAGACATGGTTTAACACATACAAATCAGTGAGTATAATATACCATTTAAATGGAGCAACAACAAAAATTACATTTTCACTTAAATAGATGCACAAAAATTATTTGAAAAAATTCAATATCTATTTATGGAAAAGAAAAAAGCTATAGAACATAGGAATAAAAGATCTTTATTTCAACATGATAAAAGCTATCTATGGCAAACTGGAAATATACTGATTGGAGAGAAGCTGAAAGCTTTTCCTCTAAAATCAAGAAAGACAAATATGTCTGCTATCACCACTTTTGTTTAATATAGTTCTCAAAACATTAGCTAGAGCAATAAGGTAAAAGAAAAAATAAAAGAGATATATATCAGGAGGGGAAAAGTTCAATTATTATTGGTTGCTGATGATATGATCCTCTATATCAAAGACCCCCAAAACTCCATCAAAAGACTCATAGGACTAACACATAATTGTAGTAGTGTAGCAGGATTCAAATTCAACACTCAAAAACCAATAGCATTCTTGTACTACAATAATAAACTCACTGAAAGGGAAATTAGAGAAAAAACATCCTTCACAATAGCATTAGGAAAAATAAAATACTTAGGAAATGAAAGGCCTCTTCTTTGAAAACTGTAGTGTTTTGAATAAGGAGACCAAAGGGGACATCAGAAAATGGAAAGATGTTTCCTATTCCAAAATAGGTGGAACCAGTCTAGTAAAAATGGTTACCTTTACAAAACAATTATGCTGAGCACAATCCTAATTAAAGTACTAATAACATCTCTTACAGAATCCTAGAAAAGCAATCCTAGAATTCACATGGAACCAGAAGAGACCTAGAATACCTAACAGAACTCAGAGTAACAGGTTCAACAAGTGGACATCAGAATTCTGGACTTCAAGTTTTATTATAAGACTACAGTGACAAAAACACCATGGTGTTGGTGAAACCCTCCCCTAAAATCAACTGACTCATGGATCTTTAGCACACAACATAAGATACAGAAACAACTCCAATACCCTCAGCTGTGTTAGTTTTGCAAAGAAAGCACGCCAAATCCTTTCACTGGAGGAAAAAGGGTCCTTAACAAATGGTTCTGGGAAAACAGGCTCTGCATGTGCCAGCATGTGAATGTAGGCTCACAGACATAATTATAATTAAAGACTTTCTGAACAAAACCCTGGTCGTACAAGAAATAATATCAAGAATAATGAACTGCACCTCTTCCAATGACAAAACTTCCACAGCAAAGGAAATCATGGACACACTTAAAAGACAATCTAAAATTGACTAATATTGAGAATTGTTTTTTAAAAACTCAAAGAAATTAACACCACAAATTTAAAGACCTAACTGAAATGTAGATATCTGAAGTGAACAGATACTTTTCAAATGAAGAAAATGGCCAATGCATACATGAAAAAATGTTCAAAATTACTGGCCATTTGAGAAATGCAAATTAAAATAATACAGAGATGTTCTCACTCCAGAAAGAATAGCTACTATCAAAAAATGAACCAATAGCAAATCCTGGCAAGGTTGTGGGAAGAAAAGAACCCTTCTCCATTATCACTAGGACTGTAAACTGATACAACCTTTCTGGAAATCAATATTGAGATTCCTCAACAAACTAAAAGTAAAATTTCCATATAACCCAACTATTTACCTGCTATGTGTCTTCCCAAAAGAATTCAAGACATCGTACATCAGTAATGTAAGTAGACCTATGCTTAAAGCAGTGTCATTCATACTTGCTAAATCTTGGGAACAGCCGATAGGCCGTTCAGCAACACATGAATAGATTTTAAAATGTGGTATTTACATACAATGGAATACTATTCTACCACACTCTATGATAAACTAATCAGCTATTGGTAACTGGATGCACCTTGAGACCGTAATGTTAAATGAAGTAAGGCAGACACTCAAGTCTGAATATCACATGGCTTCTCTTACAGAAGAATTCAGCACATACATAAAGTATAAAATAAAAGACAGATAACAGGAAAAAATGAAAGAAAGGATATTGTAATCCAGTGCAGACAGTATGCCTAAAACATACCTTGAGCTAGTACTTGTCTCTTAACTGTTTTACAAGTCATTTGGCCAATTAGTCTGGTTTTTACTCTGCATACACTGTATTTCAATTTTATGAGGTCTTATAAGTAAATTAGTCTGATGTGGGAAAAATTAAAGAGAGAGCGCCGGAGAAAAAAACTAAAATGTATTATATACATGTATCAATCTCCTCAGTGAATGTAATGATTACATACTGGACACATAGACTAATAAAAGGTAAAAAACAACTACAACATCTTATCTTTAGCAGAATGTAATTTGTGAATTTTGATTAAGTTCAAATAAGTTTTCTAATGCATCATGCTTTTAGCATCATATTAGAATTCTTTCTTACCCTAGGTCAAAAATATCTTATGCTTTCTTCTATAAGTCTTATAAATTATTTTGTCTTATATTTGATCATGGTTCATCTTGAGTTCATATTGGTAAAAAAGGAGAGGAATAAGTGGAGGTTTTTTTTTCCTTTCTGGCTTTGTTTTTGCAAATGAATTAACTACTGTTTCAACACCATTTTTTGAAAAAGAAGATTTCTTTCTTCACTCAATAGTTTTTGTACCTTTGTCAAAAGTTAATCAATAGTATTTATGCGGGTCTATTTTGGTGATTCTATTATGTTCCATTGATCTATGTGTCAGGTCATTCATTTTTATCAACCTTATTTTTAGTGTTTAAAGCTGCAACCCAGTAGAATAGATAACAGAATCATTGGCCTTTTCACAGCTGACTTCTTTGGCACCTAAAGGCCTGCTTAATGTTTTCTTGGCTTGCTTACATAGCATAAGTCTTCAAAGACAAGATAAGTATTTTTAATCTCTATAAATGCTGTTACATACAAATACAGCTTTCAGCAAAGATAGATAATAATATTAAAATGTTGGCCCAAGTACTTCAAATATTCTTCCTAAACATTTGAAGAGTGTTAGATAAAAACATCTAGCAGGGTGAAAATAAATTTTAAGCCAGTGTATACAACCTTTATTTGCATCACTGATCAAAACATGAGAATCTCTCTCTTAATCTCTTTTTTCCTATATCAACATACAACTCTGAAATTATCTTGTTTTATGAGAAGTAGAATTCTTAGTATCATTGGTTTCCTGCCATGAAGTTTGTTTTGATGAAAGGCTCTGTAGATTCTCAAAGGTAAACCTAGAGAAAAAGCATTTAAGTTACAGAAAGACAAGGTGACAAGACTTTATTAAGACTTGCAAATATTAATTTTTAGTCTACAGCTTAGAATTTCTTTGTAAATATTAAAGTATGGACAACTGAAGCAATCCAAGATAAGACTAGCACTGGTAACAGAAGTAAAGAGACATCAGTTACTTAAAATGATCTGTGATGTTTCCAGTTCATCTCTTGCCAACTTTCCTCAGTTTCACAACCTTAGTTCTGTTCAATGCTGTTAACATACACAAACTAATTTATTCCTTGCATCTAAAAGAGTTGCACAAATGTGCCTTTTTAAAACAGAGGAGCAGCATGACACAGTGAAGTTAATTTGACCTAGATTATGCTCAAGTAGTGATTTAAGAAAGAAGTAGAGACACAAACCAAACTGGTAATCTGATTCCAGAGATAATCTTACTCCAGAGGTAATCTGATTCCAGAGTCAATGCTTATCTCCCTCATCCTTACTCAAAAGTAAGAAGGGAATTTACTCAAAAGTAAGAAGGGAATTTAATCCTGAATTTTAAATTAGTAAATATATTATCCAAAACTCTTTGTGGAACACTATTAACAAAATAGGTTTATTTAAATTTTAAATTGTTACACCGCAGCAATAAGAAGAAAAAATATATACATAGGATGTTTGTCATATGTGAAATTTTTCACATATAGGCATTCACATTTAATTTGAAAACATTTTATGTTCTGTGAACATTGTTGCCCTTCTTCCTGATAGCCTAAGCCTGCCTCATCCTTCAAGGTCTCCCTTTCCTTTGAAATATGAAAACTGATCATTCTTCTAATATCATGAGGCAGAAATTTTAGAAAAATCTAAAGCTTAAAATCTAGGTCAAAGTTAGGATATTT
This sequence comes from Octodon degus, assembly GCF_000260255.1. Classification (NCBI taxonomy): domain Eukaryota; kingdom Metazoa; phylum Chordata; class Mammalia; order Rodentia; family Octodontidae; genus Octodon; species Octodon degus. Next base: position 18,864,317 of record NW_004524582.1, read on the forward strand.
ATGGGATGAAATTTGAGGGGAACATTGTTGGGATTGAATGGAGAAGATAGCAATGATGATTTTTATGCATCACGTTTAACTAGGGTGAATAGACTATTGGGAAATCCCATTTAGCCAACAGTTAAAACGTCCAACCAAAACCCACCTGTACTTTGTCATCAATAAATTACAGTGTTCCCAGAATAAGAGTATGATCATTTACCAAGAAGGAAATTTAT
>NW_004524582.1:18864710-18867368 GCF_000260255.1 Octodon degus
AGAGAGATAAAGAGACAGAGAGACAGAGACAGAGACAGAAACAGAGAGACAGAGACAGAAAGACAGACAGAGGGAGAGAGACAGAGACAGAGAGAGAGACAGAGGGAGGCACAGAGAGAGACAAAATCAAAATATTTTCTAATACTTTAAAACAGACATAAAAAGAGGGAATCCCAGGCCACAACCTGTATGGCAACATGATAACTGAATATGGTCACTGGGGCTCACAGTTTAGCTTTTTATTGAGTGTACTCTTTCATAGGCAGGAAATGGAAGTATTTTAACACCCAAACTCACCCACCTGATAAACATATTTTTCTACTATCAGTAAAAAGTGAAATGTATGGGTGTTTCTCCAAGCTGAAGTTCATCTATTTAGAAATATATATACCCAGGATGAAAATGTGCTGAAATAAATCAAACAGTGCCAATAAAACGACTATAAAATTGAGACCTACAGACGGATAGAAAAATCTGAACAATAAAAAATTCAGCAAGGCAATAAAAACATGTTCTGAACAAATCAGCTGGTGAGAGGAGTGAGCTGCGACCCGGGCCATAAATATTAAGTCACAGCGATAAACACAAGGTTTTAAGAAATGATATGTGATGAATGAGATTGCAAGATTAATTATATCCAGGTAACATGGGCATTAATTATACCCAGGTAACCTTGCATTTGACAGGGTTACCCACAGAAATGGCAGCAGAAGCCAATCATAAGAAGTGCCTAGGAATATTCACCTGTGACTCAGTGGAGGGACATGGCTCCTTAGACTCTGCCTTAGACTCTCACTTCACATCTTTGGCAAGTAGCTATATAGTAGCAGTGTTGCGATCTAACTCTTCTATGCATGTGATAAGATGAGTTGTCACAATTGTGCCAGTACCTTTCCAACAGCTGGATAGTTTTAAAATCAATATAGAAAAGAAAATCCATAATATAAATAGCATTGTGACATCTTTAGAAGTTATCTATATGCTTCATAAAAAGTAAGTATATATTCAAGATAATCTACTACCTGAGCCTTGTTAATGAGTGAAATGGCTAGTTGACATTAACCATACTTAGGCTAAAATGAAGAAATACATTTATGCTTCTAAATTATTAGAATAAGGCAGAAAAAAATAACTTTGTCAAGTTCAAAGAAATGCCTAAATGCTACAGACTTTACCTGTAGAAGTGAAAATCTACCTTACCAGATATTAAAATTTCTTGAGCTCAACAAATATATTACATTTGTAATTACGTTTCAAAATGTTTAAGCAAATATAATAAACTGATACGAATGAAGATGGAGCTATTTTTTTAGAAGTTATTAATCTGTTAGGTAAGAATCGACCTGTCATCAAAATGTACGGTAATTGTTTTAAAATTTTGTTATTTGTATACAATGACACAGTACATAGCTATAAAAAAGATAAACCCAAGGCTCTTATAGATAGATAGATGCCACAGTCGCAAGTGAAATAAGTCAGACCCACATAGAGAAATCTCAGATTTTCTCCCTAATGTAAGAAACTGAAAAATATATAAAATCTGAAAGGTACAATAGATACTGTGAAAGGGAAAGTAACTGCTTAAAAAGGCAAGAACAGTGGGGATGGGGGAAAGGAGAAAAGAAAGAAAGAAGGAAGAGAAGAAAATTTACATATATATATATATATGTATATATATATATATATATATGATGGCTAAGATAATTGTACTACTAAATTCTGTTGCCTTATTGAAAGGAATAGCTAATGCTGAATTGATCAATTTTACATGCTTATATCTGGTAATATGAAAAGCTATTTTGAAGGCAAACAATATGCAACATAACAACCATTGCTAAATTCCTATCATCTTGTTTCGAAATTCTGTACATTTTTATTGTTTTATATTCTTTAAAATAAAAAATTCACACAGATAAAAATTTAAGAGGAGTTTATGAGATTAAGAGAAATATCTACTTTTTAATGTTATAATGTCAATGGGTTAAATATTAATTGCATTTATTTATCTATTTGTGTGTGTATGTGTGTGTGTGTGTGGTACCAGGGATCAAACTCAGGACCTTGCATTTGACAGACAGTCTCTTAAGCCACTGAACTATCTCCCAGGCCTCTTAATATTAATTTTAAACTTATTAATCAGTAATCAATCTTTTCAAATACGAGATTTTCAACTTGTAAAACTTAAGGTATATATCATACCTTATTAAATAGAAGAGAGAAACTACCCAAAGGTTTTGCATCCAGAATATAATTTTGTGCACTATTACTTTTCTTAGTAATAGAGTGAAATAGAGTTCTTTGCATTTTTAACATAGCAATGAGTGAACTCAAATTTTCCTATATTTGAACTTGAAATCTTTGTATCTATACCTTACTGACAGCCCTATTCTTTCTAGGATTCAATACTATAAATATCTTTTTCAGTTATTTTACATACTTTTATCTGTCTCCAAAAATAAGTAGAATTAGACAGGTATTTGAAGATTACAAAATACTGAGGCTTATTAAATTATTGAGTTTAACTTTTCAAATAATTCAGTGCACTTAGATATTTGACAGTGAGATTGAAAGTCCATTTTAAGTATGATTCGTTCTTGATGTTTTGAGATAACTCTAAGAAAGAGAGAGAGGGAGAAGTGAAAAAGGAGGGACAGAAAG
>NW_004524582.1:18867892-18869610 GCF_000260255.1 Octodon degus
TTAAAAGAAACTGTAGGACATAAGAGCAAAGTAGAATATAGAACTAATATAACATCATTTCATCATAAATATTCTATGATAAAAGATATAAAAAGACATTAGACAACATGCATTTAAAGTGTTAATATTTGAGTAAAATATATGTTAATCTATTTGATATCCGTATGTTTGACACATAGTTATATAGGGTAATGGGCTTCTACCAGTGACCTGGGAGAGATAGACATGAGGCTAGAGAGTGGTGTGACGTGGTTAATACCTAAGAAGGAAACTACTGAAAACTCCAAGTCAAACTGCACCAATTTGCACCATGTGTTCCCATGCCCCTGCCCTGGTCTCCTGCACATCCTCCTCCTCCACATCCTCCTCCTCCACATCCTCCTCCTCCACATCCTCCTCCTCCACATCCTCCTCCTCCACACTTTCATCCCATGCCCTTTCTTCTACAGCCATTTCTTCATCTCTCTTCTTCTTAGCTCCAACATTCTTTGAGACCCGTAAGAGGCTAATGCCAAAACTCTTATAACTTTATCTTGTTCAGAGATCTTCCCTAGAAGGTCTAAACTTCTGTTAATGAAAAGCATCTTCCATTTTATATAAAGCAATCCTTAATTGGCTTTTTTTTTTTTTTTTTTTTTTTGGTGTTACTGGGTATTGAACTCAGGACCTTGTGCTTGCCAGGCAAGCGCTTATTCCACTGAGCTATCTTCCCAGCCCCAATAGCTTATCCTTCAATAAGGAGCATTCTTACTAAAAATTCTGTGCAGAACAATTAGCTCAATCTGTTTCAACTTTTAAATAAAAAATACTGATACAATAAAGTTCTGAGAATTCTAAGAAAAATTTTCTCATAACTCACAGCTATTGTATACTTTTTGCTAGATTTTATATGTCAGCACAGAGTACAAATAAGATCAAAAGTAGATAAAAGAAAGAAAGCTTTGAAGGATGAAGATATAGACATTGTGTGTTTACACACACACACACACACACGCACACATATTTAGAGAGAAATAAATTTATTACTTAGCCTAGGTGCTGAGTGTTAATTAAAATTCATCCTATCTTATATATTTGAATTTTCTTTCCACACTAGCCAATTTTACAGAGTTGGGTAATTGGAAGAAATATTAGCATTAGTAGGCAAAAGTACAAATAAAACCGTACATTTGCCCCTGTGTGCCATATTCGTCCAGCACTCTATTCTGTTTCTCATGAGAGCACAGGACTATTTTAATGTGTTCACAAGCTTTGAAAATCAGTTTTTTATTTTTCAATCCACACTTTTAGAACAGTGTCCAAGGTAAATGGCTGCCTGTGTTTAAACTCTTGTATATAATGGAATATAAAGAAGATTGTTAAGACCTGCTTTTCATAATCATGAAACTCCAGCAAGAGTTCCAGGCTAAGTAATAAGTTTATTGCTCACAGTTATTTCTCACCTCGTTGAACAAGACAAATCAAAACTCAAGTGAGGGCCGGGGAGATGGCTCAGTAGACTAAGCGCTTCCCTGGAAAGCTCAAGGGTCTGAGTTTAATACCCGGTTCTGAAAAAAAAAAAAAAAAAAAAAACTCAAATGAATTTTTAATTGACCTATAAGTGATCTGACATAGAAGTCCTCAATCCTTTCTGACTTCTTTTAAAATGTAATTTGAGAGGCTGGTGAGATGGCTCAGTGGTCTAAAGCACCTACTTAGAACAAGCTTAGCAAAGCACA
>NW_004524582.1:18870375-18872208 GCF_000260255.1 Octodon degus
AATATTACAAGTGATACATAATTTCATTTAACAAAGTAATTTGAATTTCACAGTATTTGTTGTAATGCATAGTATTGTCTTCCAACCAGTTATTCATATTACCAGATATATGCACGTAGAATTCGAAGAAGAAATGAAAAAGAAAGAAATGTATGAGAAATTAAGAAGAGAAAAATTACAAATGAAAACAGGAGACAAAACAAATTATTATCTGCTCCTTTCCATAGACCAGCAGAAATGTGCAGTACAGTTGTCCAAGCCATCCTGCTTACATACATAGATAAATCTCCTTCCTCCCCATCCCTCTCCTATCCTTCTCTTATGCTTATTATGAAACAAAATGCTTAACACTGCAAGTGCTTTGTCCCTTGTAATGTCCTTTAGTCTCAGTTGGCTTTGCTGCATATCAAAGTTATAATCCATTTTGTTTCTAATAACTTGAGGCTGTTCGTTCGTTTTTGTTTGTTTGTTTGTTTGTTTCCTTGAGATACAATGGACATATTCCCTTCTTTCATGTAAATCTCACAGCAGCTGAGTTCCACTAGTGCTGCTGCAAGGAGCCCCTACCATAGGTGTTGGCAGGTCATACTTCCATTCTCCTTTCTTTCAAGACTTTGAACTGCCATCTGATTTTTTCATCTGGGTGCGTTGGTTGATCAATGGTTATCAAACGTGAACATATGTGGGACATTTTTTAGCTTTTCTCTTCTTTCTGGTTACTAGTATCACATCATTGTGGATAGAAAACATACTTTAATGGTTTCAGTGTTTTAAAATATATTGAGACTTGTTTTACTGCTAATGGATGATCATAAGCCCATGATGTTCCATGTGTGCTTAACAGTCCTGCACATTTTCCTGCTGTTAGATGGGAAGTGCTGTGGAAAGCTTAAGGTAGGTCTGTAACAGATTGCAATTCATGTCCAGACTTTTATTATTGTTTTTCTGTCTAGATGCTCTATCCATTATTATAAACAGAGACCTCATATCCTCTGCTATTGTTTTACCCATCTATTTCTCTATTCAGATGCTATCACATTTGCTTTATATATTTGGTGTTCCTATGTTGAATACATATATATATATATATATATATATATATATATATATATATATATATTCAATTATTTTATCCTCTCTATAAAACAATCCCTTTATGACTATATAATAACTTCTTGTCATTGTCTTATTGTCTACAACTGAAAGCCGGTTTGTCTGATTGCAAGCATCGAGATCCTGGCTCTTTTTCTGGTTTCCATTTGCTTGAAATATCTTTTGTGTCCCCTTACTTTCATGCTATTTGCGCACTTAAGCCTGAGGAGTCTTTTTTAAGAAATGCTTGCATAGTTCTATTGTTTTTCTAACCATCCATTCCACATATTTTGGTTCCATGACTTGATCCATTTACATTTAAAGTAATTATTGGCAGATAAAGGAGCAACTGTCTTGTTGATTGTCTCATGTGGCTGTCTTATAGTTCTTTTGTTTCTTTCTTCCTCTTTTGCTGTCTTCATTTAGGAGTTCATGCTTTTTCAAAAGTATTCATTGATTCTTTTGATTTTTTGTGTATACATTATAAGTTGTGATTTGTTACTATGAAGGTGACATAAATCATTGTGTATTCATAAAATATTTTAGGCTAATAACATTATTACATACAGAAATTTTACTCCAACTTCCTTACCTTATATTTTATAAATTTTGATAACAGTTTATATTTTTCTTTTATGCACACTTCAGAAATTATTGATAGCTCAGCAGACTACAGTACTTGCTTAGTCAGGGGCAAGGACCAAGGTTCGATCCACACCAGTGTGCGGTACCAGCCCCACC
>NW_004524582.1:18873123-18888215 GCF_000260255.1 Octodon degus
ATATAGTACATACTATATACTCATATATAGTAGCTGTAGTTATTTTTAGTACTTTTGCCTACTAACATTTATGCTAGAGTTAAAAGTGATTTAGCAAACACCATTACATTACTACAGCATTCTAAATTTGATGGTGCTTGTCTTTATTATAGATTAGCATACCTTCTTAATATATTTTCATGTCATGAATTAGCATCATTTTGTTCCAGCTTAAAAAAATTCATTTTCATTTTCCTTGCAAGTCAAATCGAATGATGACAAATTCTTTATCATGTAATTTATGAATGGTCATTTCTTTGGAGTTCTTACTAGCTACTTATTTTACTCTCATATCATCATAGACAGCCAAGTTACATAAAAATACTGGCAGTTTGACAAGGCTAGGACCTGAAGAGAGTAAATACAAAAGATGCAGACACCTTTGGACTAGGCCAGAGGCCTTTTTGTTGGAAACCAAACCCTAAGGTAAAGATGGAATGACAATGCCAGTCAACTGAGTGGGTCACCAAGATCCCCTAACCCATCCCTTCCTGAAAAGTTCTTTGTTCTTGAAATGTACACTTGTTACATGACTTGCTTCCCCATTGGATCAATATTACCTAAGAAGCTACACTTATAATCCTACTGGTTAATCAGAACTTTATACCCATGTTTCCCCATCCAGATGTCTCAGGTACACCAGTCTTCCCAGGGGTCCTTTCTGAGCAATGAGTTTTCATTTCTTGCTCTCCTGGGTGGCCACAGGTGCTTAATTGACTCCTGTGCCCTTCCAGGACTATTTTTGTGAGTTGATTGCTGTCTGCTCACTGTTCTGTGCACATGTGTGCACTCGTGCATGAGTGTGTGCGTGCGTGTGTGCGTGCGTGCGTGTGTGTGTGAAGAGGATGAAGGTGGCTGTCTTCTATTCTGTCACTGTGCCAGTGTGCTGATTCTTTCTCCTATAATACCTACAATCATCTTTCAAAAATATTGTGTTGCCATTTTCTGTCCCCTTCTCATTCTGGTCTTGTGCTCACTCTTGTTCTTACTGTATCTTTCTGATGTTTAAGCAAATATGCATTTCGCTAGGCTGCTGCACTTCAAGTGGAAGCCAGGATCACTCAAAGCACAATGAGTGAAGGTTTAGCCACACCCCAGCTCCAATCTGCTGTGACTTTCCTAATTATTATCTTTGCACTAATTTACATATATAACATTCTTATTTGACTTTCCTTTTGAGTGATGTCCACTTGTTTTCTACATTGAACAACTTTGATAGAAACTCTTTTGGGTCCGATCCCTCAATCCTTGAACATAACTGAAGGTAGTAGATATTTAAAATTCTATTTTGTATAAATAAGCAGTCTGTAGGCCCATCTTATTTTCCTTTTATATTTCATACTTTATCCAAACTGATTTTAGTTCTAATGATAAAATTCTATCTGACCCAATCCAAATATAGACACTTAAGGTGAATTCATATTTCTCAGATAAAAAAATACAAATGGCAAATAAATATATGAAAATATCTTCAGCAGCATTGGTCATTTGAGAAATACAAATTAAAGCAAAACTGAGATTTCATCTCACCCCAGAAAGAATGGCTGTCATCAAGAAGTCAACCAAGAACAAATGCTGGAGGTGCTGTGGGGAAAAAGAAACCCTTCTCCACTTTTGGTGGGAGTGTAAACTGCTGCAGCCACTGTGGAAATCAGTGTGGAGATTCCTCAAAAAATAGGATTAGAGGTTCCATTCAACACAGATATTTCCTGGGTGGATATCTCCCCAGAAGAAACACAAACATCATGCCACAGCAATATATATGCACCCATGTTTATAACAGCACAATTTGTCATAGCCAAATCTTGGAAAGAAGCTTAATGCTTACCAACTTAGGAATGGATAAAAAAAATGTGGGTTTTTTTGCAATGGAGTACTACTCAGCTATAAAGAAAGGTAAATTTGAGGCTTTTATAGGTAACCAGATGCAACTAGAGACCATACTCATAAGTGAAATGAATCTATCTCACATACGTGAACATAGTTTTGTCTCTCTAGTGTAAGAAACTGACAGAGTAAATAAGAGCTAAAAGGTACAGTAGACACTGTGAAAGGGAAAGAAACTACTCAAAGAAAAGAACAACTTGGATGGGGGAAAGAGAAAAGAAAGACGGAAAAACATATAGATATATACAAGATAGCTAAGGTAATTGTACTCGTTATTTCTACTAGTTTTTTGAAAGGAACAGCTAGTGCTTATATTGTTTGATCAATTTTGCATTGATTGTATGATACAATAAACATTGTTAATTTCTTGTCTTCTTTTGAAATTCTGTATCATTTTTATTATTTTTACTTCTTTAAAATAAAAAAGGATTGTATCTGACATTTACTAAAATGCTCATGACAGTTCTCTTTAGTCTTTTCTTTTATCTTAATTTTCTTTGGTGTATTTCTTATGAAATACTCAGAAACATATTAACTGTCATTATGCTTATAGATAGCAGCATGACAACTTTAAAGTAGCTTGATCTTTTTATATAAGCAGTGTTACATAAAATATATTTATATTTAACTATCAATTTGACTGGACAGTCAATCATTGCCATACAAATTGATTTTACAAATTGCCTTTATATTACTACATTTTTTGTTGTAGAATGTTCTTTTGCTACACTGAATATCAGACTATGAAATATTGGAGTGAGCCAATGAAGGACAGAACTTCTACAAACTGAGCTCAGTGTACCTTTCTACCTATAAGTGGGTATTGAGTGATGGGTATTTTGTCTCAGTAACAAGAAAAGTAACCAAGTCAACAATCTAATATTCTTTTTTATATGAGACTTAATCTTTTACATGAGAATGCCTGAAGGACTTTTATTTTGTTTTGTTTGAGACAATGTCCTACAATACAGCGGGATGGGCTTAAATTCAACCTGTTGGCCAGGTAGATCGTGAGCTTCAGGCAATCCTCCTGCTTCAGTCCCCCAACTGCTTAAAAAAATTCAGATTTTGGTGAATTTCATAGTTTTGGACTAGAAATGTTCATCCCTGTTATAAGATTCAAAATATAACCTGACGTTTTTGTGATATACTCACCCTGTCTCCCATGCTGATTTTTAAATAAATGAGCACATCCTTTTGTAATCTTATTCAGGTTTCCTTAGAGTTGATTTTATGTCTCTATTTCCCTTCTCTCATTGCTGGGACAAATACTCAATACCCGCAATGAAGGAAGGAAAGGCTTATTTAGCTCACAGGTTGCAGTCCATGCTAGGCTGGCTCCAAGGCAGAGCGGCACATGGCAGACAGTACCAGGTCATGGCAGCAGTGAAGAGAAAGGAGGAACAAATGGAGGAGTAACAGCATTAGCAGCAAAAGAGAGTCTGTCTCTCAGGCTCTCTGCCTGAGAAATATGGGAAAGTACACACACCCATATTTCCAGCAGTACTAAAATCCATAATACCAGTCTTGGAGCACACAGAATCCCAGTGGATCACGTGTTAATCACAAACTCCAGAAGTCCCTCCCCCCGCCACGACTGCATGAGGCTTTGGAGGGACAACTAGACACAAACCATAACATTTTAGTATGAACATTTTTGCCTAAATATGGTGTTCAATGTCAAAAATGAGTTCCAAGTTATTTCCATACAGGAATTTATAAGGATCAGGCTACTTTAAAGTTGTCAAAATTTTCCATAGTCAATACTAATCTACTTGCTAAATTAACTTTTGTAGATTTTATCTTACTTGGACTGGCCTACTAAGATTTGCCCAACAAATGTCTATAAAAATGAGATGATATTCAGGTTCTTTAGTTCTCAGAGCCATTTGAAGATTCTATACTTCCTGTGTTTACTTTCTCTTGCAGAATTATACAAGCCTTATAATTCTTAACGCTATTATTGGTTTAACCCCAAACTCATGGGGATAATTTGATTATATAATATTACTGAAGATACATGGTCTGGGCATTTCTGATACGCATATCTCTATGAACATACTTATTTTGTAAGGGGATTTTGTGCTACTTAAAAAATAGGACCAACCACAGTCATTCAAAATAAGATATTTATAACTATAACTACTACCCACATTGAAAATTTAACTAAAAATCAAGGAGAACAAATGGTATTCTCTTAACCAGAAGTATGTCATTCATTTCCAATGTGTACATAGAACAATTCTAAATCTTACTTTATTGTGTATCTTTTAGTAGTATGCACCTTTCTGTAAAGAGTAAGTAAATTGTACTGAAATATTCAACAAACTATGATAGTTGTGAAGAATAGGATAGTTCAGCTCAAAAGTTGAATATTTCCATGTTCCCACAAATCATTAAAATTTTTGACTTATTCTGATGTTAATGTAATATCAGGCTAAGTCCCCCATTATCGCCTTTGCCTTTTTGGTCTCTTAAGACTTCATTCAGTAGGTTTTATAGTGCGCTTAGAAACATGGAAACACACGTATGATACAAGAGCAACCACCACATAACCCAGTCCTGTACTCAAAAGACCCATTACATAAAGGTCTCAGAGATGATACAGTGATGACTGATGAAAGTAATGTACAATTTTGAATTAAAGTAGAGCAGTAAAATGTGGGTTATCACACAAGCTAAGCTATTAAATTGTGTCACTAAATAACAAGTTTATTCTCACATATAAAGCCCTATACTAGTTTATTATGTGCCACTCCATATAAGCAAATAAATATTAAGTTGAAAGTGTTTTATCAAAACATGGACTTTAAACAGAAACTGAATTTGTTTCTTTTTAATATGCAATTTTATAAATCAAAATTTTTCTCTGTTTACAATAGAGACTCATTTATCTGGAAGGTAACCTTACAGTTTAACTCTGCCATACTGTGATCATGTGTGCTATGGCTAAATCAAAGATAGAAGATTATTTTTTTAATCATCCAAAATGCTTTTACACTCACAGAACACAGTTGGAAACAGATTATATCAAGTTCTAGGAAAAGCCTAGATTATTCCCTTCCTGGTATTTAATGAAAAGCAAGATGAATCACATTTCAATCTGACCACTGTAAAGCAAAACATACAAATCTCATATCGCTCTGCTTTCAAAGTCATTTGGGACAGTGATCATTTTACATTTGGAGAGGCTTTTGAGATTTTCCTATCTGGCATAACTGGTCAATTTTGGCATCTTCTTTTGGGGAAATGACATACACAGGATTTGCTAAAGGAATCTCATTTTGGGTTGTTTCCAAAATGTATAGAGAAGACGTAGTCCAATCCAAACCAGGGAGGAAGGGATAAAAAGCAAGCCAAAAATTAGCTATATTTTCAGCAATCAGGATACACTCATGATGTAAACTGAGCAAGATCTCATCAGCCTAAACCACAAATATTTTCTCAGACCAAAATTTCCCTCATCAATCCAGCACATATGGATCATTTTTAAAAGATCTCCCAAAATGCCCTGCCACATTTCCTCCCAGATCAATGAGCTTTCCTAAAGATATACTTTTGTTAACATTAATATGATTATAATAAATGAACTAAATGTAAATAATGCAAATTATTTGCTTCAAATCAGGAACATATTGGGCATTACTACATGAAATGGAAAAACAAGGGAGAGAGCCACGGAGGTAGTTCAGTGATCTAGGCGCCTGCCTAGGCAAGTGCAAAGACCTGGGTTCAATACCTGGCTGCACCATGCTGGCCACCAACACAGGGCGTAATGGTGCATGCCTATACTCCCAGCATTGGGGAGGCTGAAACAGGAGAATGACAGTGAGTCTAAGCTGTGAAGTGAGACCCTGTAACAAGTGCATAATTTTAAAAAAGGATAGCATGTCATAGACTACACAGAGTGAAAACTTTAGTTCCAGGACAGCATTTGCTTTCTTATCTGGCTTGTGTAAACTATCAATAAGGAGCTAATCAGAATGCAGATAGATCTTGCATATAGACTACAACTCAACTCTCTATGTACCTAAAGAAATCATCAATTTTAGACTAATTTCAATTGGGACTTAGAAAAAAATAGTTCAGGATCTCAAAATGTCTTTGATATCATTATATCTCTTTGCCCCAATTTTTTGATGACCGACAATTAAGTTCTAAATACCTAATTATCACAGCAGGTCCCACACTAAGGTTATTGTTTTGGAAAACAATGCTACCTGAGAGTTTTCAACAAATCTGTATCTTCAGCTCGCTGTTCCATCCCCTGGGTTGGGTCTCCAACACCTGCCTCCAAGAGCAAGAGGTCCATGAGGTGTGAATGCTTGTGTCCCATAAAACCCATGGACTGGAATTTTAACCAACAAGGTGATAGTATTTGAGTTGAGCTTTGTGAGTAATTATTGTGTCTTGTAGTTTTAGCCCTCTTTAGTAGGATTAGCTCTTACAAGAAGGTAAAGAAACTAAGATGGTTGTCTTCTACCATGCAAGGACACAGCAAGAATGTACGTTTACAAACCTAGAGTTGATCCTTACCAGTCAATGAATTCGTTGGTGACTTGTTCTGGGCTTCCCCAGCCTCCAGAACTGAGAAGAATAAATTTTTGTTGTTTCTCAGTTATCCAGTTTGTGGTATTTTGATACAGCGAAGTAAATGGTCTAAGGCGTTTACATTCAATATTTCAAAATATTGACATTAGTTTTTCTTTTTATCAAAACTACTTCTCTTGCTACATTGTTTCTTGTTGTGGATATCACCATGCAGTGTGAAACATCACACCATCATGATAAATATTCTCCTTTCCTTAATATTATGCAGTAATTTACCCCCAGCCCCTAACCTTCCTGATCTTCACTGGTCTCTTCAGCCCTCTGTTTAAACCCACTGCTTCCCCTGAGTTCAAGCTACCTTGGAACTCACACAGATGATAAAAATAAACTTCTTGTTGAATTCTTGTTGCTAATGTTCTATCTCTTTGACCCATCATGCATCTAAACATTAAAATGGTATTCTAAGCTGTAAGTCATATGGTGCCATTTAACGGTCTGGGCTTTTCTCTGAGGGCCTTCTCCATACAGTACTCAGCACTGTATTTTTGAACATGATATTAGATTTTGTTTGGCACAATGAGCTCATTACATAGCAGTATAATTCTATTATTTTCCCAAACCCCTTCCACAAGTGTGTAATTTTGTTTTAAATATAATAAAACTATAAATTGAACAATGTAAGACAGTAGAAGAACATGAATAAACTTTCCAACCACAAACTGGTACCCAATTAATATATTGGTTTCTACTTCTCTGTAATTTTTAATGGGCTTAATTTGCTTTCTACTTGGTTGTTTTAATAATCCTGCAAGTTATCTTCACAAGCATACATGAGGAGCTCACATGTCCATATGTAATTTTAAACACAATGTAATATTACCTACCTAAAATAAAATGATTATTATGACATTAGTTTCCATTGCACTTTTCTTGCCTTGCTCATTTTTACCAAGCTATGAAGATTTACTTTCAATCATGTTTTTCACTGTGTGTATAGATTTAACATGTTGTCTTCAATGGCAGATCATAACCTCTCGAATCAAAAGATCACCTCCTGATTTTTAGGATGTACACCAAGAAGTACAATGCCCTGTATTTTCCCAGATTTGATGCATCATTATTTTCCCATAAGTATATCTGAAATGTTTTAATTTTTATTTCTGTCAGGTTAGTTCAGGTAACAGATGCTCATGGCTGAGCCAACTGCACAGCTAAAAGCTGTACTTTCACATTTTATTCAGGTCTTTCATTTTGCTTTTTGAATCTCCCTGCTGCAGCGCTGCTGCATCTCCTCCTAAATTCGCTGAAGTGCATTCCAAAATATCACATTAAGAGATGAGAGGCACATTTTGAATTTATGCATGTCCAAATATGTGCCGTGTCACAGTTGTCCTTGATATTTTGGCAAGGAATAGCATTTTCCTTTAGAACTTAGAATAACTGATTTTTTTTCCACTGTCAAAATCAATTTCGATGATAGAAAATCGGATGGCACTCTAATTCTCAGCCTTTGTAAGTAACTGGATAGTTGTGTGCTGCTGACTATTTTCAGAAACTTTTTTTAAATATGTTTTCTGTTCTGAAAAGCCACGAGGGTGGTCCCTAAGTGAGCATTTTCCATGCAAACTGCCACTTGGTCTTTTGTGGCTAGATTGTGCTGAAGAATCGCATCATGATTTAGGTCTTAGAAATTGCTTTTACACTCTTGTACTTTTTCTCTTTACTTTTTAATATCTTATGGCAATGTACTAAATTCTTAGTTAAATGATAACAAATTTTAGCATGTATTTTAGCCTATATTTGAGTATATATGGTTCTGAACTCAGAATGCTTGGATTTAGATCCCAGTTAAGTACTTTATTATTTGATTCATTTTGAACAGATTACTTTATCTCTGTTACTTAATTTCTTCATTACATAATGGAGCACATAATAATTCCAAACTCATAAGTAATTGAGTGTACTGTGTTGACCTACATTATTAAAAAAAATTAAAGTTCTTAAGAGTAAACATGGCACATAGTGCATTTTAAATATTTCCCAACATTTAAAAATCTAGAGTATGATATTATAATTGAGATACTTTTTTAACATGCTTGATAATGTGACATAACCATTTGTAACATAATAGCTGCATGAATTTTCTTCTAGAAAAGTTTAGACCCAAATAGTAAATATAATGTACATGGAACTTGTCTGTTTTGTGTTTATATAAATATTAGACTACAATAATTGGTAATTGATTCATTTTTTACTTTGTCCACATATAGTTACTTTTAAAAAAATTTTATATATCTGGTACAGGGTCTCACTACACAGATCAGACTCATAATGACCCTCCTGTCTCAGTCTCCCCAGTGCTGGGATTACAGGTGTGTGCCACCACGTCCGGTCTTGGTGGCCAGCTCAGCGCACCTGAGGTCAGGGCCAGCGTGGCATGTGGTACCCAGGATCAAACCCTGGTCTCTGAACTTGCCTAAGCAAGTGCTTAGTCCAGTGAGTTAGCTCTACAGCCCTTAGTTATTTTTATTTTACCAGGAGATTGTAAAAAGAGCTTGAGTGGATGAATCTGTCCCACTCATCACTACTAGTTGCTACCTATACAAGTGTACAGAGCAAGGATACACATTGACCCAACCAGGCTCAAAGTATCCTTTACATAAACCCATCGGGACAGACTTCAATTGAACATTTTCTTTCCCCTTTTGATATCCATTTCTGATATCTATCTAGTCAAAAGCATGAGTTACAATCTCCATTGTGTGCTCCCTGTAAAATCCTAAACATATTACCCTCAAGAATTGTTTCCTTATATTTTATGAAGTGCTGTTGTCATAAAAGTCATAAGTGGAAAATATGCACGTATACAAAGCATATAGTATCTATGCAAACTTATTCTTATTGAAATTTGATTTCACATAAATTAGAAAACTACCATTTGAAGCGTAGTTAAATCTATTTAATTTGCTCCTGCTTCAATAATCCATTAATAAGTATGATATAATCTTTTATATTATATCTTTCTTCTTATATTTCACTTCGCCTCACTCTCTGAAATATGCATTTGTGGAGACTTCAGTGTTGCTGATAGGCAAGGTACATGTAAGACTTGGTTTCCAATATCTAAATGCTCATCGCTCTATATCTGCCAGGAATATTAACTTTGCCACAGGATTGGAGTATAGAACACACAGATTTCATCCATAAATACTTATTTCTTTTTCCCAATGTAAATTTTTATACATATTGGCACAATTTTATGAAAAATATAAAATTGAGTTATATGAGCACTGGAGCAGAAATATAGATTTATTTGTTCTGCTAATAACCATTATAAATGTAAACTTTAATATCATGCTCTACATAGTGAAATATCTGGGGTTAGCCTCAGATTTTTAAGTATTTTTATGATTTTATGCATAAATTTGAGCAAAATATTTGTCATTGCCTTAAACAATTAGTGTCCAATGGAAAGACTTTGAAAAGCACCAAGAGGAGAAAGTCAAACTCCAGAGAAAATTCCCCTTTATTTTTCTAGAATGGTTCCTGGCTCTCAGAAAGCAATTTATGAAAGGTCTTTATTTGTACTAAAATCCTTTTCTCCTTCTCCAATAGTATTTTTATTTTAATGCTTGTATTGAGAGTCAGACAGCAACTTAATGCAATGTTCTGGTGCATTAGGCGTTTTTTTATGAGTAAATGAAAGATCTAAGATATGGAGAATGTGAAGACTGGGAAGGACATTAAAAGATAACCTAGTGTCATTTCCAGCATCATTTATTAACAGCAGGCAAAGAGATTAGTTGCCTTTGTCAAAGGAAGTGTTGCCGATCTCCTTGGTTAAGGCCATTCCATTCTGAGTAACCTCTGATTCCATTCTGAGTAAGTGGGAGGCTCCCACTCCTTCCCTGCCACCTTTGCCTTTAATATATTTCCAGCTCAGAAATGCCACAACCACTACAAGGTTAAAATGCTCTGTTGGCCTTCTCTTAATACTGTCTATTTCCAGTCCTACCATTTATAAACCAATATTTTACTGAGAAGAAAAACAATAAAAGCCTTGCAATTTCAGCTAGTCTTAAAGCAGTGACATGTTCCTTTCCTATTGCAGTTCTGACAAATGATTACAAATTAATTGACTTTCCACAACACACTTTTAATATCTTACAGTTCTCAAAAGTACAAATCTAAAGTTAAAATGTTGGCCACGCAGTGTCCCTTTCAGATCTCTCAGGAGAATCTGTGTTCTTGCTTTGCCACCGTTTTGGGATCTGTCTTTCTTGCCTCACTAGCATTCCTCCCTTTTAAATTACATCACTGCTACATTTGTTTTATCATCTGCTCTTGAACTTCCGTGGTCAAGGCTCCTTCTGTCTCTATCTTTTGAGATCACTTGATTACATTCAACTCATTCCCATAGTCCAGGATAACCTCCAAAATTCAAAGTCCTTAACTTAATAAAACTATAAGGGGCAGGCACTGTGGTGAATGACTCTAATCAGTACTTAAGATGCAGAGGCTGGAGGATCCTGTTAAGCTTGAGACCAGCAATGCAAAGTTATTTTGCCATATACAGTAACTGTAATTTCTGGTTTTCCATTGTTGGATCCAATAACTCACACCAACCATTTAAATGTTTACTTTGGATCACGGTTTCAGAGAATTCAGTGCAGGTCCCAGGCAACAGGAGAAACGTCACACCAGAAGCACATTCTGGTGGGGCAGAATGGCTCAATCCACAGATGTCAGAAAGCAGAACAAGGAAACAATGCCAGAGAGGAGTCAACAAGAGATTCGATGTAGTATTGAAGGCAGCCCCCACCCCCATGAGGAAACTTACACACCCAGGAATGCACTCAACTAATCTGCTAGGCATTTGTTTTTATTTATTTTTATTTTTATTTTTTCGTGCTACTGGGGATTGAACTGAGGACCCTGTGCTTGTCAGGCAGGTGCTTATTCTACTGAGCTATCTCCCCAGCCCCTAGGCATTTTTCTTTTTTAATCCAACAAAATTAATATATCAGGGATAGCAATCACAGTAACATATTCATAGGTTTAGAGAATTATGATATGGACATTTTAGGGGTCCACTATTCCACTTTCAAATGGAAGTCAGTATTTGGATTTCATGAACCAATCAGATAAGCCACAAAGATTATATATTACTAAACCCAGTTCACCACTTCGACTCTAGCTCTGCTTTACTGTCCAACTGATATCAAATGCATACTGGAGGAGAGTTTTAGAATTTTAAATGCATGGAAAGTGTAAAACATACAATTAAGCCTTCTATTTTTACCATCAGGGAAGGTGAGTACTCAAGTAGAAACAATAGGTAACTTTTTATATTTGTTTGCATGCCTCAACTATGACTGCCAAGAACTTGCAAAAGTTGGGCTCATTTGGCCAGTTCACAAGCAATCTTAAGCATGCTTTCTTATAATGTAGTAAACAAGCCAAGCTTACTACTGATATCCCAAGTCACTGGTAACCAAGGAAATCAAGACTCTGTGACAGTTTCCACAATTGCCTTTAAATATGATTTATCTTCAAGTTTATTATGAGTGATGTGCTTTCCAGATAAAATAGCCTGCTATCTCTAGGTTTAATTATTTGGGTGTGTAGTTGATCTACTTCCATTCGAAGTGAAACATACCTGAAGTAGTAGAACTCCTTAAGAGTTCCAAAGGAACACAACAGAAAAACTGCTCTTCTTGAAGATGCAGAAATAACCTCTCCAATTTTGTCAAGTCATGACAAGGATGATATATGAATCTGAGTGATTCTTGCAGATGAAAATATATTGTTCCAAGTCTGTCAATAAAAGTGACATATGGACTCAGCTGGACAAACTTAGTTTCTTTCTGTATTGACAAAATATTAAACAGGTTAGAAGGGTTTCATTCAACACTTTTTCAAAACTTTAAGCACACAATTTATTACAATAAAGTTCAAAATTTTGTATCCTTATCAGTACACATGTGAATACACAAATATGTCTAAAAAATGTGAGTGTTTGTAAAGTTTAATTTTCTTTAAGCTAATTCAATTTTACTTGAAGATTTTTCTAAAACTGTTTTTCTTTGGGAAAAGGAAAGACATTGATCACAAATAAAGATGCTCAACCGAGCCCTAAACTACAGTGGCTTGCTCCTTGTACAGGTAAGTGTCCCCTTTCCTGACATACACTAACTTACAACTGGAGGAGGAGTGCTCTAAGGTGACTCGTGGTTCCAGGAGCTTCCTGGTATCAGCTGACTCCAGAGCAGAAACATCATAGCAGAAGGGCATGAGGAGCAAAGATGCTTAGCTCATGGTGACCAGGAAGTGGAGCCAGGCACAGTGCTGGAGAGGAAGGGCCAAGGATCATCCATAATGGCCAAGGCCACATCTTCACAACCCACTCACACACACCCGGAAGCATACTTTACTACTCCTTTGGGTGGATCCCAAGCCAACCAAGTTGACATAATTAAGGTTAATCATCATACTCCTCTTCATGAAATATATTTTCATGTCATAAAATTCAGTATTAAGCATAAGTCATCTGACACAAAACCACTTTGGTGAGCTTCTAAAGTCAGACAAAGTAGCATTATTACCCTATCTGAGCACAACTGGACACAAATAAGTACACAATATATATGCTGGATTGTAATTTCAACCAAATACCAAGAATATAATGACAGTCTCAAGTTATTTGAGGTATACTCAGTGGACACATCCATTAAATCTTTTCTTCTCCATTACCTTTACTTACACGCCATGGAAGTGAGTCCCTGAAAATCTCTTTGAGATAATCATCTCTATAGCTTAATTGCTTATATCTTCTAATTTATAAGCTTACCTCTTCAAAAAAAATCTAAAAGAAGATAAAAATTCTCCTGAGAATGATGTTTATTACTTTTTGTATGTGTTTCAAACAAGAAATACAACTAAAGAATTAATGTACATGTTTTCAAAGCTGTCCTAAAGGAAAAAGCCTTAACTCTATTAACTTTGATCTTCATGTCAGGCAAAGACACTAACTAGAAATTAAACTTCTCTTCAGTTACAGGATAACTCCTACATTACAACAACCAAATAAATCTAATTTCATATTT
This sequence comes from Octodon degus, assembly GCF_000260255.1. Classification (NCBI taxonomy): domain Eukaryota; kingdom Metazoa; phylum Chordata; class Mammalia; order Rodentia; family Octodontidae; genus Octodon; species Octodon degus. The sequence goes on from NW_004524582.1 coordinate 18,886,707, forward strand.
TTCTGAGATTTTATAAATTGCAGGAGACTCTTTCCCCACTCTAATATCTCTATAACATGCACATCTGTATGATTTAAGAGAAGGAAAAGAAGAATATAGGAAGGACAGAGAAGTAAATGTTGGAAAGAAGAATGAAGAAAACAAGGAAAGGAATAAGGGAAGAAAGGCAGGAAAGAAGAGTGGGGTATATTTTATAATCAAATAAAGTTAATTAATTTCAAATTAGTTAAAATTATAAGTGATTAAAATTACTTTCCCTCAACAGTGAAATGAGCAGGAAAGTATCAAGACAGACTCATAAAAAGCTGTAATTCAGGCCATCGATTATCACCTATTAACAACTTTGCCTAAGATGAAAACTCAAGAAAAGGGAGATATTAGTCAATTCTTCAAATTCTTGATTAAAAATGTAATAATGATCAACTTCATCAGTAATTATCTCAAAACACCATTAGAAATTTAGAATAGGACTATTATAGTTTAATCAAGGAGAGACTCCAGCCTTTAATTATAAACACATGCTAATAATTTGTCTTCCAGCAAGCCAACAGCTGGATGTGACATCGCATTCACTTGGAAGAATGTAGGGAAGAAGGTCCATTCTTCATCAAAGTACAATTACACATTTCTCCTAAGGGAAAATACTAGCAGCAATGCGTCTAAAAGTCTTCAGTTCTGTATAGAAGCTGCCTTTCCAGCCTCTGTAGGTAGCAGGACTAGAGAAACAGGCACACTGAGAAGCTGTCAGGTCGGAAGCTCAGTATCATAAAAAGCCTTAGTCTGAAAGATCATCACATCTCTGATCATCACAAACTCTTTCAAAAGATGTGCTCAATTATAAGACTGACCCACACAAAAGGGAGTCTAGGGGACGGTTTCCTTTGTGCATTTACAATTCGCTCATGCAATTGTCACACAGTAACCAGGAATGGTCTTTACCAAAAATAGTTACAAATTACTTTTATCACATTTCCATGTGAACTAAGGAAAAGGAGTAAGTGTTTAGTAATCAAGAGCCTATAGAGCAACAGATACTTGACCACTTTCTGGCATTGGTCCTTAAACATTTTGTTATTTATTATAACTGATCATTTTTTGATTGATTGATTGATTGATTGATTGATTGATTTTAATGCATTTGGCACAGGGTCTTACTACACAGCTCAGACTCATAGTGATCCTCCTCTTTCAGCCTCCCCAGCACTGGGATTACAGGTATGCGTCACCACACCAGGACTCAGTGATCTGCTCAGCCCACCTAGGCACGGGCACAGTGAATTGATCATTTTAAAATACAAAAATATTACTTTACAGTATCTGGAAATTTTATAAACACATAAGGTGTACAACAGAACACATACACAATCTACTACATAAAAATAGCCACTATTAGAGCACTTGTGTGTTTAGTTTTGACCATCAAAAATAAATATGCTTTACATAATTGAAACTATATTGTTCTCAGAACTTTTTAGCTTAACATTTATGCTAAATATTATTTTATGAATT
>NW_004524582.1:18888379-18899832 GCF_000260255.1 Octodon degus
TTCAACTTTTTTCAATTAAAATGTTCATTTAGATTTGATGTTTAGTTTTATACTTGAAATATCACATATATAGCATGCAGTTAAAAAATACTATACATTGAATACTATATAAAATTATACTGCATGTACTACGTAGATGACGTCCATATGTAAACCTGTAAGTGCATTTGAAGGATGATGCTGAGGGGACTAACTTCAGGCCCACCAAGCATAGTGAAAAGCCACCACTGGGCTGAGAAGACAGCCAAGCAGCATAAGCACCTGCCTGACAAGCACAAGGTCCTGAGTTTGATCCCCAGTACTCCCCCCAAAAAAGTGCTACCACTCACTTGCAAGTCCTTTATATGCTTGATCTCATTCTTTCTCCTTATAAGAACTAGCATTTGGCATGAGTTCTGTGCTTATTATTTTTTTTCCTTTCTTTACACTATTTTCCATATGTTTTGGTTACTCTGAAAAGTGAATTGCTTAGATCATGGTTTTAACTTTTCACAAATAAAATAATATTTTACCTATGATATATGCTAATAACTTGACCTCATAATTTTGAGATTCACCTGTTTCCATACATATTCAAGGCTAAAATGTTTAATTCTGTCATATAAGTTGTATTATTTTACTGCCATTTATCTATTCTGTTTATTCTCCTTTTATTCAATTGTAAATTATTATCTTTGTTTTCCCTTATTTTTAGCCTTAAAAATTTTTATGTGCCAATTTTTAACAAAAGCAACAATTAATCAATAGCCCTACCCTGCTCCTCTTAAGTATCTTTGTGACTATAATCATCTCATTATTAATCTCAAATATTAAAACACTGTGATATTCTTAGAGTTTATAAGGATAAAACATGTTCATCTTTAAGGGTGAATAATTTAATCCAGGTGTGTGGTGGCAAATGCCTGTGATCCCAGCACTCGGGGTGGTTGAGGCAATCGAATTGTGCTCCAGCTTAGCCTTACCTACATAGTAATTTGAAGTCCAAGCTGGGTTACACAATGAAACCTTACCTCAAAAATTATAATAAAAATAATTTATAATAAAAATAAAATACGAATATTCTTATGAGATAGCTATTTAAGCTAGGACTGTATTATAATCCAGAAGTAAATGTCAGATGAAATGAAATGGGAAGCTGCTTCAGAAAAGAATATTTCATCCATCCTAAAATGGTGAAAGATTTTATACGATCTGAAGAGAACCTAGAGCATCATGCACCCTAAAATAAAAATATTTTTATAAGAGTTGATGCCTAGGTTAAATCCAAAACATGAGGAAATGCCCTACACAAATGTAGAAATATGATTAGAAAGAGATATTTCAGGCAACAAGGAAAGCCAAAAAGTGTAAGTTCAAAAGTAAAAAGATTGACAGCAAAGCCTGGGTAAATTTCTACCATATTGCTAGCCCTGTGGCATAGAGAAGAGGTATAGAAGGACTCAGAAACTATGCAAAAGAAAGGCAGAGAGGCGGTGGAAGACCTCGGCACCTTGAGGTCCTCATTGCCCATGAAGTATACAGATTACTAGAAGGATCATTGGTGGATCAGGTGTAAATAATGTTAAAAGTACCTCTACTATTCAGATTGTTCTCATAAGTAAATAAAATAACTCTATCCCCCCATTCACCTAATATTGCTCTGATTCCCTTCCATTTCTCCCTTATGTACAACTTTCCTCTCCTGACCTTGACATCCAGAAAACTCAGGCTACAATAAAAATATTCCATAAGCTTGGTGGCTCATAAACCACACAGATCTCTCACAGTTCCAAAGCATGAGAAGTTCAAGACTAAGGAGCTAGAAATTCAGCATCTGGTGAGGTTTTCTGCTCTCTGGAGCAGATGGTGCCTTCTTGCTGTGTCCTCAAAAGCTGAAAGAGACAGCACAGCTCAGTCTGGCTCTCTCATAAGCTTGCTAGTCCCCTTCAGGAGGCTCTTGTTTTGTACCTAATGCACTCCCAGAGACCCCAAAAACCTGGTCTCCAATGCTATGGCAATGAGGTCGGGAGAAGGACAGTCACAAACATGTTGACCACAGCACCAACTTTCTCTTTATTTAACGCAGGGTAGAGATGTGTCACCATTAACTCAAATTTCCTTTTCTCCCAGAGGAGCGTCCCCATCCCCATCCCTGGAGCAGGACAGGCAGCTTGCTGCCTCTTGGCCTGCGGTAACACAGCTTCCGGTTCCCCATAAAGCCCTCACCGCAGACCAAACTATCTGCGTTTCTTCTCCAACAAATCTGCAGTTCAAAACAACAGCAACTTGGGTCAGAATCAAGATTTCTATGTTCCTGGATTATGACCTAAAAGAATCATTAACAGAAACTGCCATCTTAGACAATGCCTAAGGAACACGAGTAGCACAAGGCATGGACGTTTAATTGAAGGAGGCTGCCACAAACAGCTCCGGTCTGCGTTCAGCAAGACCTCCGAGTGGCCTGCGCAGCAGACACGGAGGGACAGAGCTTCTTGCCAGACATTTAATCCCTTACCAAGCCCATCGTCAAGCTATTCCTTTTAGTATAGCCACATTAATCTCCCTATAACTCAAATCTCTTTATCAGTTCTCTGCTTGGAAATCGTTCCAGGTCTCTTATGCTCAGCCAAACCCCTAATGTGTTGTGTAAAGCCCCTGCTGTCTCTTTCTTTCCTCCTACTCTCCTGGTCTCAAGCCCAACGCCATGCACTCTGCACACACTGTCCAGAACCACTGAACGTGCCGCACCCCCTCATTGCTTGTGCATCGCATTTCCTGTTTCCTATGCGTATTTATAAATGACACCGTCTCCAGTCTATTTTTCAGAGCTCAGCTCATGACCTCTTAGAAACCCTTCCTAAACATCAAGCACTTTGCTGTCAAAGAGCAATCCAAATTCTTCCTGAGTAGCAACGTCGTTACATCTACAGAGTCTGTCTTCAGGGGCCCACGCATTTTGAGCCAACTAGTGTAAAATAGCTACGGTGTGTAATTTTATCAAGTAGCTAATACCAGGATTTATGGCTTGAAGAGGAGAGTGGTGTGAGGATGTCAGAAGTCCCCTCGGACCGCAACCTGAGCACTCAGCGCAGTACCAAGCCTACACAGCTGTACCTAACAGACAGATTTTGCTATTCTTCTCGCACAAAACTACAAACTCCTAAAGGACAAGGGTTCTCATTTTTTCAGGTTTTTAAAACAAAGATTAGCATTAGTAGCTAATGAAAATAGATTTTAAGTTTATTTTTTGATTTACTGATACCGAAATCATTTGGCTTATATTTTTAAGTGATTTTTGAACTTAATGAATTTTTTACAAAGATTTTTCCTTTTAAATTTGTGTGAACTCTTTCAATATAAAGGATAGTAGGGCCGATCAAATAGCTCATGTGGATTAAACCACCTTCAAGCAGGGGCAGGGGCCAGGAGGTTTGATTCCTGGGCCTGTGTGCTGGCCCCAACCTGGGATGTGTTGAGACAGCAATTGAGACTAGGCGTGGTGGTGCACGCCTGTAATCCCAGCTCTTGGGAGGCTGTAAACAGGTGGATCACTACGAGTCAGATATAGTAGTGAGACCCTGAACCCCCTTTAAACCCTTCCCTAAAATACAAAAAAAAGAAGAAAAACATGATAAGAATATTGTTCTATTTTACAAATGGAAATATGCTATGTGTTTTTCAGTCTTTGTACTTATTCTGGTAACTAGAGTTTATTCATGATGTACTGTAAATTAAATGTTTTTTTTAACATATTTGGTTGTTATAGGTTCTCACTATGCAGCTCAGACTCATAATTTTTTTTTTATGTGTTTAGTACAGGGTCTACAAGGTCACACTACACAGATCAGACTCATACTGATTCTCCTGTTTTCAGGCTCTCGCCCAGGCCCAGGGGCAGGGCCGGCATGGCATGCCCAAGATCGAACCCCAGTTCCTGTGTCTGCCACTAAGCACAGACTCTTAAATGGTACTTTTTATAAAGAAGAAATAAACAATCTGTTTTAAAATGAAGCCAGTGTATTTGGGACGTTCCTACCTACATTTCTCTTGTTGACCCTTTCTGCCATTAAATAAAAACGCCCTTTATTTCTTAGACCACCAACTTCAGCATGGACGGCAAGGGTTCTCTTCAAAAATGGTGCTTTTATTTTGTTATGATAATCACCATCAGTTAGACACTGAGGCTGTAAATATAAAACTTTAATGCTTGAGTGCTCTTACTGTACAAATGCTCTTGCTCATTTTAAACAGCTGAATAAAGTATATTATGACATTGTTTGGTAAGAAGATGCCTGAATGTGATACCTCAGAGTAGAGCAGCCGCCTGCTGCCACGATTGCATTTGATTTCCTGTCAGCTGGAGCTCATGGTTCATCATCCTAAAGCAAGGAAAGGACATTATGTAATTGCCACTACAGAAAACAGGTCATTTCAGCTAAAGCGAAGTGACGCAACAAATGCAAGAATAGTCATTTTAAAACAAAACAGAGTTCTAAAGAAATTTTCATCAACTTGAGCTCAAACATGAAAATATAAGCAACAAGACTGTGAAATGTAAGAGACTTAAATGTCACTGCTGTAATCAAAATAAAAAGCCAGAGTCAGCAGACTTCTCTTTGTGGCCCTGCTGTCACGCATCAGGCTGGGGGAGCTTGGGGGCCCTCCCTGGCATGTGTGGACCAACTGGGTTCCCTCCATCTGCTCCCTCGTCCTCCAGCAGGCTTGGGCAAACTACAGTTGCCCAGTTCCAAAGGGTGGGTTGGAACTGCAAGACCTCTTGTGGCCTAGGCTCAGAGCATTCAGATTATCACGTCTGCCACATGCTACTGATCCGAGGCAAGCCCACCTACTAGGCATGAAAGAATTGGATCAATTGGATCCGCTCCATGATGGGCAATACTGAAAAAGAAGGTGGACAATTTTCAATTTATAGAAAGATATAAAGCTTTACTCTAGGCATTTCTACCTGAGAGTGGGAAAGTGTGTGGTCATCTTTGGTTGTGGAAGATAGAATCACCTGTGACTTGGTGGCTCCTAGCTGTGTTTCCTTATTGACCCCTTCTCTCCATTAAAATAAATTTATATTCTATTACTTCACTTGCATAAATTCCATTACCCTTTAACCAGTTGATTTATTTTTCTTATTATTGAGTTGTAAGGAGAGAGAGAGAGAGAGAGAGAGAGAGAGAGAGAGAACTAAAAAGCAAACTAGAAGAGATATACATAGGAAGTTAGGAGAAGTTTACATACTTCCACATATTAAATATTTGTTTCAAAATTCTTTAACATATACGCTAATTTGTTTCACTTGCACTATTAGCTCATCTTAGAACATGGAAAAGGAAGTTTTGTGTTATCTGTTTCTTTCTTTGTAAAAATATTTTTGACTTATATCTTGTACTCTGAGTAACTACATTGAGGATAACAATACACAGTATTTTAACTATTGTCATTCATTATTTTGTTGTGAAATTTTATTATACATAAAATAAAAAATAAAACTTTATTTTGTACCTGTGTATATTCAGCTGTCCCTGGGTCATTAGTTGAAAAGAACTTTTTCTCTTTTTAGATTATCTTAACAGGCTTATCCAAAAATCAATTGACCAAGAGTAACAGGGTTTATTTTTTAATTATCAAGTCTATCCTGTTGCCTTTCTCTAATCCATGGCTATAAACTGCATTTCCATTTATTTAGGTCATTTTGAATTTCCTTCAGCATTGTTCTGTATTTTTCAGTATACAAGTCTTACCCATCTTTTGATAAAGTTATTCATAATTTAGTTTTTGTAAGCCCTTTGTAAATTAAATTGTTTTCTTAATTCTGCATGGCTTTTTTATTTTTTTCTCAGCCTTAGCTATTCAGACTCTATTATAATATCAAGACAATAGGTACCTAATAGCAACTTTTACATGCAATGTAATTTTCAGGCTATCTGGAGAATACAGCAATAAACAAAACACCATTCTTGGCTGGAAGCAGGTCGGAACTTGGTTGTGGTGATTGATTCTTTACATTATGGATGGTGGGAATGATGGTAACCTTGTTATCAAAAAGAGGTTTGTGTCTGAGGCAGAATTAGTTGAACGGTGCAAAGGAAACAAGAAGAATGGAAGAAAGTTCAAAAATCCAAAGATCCCAAAGAATATCCAGAGGAGGCTTATGACCCTGGGTCTCTCTACAAAAGCCTATAGGAACAGAAAGAAAGGAGCCAGCAGGAGTATGAGGAGCAGTTCAAATTCAAACACATGGTAAGAGGCTTAGAAGATGAGACCAACTTCCTTGGTGAGGATTCTCGGCAGCAGGAGCTAATGGAAAACCAACGAAGAGAAGAAGAACTGAAGGAACTAAAGGAATACAGAAGTAATCTCAACAAGGTTGGACTCTGCAGAAAACAAGAAGGAAGTGGAGAAGAAACTGCCTGTGAACCCAACCAAGAACAAGTTCTCACAAGCAGTTATTGGCAGGAGTCGTGGAGCACAAGAGCTCGGAGAGCAGCAATAGTTCAGAAGACTGAAACCAGACCCTGACCCAGGTGACAAGAGTCAAGAGGCTTCCTCCTGTGTGTCTCTTGGAAGTACTTATCTGAGCAGCCCATCTATTCACTGCTGCTCCTCCACTGCTGTCTGCATTGTCATCCTCCCAGGCCTGGTCGCATACTCCAGGAGCAGCGGTTCTGAGTCCAGCTCAGACAGTGAAGGCACCGTCAATGCCGCAGGGAAGATTGTCTTCTTCATCTTTCAAACCAACCCCTTCCTTAAGGTGCCTTGGCTCCTGTCCTTCACACAAAGAGTCCCCCTCGAATGGTCAGATTGTCTGTTCTGCTGCCAGGCATTTGTAACCTCCCTCCAAAAACTCCTTTGCTGGCCCCCTGTGCACACTGTGAAACTTCTAACCTCACCTAAAAATGTGCCAGATCCACTTGTGGCCAGAACTGTGTTTGGTCTCCTTTCCACTGTAGTACAGATGACCAAAGTAGTTTCACTGCCTCTTCCTCACTGACATGGTAGGGTGGGTGTGGCCGGCAGAGGCTTCTCTGATGCTGCTGGGGGGTCACACTGCTGGCTTGCAGAGGGTGCTGCTGGGTTCCGTTGCTTTTTGTTTTCTCTTTTTCCTTTCCTGACAGCACAGGAAACAAGGGCAGTTGTTGCCCAGGTGTTACATAAAATTTATTGTAGACAAATATGTTGCTTGGTTCCACTGCATTGTGGAGCACGTGGCGACAAAGCTGACTGGTGGTGAAGGGGAGATTGCCCTGGAACTCAGCTGTCCGTGATGTCGTGTGCTAAGTAAAAATAATGAAATCTATCTGCTGAGGACGTCAGTTGACACCAGCCTTCATCGTGAAATTTTCCTTACCGTTGGCCACTCTTCTCTTTCCATCCGATCCCCTTTGTATAGGAATGGGCTGGTAACAAGCAAGCTTCTACTAAGATTATTTTGTCTGTCTGGCAGTTATTTTGTTTTTTTATTTTAAAATAAAATATTTAGTTTACAGTTCTAAAGACACAAAAACAAAACACTGTTCTTTCTAGGAAATAAAATATTTTTCATTGGGAAAAACAACATTAAATGGCAGAACATGCCATAAGTGTATGTGACTAGAGGAATGACATAGTGATGCGGCTGGCATGGTGGTTTTACTGTAATGAGGAAGACCTGCTTCTGCTCCTGGTTGGTCTCTGCCCCTCCTGCTTGAGACCCTTCACTCTGCACTCTAGAATCTAAGAAACTCACATCACTTTGGATCATTTCTTCCTCATTTATGTGATGCTGTACAACAAAAAAGTTCCTGAAACCCTTTTCTGTGCCCTGCCCAAAGCTCCCTGCCTCACTTATCCAGCTGGTCTCAGCCCAACTTGTCATTTCCTGAGGGAAGCATTTAGTGGCACTTTATACCAGGATTAGGAGCCCACAGGAGTGATTCCCAGTTGGCGCTGTATTGATATCATCACGTGTCACTTAGTCCTGGGCACTGGGATGTGACTACTCCATCCCTGCATTGTGCAGTGCAAAGGTCAAAAACAGGAGGTGTTCAGATCCCTCCAATGGATCCAGTGCAAATGAATGAGACTACCCAGAAGTAGCTTATACCCTTGTGGATGTCCTTTAATCAACATTTTCTCTTCCTGTGTCTCAGTCTGGCAGTGCTCTTGGCTCTGTTCTACCTTACTCTTTTCTTACTCCCCCTTAATCTTCTGTTTTAAATTTTATGCCATGCATCTGTTGTTAAACATGTCTTTGTTTAAAGCGTCTAGAAAGGTTTCCTTTGACCTTTAAGTCATCAAACCTCTGAGGGCTAACATAAAACAATTCTGGAAAAACTCTAAAGAAGGATGCAAATCACACTGGCAGAACCCACTTCCCATCTCCATCCTTACGGTTCCAACCTACCAACCATGATTGAAATAATGTCATGTCTTTAGGAGGGAAATACAATCATTTAATTGGATGTAGTCACTACTTGGGTATTTTAAAAGTACATATTAAATATTTCAAAGCAATCCCATTTTAATCAGGTCTCTCTTCCTCTTCAGCGCAATCTCTTAGTTGTATATTTGGACCAACATGTACTAACTCCGATTATGACTGTCACTTTAATTCTCTGGTTTCTACTATCTGGAGGAGAGACACATTAGCATTAGCACATAATTCTCATGCTTAATAAAGGGATGAAATTTAAAACAGCATCCAAGCTGGTGATTCCGTTCCTGGCACGCTGCATATGTACAACTAATTACCTTCTCTCCCAGTCTTCCTCCTAGATGGACACAGCCATTGCCCCCAGTGAAATGCCTGCCAAGAATAGAAGCTCTACTTTTGAGCACATAGCATATAGTTACATTGGATAATCTGCCCATTAGAAGAAACAAGCATTCTTAAGACAAACAAAACTAAATTGATTTCTTATGTTCTTTTCCTTTTCTTTCTTTATTTATATTTTTACGTTTTTTGCTATTTCTGTAAAGGTGATTTAAATCCAAACTTCAACATTATGACGTTCTTCTGGGACCACTGCGGCTCCCCCTCCATATATGTACCTCCCTCTAGAATGTCAGTTTTGTTCATTGACTCTGCCATATTTTGCTCAGAGTTGAATATTTTCCAAAACGCTGCAACCCATTTCCCCTATAAATTATTCTTATTAATGTTTTATGCTAAAATACCTACACGTTGCATTTCTTTTAGTACAGGGGGTAATTTCAATATTTCAAAAACCCTTATAAATCAAGTATAGTGTTGTAAAAATGAAGCAATTTGGCTGAAAAAGCAAAGACATGGTTCCTGTCTGACATTTGCATCAGAAAGTCAGCCAAGCTTCTGAGTGCATTAGTCCATGGAAACAAGAGTCCTCTTATGATAAACAAGCGCTCTGGGAGACAGGGTATTATCACAAAGAGGATTATTTATGCTGGTTCAAGAGACAAAAACGGGGGGGGAAAAATGTAATCCCCTTCAGATCTTGAGGCTGCTGATCAAATAAAAATTTCAAAGTAAATTTTTTTTAAATTGGCTCTCAGAGTGCTTATGGTTTTATTCAGAAAAATAAGTGGGCAAAGGAACCTAGGTATGAGAGAATACAGCACAAACAGAGGGGTTAATGCTGATTTCTATTGAAGCAGGATTTTAATTCTCTTAAGCACCAGCAGCCATCCTTCTTCATCCCAGACTTCATTGGGAATGAAATCATCTCTAGAGGAAAAGGAGCCCAGCCTCACAAATACTCACTGAAAGACACACTCATTTGGAAGCACAGATCTGAGACCTGCAGACAAGAAAGCACACTCCCCAAGTCACTAAAGCACACGCATTCACGATAATACACAGCAGTTCTGAGGTCACACATCATCTTGGGGATGAACTGCAAGGCCAAGGGATTTAAGTCAAATTCCTAATCTTCAAAAATAAAAAATGTCTTCAACCTTGAAATGCAAATAAATAAATAAATAAATAAATAAATAAATAAATAAATTTATTTTATTTAAAATGTTTCTGGAAAATTGTAAGCTGAATTTTTCTCTTTTTTTCCAAACAAGGAAAATTTCTGAAATATACAAATAAGACACAGTTTCTACTTAAATCATAAATCTATAAAGACATTCAGACCTTAGTACATAGAACAGTGAAGGGAAAACTGTTTTATATGCTCTCTATTAGAAACAACAGTTGTCACTTACCACTGTATTTTATAACTTGGGCAAACTCAAAATTACGTGAGAAATCACAGTTCAATTGCAAAACATATTAAAATCTCTATTAATCATGGCTTCAGATTTCAGGTCTGTGTGCCGTGTATAAATTCTGCAGCAGCACAAAGATGCTCAACTTCTCCTTGCTTCTGTTCTGTGTCTTTCCATGGAGATAGCAAATATATCATATTCAGAATTGGGAAGGATCACACAGTCTCTCATTTTATCATAATGTCAGGTACATATTAGATATTCATTCACCAAAGTTACTATACTGGAGTGGAGTGGAATGGAATGGAACTCAGGTTCACTAGCTCTAATCCAAAAATCCAGAATCTAAAATAAATACTCTGAAATGAATAACATTTTCAACAATGATATGGCATTCAAAATGTTTCAGATTTCCAAAGTATTTCAGATTTGGGTTTTCAGATTAATACTTCTCAGCCAGTCAGATCTATAATATTCCAAAGTCGAAACATTTCTGAAATCTGAACCATTTCTTACCTCAAGCATTTCAGATAAAGCATACCCAAACTGTAGTTGCTTAGAATTGATATGTAGATTGTATGTAATGGATTTCATTGAATGAATATTATACTTACATCATGCAAGATAGAAGTGCCTTTTGGAGAGATGGTAATTTTGCAGGAAAGTTTATGAACACGCTCTGCCTTGCAACACCAGAGATAACAGCCTCATAATAGGCAAAAATCTACCTTTGCACCAATTTGTTTTGGCTGACGCTTACCGCCAAAAGGTACTTTAGTTGCTCACTGTAGTGTCATTGTATCTCAAGGACTCTGATTCTATGCCGTCTTCCACTCTATGTCCCTGAAGTTTTATTTTCTAAAGAATGATACAACTGTTAAACTAATACATTAAAGTGGAAGACTAACAAGGGATACTAGAGTGATAGAGGGGATCAGAATCAGTGCTTTCTTTAAGGTTTAAGATAAGAACACAGTTTTTAGCTCTGCCATGAAAATCATGTACTTCTAGAACATTGTAAATTCTTAGGAAATAATGGTTGAATTTTTAAGTAATTAATTTTTATAAATAACTGATTACAATAAGTATACCTAGCCAGGCATAGTGGTGCACAGCTGTGCCCAGCACTAGGAAGATTTGCCAGGAGTTTGGGGATTGCCCGAATTCAAACCCCAAATTCAACTCAAACCTAGCCTCAACTACATAAGGAGACCCTGTCTTAGAATGACAAAACAGGGGCTGGAGAGATGGCTCAGTGGTCTAAAGCACCTACTTGGAACAAGCTTGGCAAA
>NW_004524582.1:18899937-18920940 GCF_000260255.1 Octodon degus
AAAAAAAAGAATGACAAAACAAAATAAAATAGACTGTATCCGTTCTTTACTTAGATAACCATACTATTAGTTTTAATTTCATGGCTAATGAAAGTTTGAGTCAGCATGTACAGTGAATGAACCACGTCACTTAGGATAAAAAGTCAGAGACCAAAATTTTGTAGACAATGAAACAATGAGACCCAATGAAAGAGACAAAGATAGTGACAGTAAATCATAAAAGGGGTTTGTTTTACTTGTTAACCAAGAACAAGAAAGACAGGTGAGTTACGTCAAAGGAATAGAGAGGGGACAAGTGTAATTCCTACAGCCTGTTTCTTCCTTCCTGTTCTTTATTTCATCTTCCAATTTCTTGTGTTCCTGTGAGGACTCTCATATTTATAAATGGTTTAAGTTTTTTTTTCCCTTTAGATTAGAGATGATCATCAAAGATGCTTAATTATTTCAAACATGATTAATATATGTGACAAATCTGCCCATGTTAAGGGGGTACATTGAAAATCTCTTGCCTTCTTCACTCAGGCTCTGGATTTGCTGTCTCACTATGTATTTGCCAGATGTTCTGTCAAGGAATGAATTGCCTTGTCTCAGAATGGGTATTGTGAAAACCTAATACCCAACAGTACTACATTTGGAGAGAGCCTTGAAGAGGAGAGTTAACCTTAAGTTTGGAGACCTGATCTAAGAAATGGCAAGACAAAGATGGTCATTTGCAAGCCAGGAAAAACATTTTCACCAGAAGTCAACATGCTGACATTTTGGCTTTGGACTTGCAACCTCTAGAACTGTGAAAAACAAATTTATGTTGTTTAATTCCCCAAGTCTGTGGCTTTCTGTTTGAGCAAGAAGGGACTGAATCAAAGGTCTACTCAAAGGGTTGGGATAAATTTTAGACATTCCCAAAAACATGATAAATAAACCATTGAAAATGTGGATTTGATAAACCACTCAAGACAATTTACATAAAGGCTAAGTATATCTTTCTAACTAAATATTTTGTTGAGTTCCACACACTAAAATTTAAAACATTTCTGGGATCCCTGAGTATTTGTTACTCAATTGTTTATAGTTGATCACAGAACGAAACTATTCTGAAGATGACTTACACTAGACTCTGATTATTTTGACTTTCACTGAACAAAGGCATGAAGAGAAAAAGAGTTATAGAAAGTGAATAAGAATAAAGCAATATGTGGAGTTAAATAAACTGAAATTTTATTTTCTCAACTGTCCAAAGTTATGTATTAGTCATATAAATGTATTTTGAAAAATACATATGTGTGTGTGTGCGTAACAATAGTTCAACTTAGCCAACTAACACAAATTTTATCTCAAATACATAAGTTTGGTGAGAGGACTTAAAGCCTTTTCTCAGTGATTTTCAAACTATAATACATTGTTATTGTTATTGGCTCTAGTCACCATGATGTGAGATGAGACAAAGAACAAATAGTGCCACGTGATCTCACTTATATATGGCATTTAAAAACTTGGTCTCCCAAAGCACAAAATAGGATGGCAGCTACCAGCTGGACCATGGTGTGAAAGTGAAAGGTTAAGAGGATATTGGCCAATGGATGCACACTCGCTTAGAGCACAAACAAATTCAAAATGCTCTTATCCCAACCTCCCTTCTTCTCTGCATTTACTTGCCATGAAAGCTTACAAGAAATCCTGCTTGAAGGGAAAATGTTAGAGTACAAGAGACACATAGATTAGTAGATTAGCAAATTCAACAGAATCTAATCAAACCTCACATAATAAGGAATGTAAAATAAGTTTAATATAAAAAATTATAAAATAAAATTAGACAATTAAGTGAAAATGTGCAATGCTTAAGAGAAGGACATAGGATTATTTTAAAATAGTTGACACTGCTTGTTTTTTTCTTCCATGAATGGGGGAGGGGGCACAAACTGATCATTCACTGCTAAGTCTGTCTATTTATGTGTCAGTATATTCCCTGGTATTCATGCCATTACCAGCGCTATAGAACTTTCTCTGGCATATAACTTTTATTATCATTTTCCTAGAGAGAGAACTCAGAAGTTATTGTGTAAGCAATTCTTTCCAACATATATTTATTTACCCTGAACAATTTTTAGACAATTTCATGGTTCGTGGACATCTGACCTCAAGCTTCTGGCAAATTGCTAGGCCTTCTCCAATCATTTGGCTCCTCCATTTTTTATGATCTTGTCATCCCTATATTTTCAGGGTTGAATTTATTTTGCGTGTAAATTTATATTACTTGTGTTCTCAGGGTTGTTCTTGGAAAATGAAAATTCAGCTAAGGCTGATGTTTAAAACTGATGGAGGCTTCAACTACCCAGGGTCCACAAGAGAGTCTTTGAAGCCTGTGCAATCAAGTAATTGAAAACAAATTGTGCTTGTTTTCAAGAGCTTAAAGCTAGCTACTGCTTGCAATGATTTAATCTTTCTCCTGTTATGTCGCCTCCCACAAGGTTGCTTATAAACTCAGGCTTTGCCAAGGGCATGTGAACACTGAAGCTACCTGTTTTCCGGTGGGTTGCAAAACAGCATTACGATACTAATATTTTCCTTCTCTTTTATGCTGAAACTCTAATGTGATGATGCTTCGGTTATAATTATCCTTCTATGCTCTATTCATTTAAATGGCTTTAACAACTTCTTTCTGAATTTCGGTTATCTGATGCCCTGAATGTGAATGATAAAGATCGCCCTTTGAGGATTATTGCCACAACATAATGAGATACAGATTAGTATCCATTCTTCCTTTTAATAATTAAGCCTTTCTGCTTCAGCAGAGCATATAGCATCTTGGTTATAAATTATGTTTCCTTCAAATATTAAGACCCTATGACTAACTTATAGCCAGACGGATGTAAAATAGCCGAGATTTCTACTGATGGGTGGTGTTCCTAAAAGAAAGTTTTGTTCACGCTCTTTCATTTTTCCCACATACTGGGAAATGTGCAAGGTACTGCTGAATCCACTTTCTATCAAGCAAGGGAACATAGTGATGCTTGATAGAAAAAAATAGGAGAGAAAAAACCTGAATACTTAGCGAACCTCACGGAACTGAGGACATTTAAATACCTACAATTTCCATGCTTGTCCTCTTTGCTCAGGTCGACCTTCAGGTCTTGGTTCAAGTACTGCTTGCCCTCTGAATTTTTCCCTGGTTTCGTGAGGCGTTTAGATAGTTACTGTGCCATAATTTACATAATGGATCTTAACACTGATCAGCACCTCTGAAGCGTCTTGCCCCCTCTCTTTCTTAAGATACCAATGATGTTATTTTCCTATCCTTTCTCTCAGTTCTTAGTTGGCATATAATAGTTTCTTGATAAATATTTTAAAATAAATAATGTTAGTAGTATTACCATCCCTACAATGTACCATGCATAGTCTTAATAATTTATTTGGTCTTACCTGTAAGGATTATTAACCCTAACCCACATATGCAAAATTAAACTTTAAATAACTTGTCTAAGATTACAGAGCCAGTAAAAATTAAAAAATTGAACCCATGAAGCCTACAAAGTCAGTTCATGGATATCCAGCGACATATTTATGCTATCCATTTTTTCTATATTTTAATTCTCCCTTTCTTCTGATTTTTTTTTATTTTAAAGAGACAAAAGAATAATAAAAAGAATACAGAATTTCAAGACAATATGATAGGAAATCCACAATGGTTATTATATTGCATACTGATGTCTTCAGAGTAGTTGCTCAGATTACCAGATAGAAGCACGCAAACTTGATCAAATAGTATAAGCACTAACTGTTCCTCTCAACAAACGAACAGAAATAGTAGTACAATTATCGTAGCTATCTTGGGTACATGTACATATCTTAACTTCCCCTTCCTTCTTTCCTCTTTTTTCTCTCCCACGTGTTCTTTCCTTCTGAGCAGTTTCTTTCCTTTTCATAGTATCTATTGTACCTGTTGGATCTTACTCACTCTCCCACTTTTTTATACTAGGGAGATAATACAATATTTACGCATGTGAATCTGATTTATTTCACTTATGAGTATGGTCTCTAGTTGTATCCATTTATGTGTAAAAGCCTGAAGTTCACACTTCTTTATAGCTGAGTAGTGCTTAAATTGATGGAGAAAATGGAAAAAAAATGATTGCTGCGCACAAATTTTGCCCTTCTTAGTGCACTAGGCATAAACTGTAATAAAAGTCATGACCTCTGGTCCTCAAAATAGATATTTTATTCAAAGGTGTGTAAAGAATACATATATGTAAGGAAGAAGTAGGAAGATGAATAAATATCTAATAGGTATCTCCAAATCTGTCTTCCTTCCACTTTTGTCCAAACTCATAGACAAACCACATAAGCCAAGGTTCTGCCTCATGACGGTGGTACGAATCCTCTTCTCTCCATACACATATTTATTTCTGATTTCAGCGGGATGATGAACTACCTAGTCATAAAAATTACTAGTATTTTTTAAAAAAGAAAACAATAGACTATGAGCTAGTGTTAGCACAGGTTTTCAAACAAACAAAGCATCCATAAAAATAGCTTTTTATGCCCTACCATTCAGAGATACATTGACAATGGAAAGACTGCAGAAGTGCTGGATTATATTTGATTTATTCGGCCCGAGTTAGTGTCTCAGGCAAACTTGCTCTTATATTAGGCAAAATTGCTCCAGGTGTTGGATGAGCACTGTCAACTAGATCGCACACTAACTGAAAGGTCATAAAACACACCATAATTGCAGATTGCTTGGCATTTAGATGAAAATGCCCAAACTATGAGAGTTTATGAAGCAGACCTAGCCCCCAAGCCATGACTATATGGATATTTTTAGCAGCCTACATAGAGACAATCTGTTTTGTGAATCATACACAGAAATGCCAAGTAAAGCAGAAATCAAAGGGATGGTCCCTCACCTGTCTAATATTTGTTCCTTTTTATGTCTGTACATAATAACATGTTATTTTTGTAATTCACTTAACAGCCTACCAATTTGGGTGATATGCGTGAAAAAAGGAGCTTATACTTACTAGGTGTGTAATAGGTGCCGAGAATAAGTAACTGTCCTCTACAATTTGTGCAAAGCGTTTGGGTCACAACCCGCCATGCACAAAGCATTGTTCACCGCCATTACTATCATGGTCTTACTCTCCCAACAATTTTTAAGAGTTAGGTAGCAAAAACAGCATGAGTCTGAACAACTGCAAGTTCTGAAATCAAACTTCGTTCCACCACTTTGTATTTGTAGCCTCTGGCTAATTTGTTAAATATTTTACACTTCAGATCCTCCATAATTAAATTACAAATCATACCTGTCTTTTAAGATTGCCATAAGGATGGAAGTTAATGAATTGAATTTGCTTATTAACATTCTAGGTGAAAGAAAAATTCCCATCAAATGGGTGTCATTATTGTTAAGAAAATCGCATTGCCCTTGGAGTTCACTGCTTCAACTTCAGTTTCAAATGGTTGTTCAGAAGCTATTTATATTTTTAATAAAAACTCTGATTGTATGTTTATAATCTTCCATGATTAAAAGCATATACGTCCATAATCCCCAGCCCCCAAACTTATATCCCTAAACCCCTAAGCAGGTTTTTCTTCTATATTACTTTTTATACTGCCCTATTTATTGGAGACATACCAGATGTTTGGAGAGTGAAGGGGTCATTTAGATTACTGTTCAATGTCAAACATGGTAAATTACTCATCCTACACAAGCATGTTCTTAATGTTCATAAGCATTTTGCATTACTGCTTCTTGCTTTAAAATCAAAGATAAAATTATTTAACATAACAGTTTTGATTTACAGGTTTTATGAGATTGACTTAAAATATTACCTATTTTTCCAATTTAAAAAATTAACTTACCTGGTTTGAAGCTTATTGTACATTTAAAAGAGCACTTAATTTTAATTCTGTAAGTTCTTTCTATCTTTAATTTAATGAAAAGCACTTTTCCTTTACTGATATGGAATTCCACTCACCCTAAAATTTTAAAATCTTGGTAAGATAAATGAGAGACTGTAATAATCATTAAAGAAGAATATTTGGTTAGCTTAACTTTAAATGTATTTAATATTTATTGCTACAAAGACTAGATTAGCTATGAATCGGAGTGAGCGTAATTTTACTATAAAGTTATGTATTATTTTATGTTCTTTTCAATTAGTTATAATTAATTATCCAGGTTCAAACCTTCTAACTTAGTTATTTTTGATTTGTGTCTCTCAATTTGCTTGCTTTTCCACTATCACTGATTAAATTATGGTTTGTAGTTTTTAAAAAAGTGTTATGGAGTTGAATCTCAGTCAGTACTGAAATTCTTATCAGCAGTGATGTTGATTATAAGAAATATCAATACATTTCTGAACCTAGGATGAAAATAAATTTAAAAAGTAGAAGTCACTATAAATCAACTTAAATACATTGGTGATTTGTGCTTAGCATTCAACACAATGACTCTACAAATATTCATTGACTAGAGTCATCTGTGATGTTTATTAAGTAGAATGAAATATTGAAGAATAATGAGACTAGGAAAGTGGATAAATAAGCAACCCAAATGCCATCAGGCTCCTAAATGTGAGTAAGAACATAAGTGTCCCACAGTCTTCTCTGTCTGAGATTGAGTTGTCCAATATTTAGAAGAAACTTACACTGATCTCAGAAATTAAGGCCCAGATGCAAATCAAGGTCAAACTGTACCCGTCTCATGGTCTCCAGGCATTACATGAGATATTTTTCACATATGTTACGTATTTTTATGATCTTCTCCAAGTACTTTAAGAATGCAAAACAGACCTTCTTATATTCCTTTTAAAAATGAGAATATAATCTTAGAAAAAGTTTTTCAATATGGGTTTACTAGTAACTGGATGGGTAGGAATGAAAGTTCATCAGGTTCAAATTTCATAATGTGATCTTCCAGTAAAGATTAAAAAATGGGCATTTTTTCCATTGTAACTCCTAGATCACTTATGTTCTTTCTACTACACAACTACATTGTGTTCTAGATTATTCTAGTATGAAGATCATTGTTCCCACTCCTTTCAGCTCTGTTTCTTTTTTTTAATATATCAGTTATTTAATTAGGTTCTTAGTAAGACATTTAGAACACCAACTTATGAAGATAACTTCCATTTATCAGAGTGAAAATGGATCACAGGTATCCCAAGAGCTGAGGAACAGCTTTGATTTTTGCTAAATCTGTGAGTCCACTGCTTTCTGATCCACCTTGTGCTGCTCTGAAATCTGGTATCTCTCTTTCTCAGTGTTGAAGATATCACCCTCTTGGTGTCTGTGTTTCCACAGCTGCTTCTTCTTGCAGTAAGCATCAGTGAGGTATTTGGGGATTTTCACTTCACTGATTGCAATTTTTGAAGAGGTGGCAATGAAAAATTTCTGGAGTGTTCTTCATAGAGGAACACGATTAAGGCTAAGAGGCCCAGTCACAAGTAGCAAGCCACTCTCCAACAGCTTCAGGAAGACCACTCTCTTGCCTCTGTGACGCCCAGTGAGGATGATCAAGATGGTGCCAGGAGTGATGCCAGCTCGAAGTTTTCTCACATGCTGTCTGAAGGGTTTCTTGCCGTGGCTCAAGAGCTTTCAGGACACATCTTCAGTAGCGTAGTATCTAGGTATTTTTCAAAGCTTCACCACCTGGGTACCTCCATTCTTGTCTCCACCGACTAGTTTTATGATCATAGCAAGAACTTTCTCCTTCTTTTTCTTCTCAACCTTTGATTTAGCAGCTATGTACTTTCTCTTGTACAAAGCCTTTCTGGAATACATAGCAGATCGAGAATATCTACCAATTCCTCTAACCAGTACAGGATTTTGGCTGTAGTGGGGCTGCCCCTTCTTAGACTTTTTGCCTTCACATTACCCTTCTTACCAGTTCCACTGGCAGAAGCCTTCTTTGCTTCAGGTTTCTTCTTTTTAGTGTCTGGCTTCTCCATTTTTTCACCCACTGTCTTACAAGATGGGAAAGGCTCTGCTCTCTTTCTTAAACATCTCTCTGGTTGATCACCTATCACAACCAAGATAGGCGCAAGTCACCTATCACAACCACTCATTCCCATGGCCGTATCTCCACGCTATTGTTTTCTCCTATGGGTTGTACCATTTTCATTCTATGAACACCCACCCCTCTTTCACAAGCACCTCCTTTATTTCCATTTTACTCTCTCTAGTAATCCAACCCCAACCATCCACTACTGCTATATTTTAAAAATCAATGATTTTACTTCCTTTCACCCTTCAGCTTAAAATATTCAATAGCTCTGTTCTTTCCTCTTCTATAACCAGTACTCTGTTATTTCATGGTTCCTTTGTTGTGTGTTGTTCTGAATTTTAAAGCACAGATTTTAAGGATTTATAATATACTCTATTGACAGAAAGAACTAAGAAATCACAGTTCTATCTTCCCAGTACTCTAGAGGATAAGCAAAACTCTCCTCATTTTATGAGTATAAAGTATACCTTGTAGGATTAATGTACCCAATGTCAAAGCAATTAAAACTAGTCATAACTTATACCCAGCTTTTCTCATGTGAGAAAACAATGAGGAAAAGTACAGTCCTAGGATACCAGAAACCTCTCATTGCAATTCAAAAATAGATGGCTGTATATAATAAATTTAACAGTTATTTAGAAAAGTTATTGGCAGCTCATAAGGTCAAAATATATGGAGACTGTGTTGATGTTATATAAGATAATGTATTCTTAGCTACTAGTCCATAGAAATCACACTGATTCAAAATCTTCAATATAGAAATTATTATTAAGCTCCTTAAATTCAAAGAAGCTCACCACCTAGCAAGAAATATTCATCAAAACAATTATAAATTAATGAGGGAAGTGTGCTAAGAAGATCCAAACAAGGACAAAGAAAAGCATTTAACCCAACCAGGAATAGAGTGAGAGCCAAATTGTGGAGGATTCTGGACCAGCCAGCATGCCTGGGATCATGAAAAAAACATAAATAATTAAAAGTAGTAACTTTTTCTTATGGCTCTTATCTAGATGTCCCCCTGAACTTCATAAACTCCTAGGTAGGGCTTTTCTGATGCAGCTATATCTAGGGTGAATGAATGTAGATGTAAGGTGTGTGGTTAGTAAACTAGCACACTGTTATGGGCATGGATAATGGGAAGGCCCACTCTCAGGGTAGGCATTCCCAACTGATAGGATGGCTGCCCACGTGGAACACAAAGGAAAAAAGGAAGGCAGGCTTTCTGCATCCCACCTGCCCTGCTAGGCCACCTGGCCTTGAAGTCAGCCTATTATGTCCTGAAACCTCTATGAGCTGTGAGCAAAGGAAGCCTTTCCTCCTGTACTTTGCATATGTTAGGTCTTTTGTCCCAGCAACAACAAAGCATCTAAGATACTCTTATTTTTGTAGATGTCATTTTCTGGGATTTTCAATCTAGTCATCCTACTTTGAAGTCTAGCTAAATCTCCACTGCTCAGTCCCACACCAGGCCAGAGAACACTGCACATCCCACATCACTGTCCTTCATTCCATGGCTTTTGAGGTGGAGTGAACAGGGGAAAGAAGAAAAATGGCAGGAGCAAACCAACAACCATTGATTAGTCACCCTGTGAGCAATCTTGCCTGTCAGTCAGGGTCCTCCAGGGGCATCACGTGCATTTCAGGTAGAGTTCTTTCAGTTGCAAGGGATAAAGTTTGCAAAAATAAGCTGAATATTGGAAGATGAGACTTGATGTTATTATAAGAATATGAAAATTTCTGAAACCAAGGTCCACATGAACATGAATTAAAACATGGGCAATTTCACATCTGAAGCTACTTTCTTTACCTCTTGAAGGTCACAGGCTGTCTTTCACGTTGACTGGCCAGCTGATCCACTCCCCTCCTCAGCAGGTGCCTCAGTACATCTCCATGCTAGAGATACACCACAGGTTCTACCTCCAAGTCTACTTCAGGAGACTTCATGCACGAGGCAAACCACTTAGTCATTATATCTCTATATTGCTGGGCTAAATGTTTCAAGAGGAAAATTTTAACATTCCATGTAATATGGTAGGTAGAGAAAATAGCAAAACACAAAACAATTTCTACTCACAATTTCTACTCACTATGTATCCTGGTATACACTGAGGAATACATACAGTGGTACCTTAGTGCATGAATTCAACTCTTTCTCAATTCTGATCACAAACTAAACTTGACAAGAACCAAATCAAATTTTGCTGTTAGGTTAACATTGCCCTAACCATTGAATCTTATACAATTCTCACCCAACCCAGCTTGAGACCAGAATTATGGAAAGAACTGAGTTTGTGAACTGAGTTGCCACTGTAATTTACTCAATAAGTGATTCATTTGTTTGTTAATCATTCCATTCTTTCAACAAGAGTTTATTGAGCATATTCTATGAACCTGGTAGTGTGTTAAATACAAGATTAGCAGAAACAAACATCTTTATTTTGTTCTTAAGGAACTAGAGGTTGTTATTTACAGGTAAGTCCCTCATGGATCAAGGAATTCCACAACCATTAATAGACGTTAAGTCACCTATTACATTGCTAAGTTCATAGTACTATATCATCATCTAACTCACACTTCACATTATCAAAGGAGTCTGGAAAACTCATTAAACACAGGACAGTTAAGTAGAAGTACAAAGGACGCACAGGCAAATTAACGAATGAATTAGGACATTCCAGACAGAAGATAAAAAAGCTTGAAGAACAACTTAAATGCACTGGAAGGCAAAGGGTTCAACCACGGAGGTACAAGGCAGGCTCTGTGGCTGGCCCACGGAGTATAAATGTGTGGATAAAAGAACTGTGGCTTACCATGACTTAATCATGCTGTGCATATGAGGGCAGGGGAATTAATGGGAATAAATTCAAAGTTTTTAAAGATACCAATCAATAATGACACCCTTCAGTTTATGCTCAGGAATATCTAACTCTGGCTGCAGCACTGAGAATGGACTACAATGATCAGGGTTAGGATTGTTAAATTTGCTGTGTCATGTTGGCTAAATTATGGCGCCAAGATTTTTCAAGCAAATTTTGCTGTGAAGGTTCTTTGCAGGTGTGATTAGCATGTACAATCAGTTGACTTTAAGTAAAGGTAATTACCCTCAGGGGATGCATCTCATCTAATCTGTTGAAGCCCCTTATACAAAAATCATGGGTTTCTAAAGAACAAGAAATGCTGACTCATGACTACAACATACTAGGAATACTCTTACATCTCTATCCTGCCGATTATCCCAACAGATTTAAGATCAAGACTTCAGTGTAAGGTTGAATGTGTAGCCTTGTGGTAGACCACTTGCCTTAGGTGAGGCCCTGGGTTTAAACCGCAGCACCACTACAAAAAAACTAAAAAGATAAAAATTTAATATAAACTCTAGCTTGAAGTCTCAGCCTGCCAGCTGGCCTTCCCTATAAATTTTGGGTTTGTCAGCCCCATGAGCCAGTGAGTCAAGTACTTAAAATCAATCTATTTTTATAGAGATGAATATAAAAGTTTCTCTGGAGAGCCCTGACAACCCTGGCAGATACAGAGGGCAAAAGGACAATTTTGCAATCAAACCAGCAAGGCTTTATTGTTCTTTAGAGATTTTCTGTGATAGAGATTGAGGGAGGCTGCCAGATTCTAGGGGCGTTAAAAAGATAAAATCAACAGAATTTGGTGTTGGGTTGAATCTAGAAGGAGGTTAGGGAAGAGTGAGATAAGGAAAGTTGTAGAGACTTTCTTCCAAGGCCACAGTGACACTCATCCAAACAAGTGCTAGCTTGAATTCACAGATTCTGCCAAATTCTAAGATGATAAGACTATGTCAGTGTAGAGCTCAGAGGAAAATATGGGCTAGAGACAACATGTCACCTACACAGTCAATGTCATCCAGATGTAATCAAGGTCATCCAGATGTCGCCAAGGGTATCTTGATATACCCAATGATGGAAGTCATTGATGTAGAAGAGGTAACTGGGCAGGGAGCAGAGGAGATGAACAGGACCAAGCTGAAGAAGAATTCAACCATGAGTGGCCTTAAATCTTCTACCATCCTTATTTGTAGATGCTGGACACCATAGGAATCACGAGCCCACCTTTCTAAGATTTCATGCTATGGTGAAGGCAATTTAATCTAAAAGGTGGAACTGAGTAAGTTATGCAAACTTGATACTAGTGGTCAATTGTACCAAGATTCTGATATTTTCTCTTTAAAAACATGCCATAGATAATAGCACACTTAATTAATTTGAACTTTCTTTTTTATTTTTATTTTTTATTAATTTTATTGAGAAGCAAATAGCAATGAGACAGTTTCAAAACCAATTAGTAAGACAGTTTCATTAATTAATACATTGCATATTGTTGTCTTTTTAGTGGTTATTCATAGTACAAGATGCAGGCATGATATCCTGTCCAAACACTCTTAGTACAAATCTTTCTTCTCATTGAATTAAGAGAAAGTAACTGCATATCTAACCTAACTATTTTGTATATACAGATACAAAGTGGTCCTTCATTTGTATCCCCTTTTTTTTGTTTAGTTTTGTCAGAGATGGGTATTCCATTGTCATTTAAATATAGGTGCGTGAATTCAGCAAAATAATCCAATATAGTCCAGTAGTCCATAATAGTGGGTTTCTCCTTGCTTTCCCTTCATTGTGAACTTTCATAAAGCACTTACCAACCACTTTTTGCTTGCATGGATCCACATTCTTTGAACATGTACTTCTATTGGAGAGGTTGAGGAAGTCAGAAATGGTGATGCATGCATATAATCCCATTACATTGGGAGCCTGAGGTGGGAGGATTACAAATTTGATCCCAGACTGGGCAACTGGGTGAATTTGCAAGAAGTGATCACAAACTTTAATATATATGTCCAGGAATGTAGCTTACTGGGAAGTCACTCTGATCATTCCCTAGTGATGAAAAAAATAAAAGTTAAGAATTGCTTGCCTACCTCTCTTAGAATTATTTTGTGTCTTAAGGACTTGTGATATCATTTACGGTGCATTTTATCATAAGCATATATCCTTTATTTTTGAAAGATGCATAGTCCTTAGGGTATTCACTGTGTGTTCAACAACAAAGAACAGCATGAAATCTGAGAACTATATTATTGATTTTACTGTCACTATTATGTTTACTTCCAACAAAGCACAAATATTTGGGCAGCTCTCAAAATCCCACTTCCACAGTTATAACTGCATTTTAAACTGATAACTGATTTGGATTTTATATAAAAACTTTATATCTCAGCTTTTCCTTTTCACACTCTATTTTGTTGCAATTCATTTTATTCATATCACGTATCTTTTAACATACCTCCTGTAGTCCTTTTCAGTACTTTCATCTTCTAAATTTTATATTAGAATTAAAAGCAATGTACCCACCATCAAAAAGAAAAGTCCTACTTTCAACCTTTTATTTGTAAAACATTTGAACAAATAGAAAGGGCTATAAACTTATATCCAACCTATATAACTTTTTTTCATAGCAGGTTTCCACCAATGGTAGCATATTCATCTAAATTCATGAATTCTTTCAAGCAAGTCATTCCCTGCTGGTCTTAGCTGTTTGTCCCCTTTGCTGCAGGAAACCAGGTGTGATGTCACAGGTACCTCCTACCACCAGAATGCAGGAGTTTGGTGATGACAATGGGAAGACAGTGGGTCCTTGTCAGCCTGTCACCATCCTGCCCAAAGTGACCTCTGTTAGCAACTTTTCCTCAATTTTCTAAGAACTGTCCATTCTGCATCTCCATTTAAGGCTATTGAAAATTCCCTTTTGAAGGTGCATCAGCTGTTTTCAAAGCATACAGGGAGAGACAACTGAAAGGTGCATCTTCTAAGGAAAACAAAAAATTAAAGAACATCTTTTAAAAAATAAAAATCAGGATCAGCTTTGATGTCATGGGCACACTGAATATGTCAAGCAAAATGTTATCAAAGAGAGTAATATGAAATTGCTCCTGGGGGAGTACATATTTTGAGGTCCAACTGTCCTTGTCTTACATGAAAGTATTTGGCTAAGAGAAAAATTCTCTTTTACCCAGAAATGACAAACATACAAAATTAAATCAAAAAACTAGGCCTTAGAATGGGGGACTTTGAATCTTTTGGTGAAAATCATTTCAAAGAAACTGACCTGATGATGCTTTCTTAAGCAACCCAATTTATAAGCTGAAAACAAAATCATTTCACTAGGTCCTCTGACAAAATGGCAAGAGTAGACGTCGAATGGTGAATGTTCCTTTACAATCTGGAAGACTGCTAAAAATCATTGCTTCAACAGAGAAAAAAAATCCTTTCTCTTGACTAAGAATTTGTAAATAATTCTCTCTCTCTCTCTCTCTCTCTCTCTCTCTCTCTCTCCACTCCCTCCCTCCCTCCTTCTCTCTCCCTTCATTCTGTCTCTCTGCCATCTGTAACAAAGAAAAAAAAAGTAATAGAAGAACAATTCTTGTTAAGAACCCAAGATAACCAGCAATCCAGAGCTCCCATTTTTCTCTTGTGAGAACTTTCGCACATACCAAAGAAATCTAGTCCTGATTGTCACCAGAGAAAAACAAGTATTAGATACACAAATGTAAGCTCCCATTTTTCTCTTGTGAGAACTTTCGCACATACCAAAAAAATCTAGTCCTGATTGTCACCAGAGAAAAACAGTATTAGATACACAAATGTAATAACTCCTAGGTAGCAAAGATGCCCTTTTGGTGAATAACTCTGTCGCCATCCCAGCAAGTTCTCCATCTGATTTGCCATCTATGACTGTCAGTGCAGACGCGCCTTACACTTTGACTCATGGCCTCGCTGCTCTCTGCAAACATGGACCTGGAGATGTTTTCCCAAAGCAGAAATGACACCAAAACAGGTATTTCCTCACTCTTTTCTTTCCTTCTTTCTTTTCTCTAAAATCAAATTCCCTCTGGCTTCTGTTCATCCAGGAGGCATTCGTCTTCCAAAAGGAGGCACATCTGTCAAAAGAAAAAAAGGAGAAAGCAAGCCATCTCCCTCTCCCCAGGAAACTCCAGAAGGAGACCCGGAACCTCTGGCTGAGGTCTGGAGATGAGGGAGAGAAAACAGTTCAGTTCTGTCTGTGTAGGAGCTTCTGGCAGGCAGACCACCCAGGAGAGCGAATAGAAGCTGACTTTTCTGCACCAGGAGAGCAGGAGGCACGGGTAGGGCTCCCAGTCTTCATTGCTTTTCAAAGCAAAACAAGCTCATTTAGGAAGAATGGTAACACAGAGGATGAGGACCCCCATTCATTGTTGTTCTATGTTTTGGTTTTGCATTTATTCCATACCAGATGTAGTCAAGAGTATCAATTTATGTTCACTTTGATAGTTCTCCAGTCTATTATAACTCAGTACAAGCCACCCCAGATCTGTCACTAGATTTGAAACGTCCAAGACATTTTATGTTATCAAATTCCTGATATAAAATGGAGAAGCAACTAAACATGGTTAGAAAAGTGTTCTATTTTTAATATTCTTATTAAGAATAGAATGATGCTCTTCCTCGAATATCAAGTGTGGGTACACATTCAAAGTGTACATAGAATTTCATTTGCAGGTAAAAGCCCAACCAGCGAAAATGAAACTTGAGCCAGTTAGACCAGATGTCTTCCTATGCTAGGAACACAGAGTTCACTTCCTCCACCTACTGATTCCAAACCAAGTGCGCAAACTCCAGACGAGCTGAGTCAAAGAGATGTCCTTGTGAGTGTTGGTGTAACAGGGTCATCCAATGAAGTGTTGATGAGAGGTGGCCTTTCAATCCGGCCCCAGATGACAGCCTGCCTGCTTACTGCTCCCAAACCAAGGAAAAACACATTGCAGTAAACTTCCTGTTACCCGCTGCAGGACCCCGCTGGCAGGACTATGTCATGAGAGAACGTGATAGCTACATGCAGCGCTAGTCTTCACCCTGCAGACTTGAATTTGTTAGAGTAAGACCTACTCGTATTCATCAAGGGCACAGAGGTAATATGGAAAGCGGCCAAGGCTGGCCTTCACTGAGCCTTCGGCTGTGCCTGAGGAACTGTGCTGAAGCCACTCAGACAAGGATAGAGGCATAGTGCCTGAAGCCCGACGCCTGGGTATTAAGTCAGCACGCTGTACTGTTTCTAGTCATGCATTTGGTATCTCTTTCTCTGCAGTACAAGGGAGAATGACAGAACTTCATCCATAGAGCCATAAAGCCAAATGACTGACTTTAGACTTTAATGACCTTATGAAGGGGTCCAGGACAATGTCAGGTACACAGTGAGCATCTGCTAAAAGGTAGCAGTTAATATAAAGTCCTCGCTCCTCCTCATGGCTTCAGGCTGTAGTTATTATTATCCCATTTTACAGATGTTACTGAGATCAAGGTCAGTGAGGGATGAGTGCATAAAAAGGCAGATTCATCTGACATGAAAGTCTATTGCGCTGATTATCTTTCACTTTCTCACATTATTCATGCCCTCAAAAATTACAGTAAATACAAAAGCCAAGGTACAGCTCGAAATACACAGCGTTTTTCATCTAGGAGATACAAATACAGAAAACCTGACGGCTCCCTTCGCTTTCTCCCCAGCTTTGCCTTCGTCTCCACTGTCTCTTCATGCCCTTCCCTCTTCCTCCTTCCTCTCTAATGATAAAATGATCTAACATAACACAAAATGCAAATGATGTGCTATTGCCTTAAATTGTTCCAGTTCATTTAGCTCACCATGAGCATTCATTACTGCTAATTATTGTAACAAATTTTTATTATTCATAATTATTTTTCATGTTGTAATGATCATAAATTTTTCAAAATCCGGCCATCATGAGTCACAATTTATGCTTGTCAGAGAATCCTTTTTCTGTCCTTTTTTTCCTTAACGAACATTTAGATGTTCATTATCATCAGTGTATTTGTAGATTATTATTATTATTCATATCCAATAAAGCCCTTTTGAGATTTGCCAAGTGCAGTAATTCTCAGGACTAATGATAAACTGACGCTCTGCTTAATTTTAGAAAATCAAATTAACTACCTCTGATTAAATGTGTGGCAGATTTCACTGTGTTAATTGTGTCAGGTTCAAGACCTCAGGCAAAAGAGATGCTTTCTTAACACCACACAGAGAAGATCTTTTTTTAAAGATCACTCTCTAAGGCAGGTGCATTAGGCAAATCCGCGCACTCTCTGGGAACAGGACAGTGTGAACAAAGCTTCGCCATCTATACCAACAATGGTCAGAATGAACACATTTTCACATCTCACACCACATCAAATAAATTTTAGCCCAGTATTGTCTTTAGATAAACTCAGTTTTGTTTAACCATCTCATGCCTTGTCTTACTCATGGGACTCTTGGCTGTTCTTCCCCATCTTGTAGTGCCAAGGTCACCTAAAGGCATGCCCTACTCTTTGAGGTTATGCCAACACCAGGAGTGGTGACATCCACAAGGCCAAGGTACCAGGCAGGTGTGTAACACCTTGTGGGTACAGGGCTCCCTTTTCAGGGAAACCTACAGCATCCCTTTTCTACCTCTAGCATGCAGGGACTTACTGACAGCAATCCCTTTTCTGTGTTCTTGTCTAAAAAGATCTACAGAAGCAGGCACTAAATAGCCTTCGAAAACTCACGGTCCTTACATGGGAAGTGTGAGTTCTGAGCTTCTTTCTGAGCTGCAAACCGTGCACCTGTCCTTCTGTTCCTAAAGAAGGTTCGAGCTCTGTGTGCCTTAGCAAGGGTCCTGACTGCCTTCTTAGAGGTTCCCAGCCTTCCACCCACTGGTTGGCCCAGAGCTTTTCTGATTCCTACCTGCCTTCCCTCCCTTAGGACTTTCTCAGCAGATCCTATCAGTAGTACCTGGGGACGGGCCCTCACTTAGTTGGGGCACAATTACCTAACACCTGAGCTGCAGCAGGTAACTCTTGGTCTTGCATTTTATACTCCATTCTCTCCACGAGGTAGTCAGAACTTTCTCTAAAGAAGAAATCAGACAGCATCACATTTCTGCTTCAAACTCTTAATGACTTTTTACTACTCTAAAATCCAAACTGTCCTGTACTGCAATCCCGTCTGACCTGCGCCCTGACTTCTGTGCCCCTGCAGCCCCTCCTTCCTCCCAGCCCTGTGTCCAGCTAAAACACTCTTCTTCCCATTCTTAGGGTTTATTATTTGGCTGTTAATATTTATTGGTCCAGGTGTTATAATGACACACTCTACAAGTATTTTTCCATTTAATCCTTAATAACAACTTTTAAAATTAGGTACTATTACTATGCTATTTTACAAATTAAAAAATGAAACGTAAAAACATACTTTTATGAGATATGTCATGGTAAGAAATATATGAGAAGGAGAAGAGTTATAATAAAGGTTGGTATAGACCTGTCCTGGCTATAGTGTTTTCCTGGGCCAGGATCTTTCAGATAGATGTAATTGCCACACAGCAAAGCATTTCTTTGAAAGTGAGCAGGACTTCTAAACACACTGACTGCCCTAGCAGCACCTCTTAACTCTGAGCATCTCTTTTACCTGGTCAGTTAGAAATTACTAAGCCAAAGATAAAGCTTGAAAATTAAAGCAAACATCTTCAGAGAGTGAAAGACAGACAGACAGACAGACAGACAGACAGACAGACAGACAGACAGACCGAATAATGGTTTTCAAAGTCTAGACCCTCAACAAGCAACATAGCCATCTTCTGATACTTTTCAGACATGCAACTTATCAGGCCATTCTTGACCCCTATTTAGCCAGAAATTCTGAGTGCAGAAATCTATGTACTTGAGAAAACTTAAGTTGTCAGAACCACTGACACAGAGAAAATTGGCAGACGATGATTTGATTAGCAGTACAAGTGTCCAACAGGTACCAGCACAAAACAATCTACCTATTAAATTAGTTGGGCCATGAAAATCTGTAAGAAGAGTTTCTTCACCAAGTAGTGGGAGGCCTTTTGGGGTCCTTTCCCTTAAAATCTTGTCATACAGGATCAGCAAAATAGGGAGATAAGCAATTAATACCATCCTGGAACTGGCTAGAAGAATAGGCTTTCAAGTTCCGTAGCCCATTCCTGGGTTACTGCCTCAGGATTTTCATTTTAACTAGATCCCCCATGGTTAAATTAGGGTTTGAGAAGTACCGCTTGCTACTGGCCTTATTCTTAGTTCTTCATTTCAACCCTATAAATCAATGCTTGCTTAACTAGAGTCAGGTTGAGGCATGAGTTTTGCCTTAGCTATATATCATGGTTGCTATTAGTTATATACAATTTCCATATTATTACAACTAATATTTTAATAGAAATAAATTTGTTATGGCTGGCCGGATAGCTTAGCAGACTAAAGCACCTGCTTAGGCAGAGCACAACAGCCAGGTTTCAATCCCAGGCAGGCCACGCTGGCCCCACTCCCAGGGCACACTGAGTTGGCAATTGAGACTGGGAGTGGTGGTGTGCACCTATAATCTCAGAGCTTGGGAGGCTGAAAACAAGAGGATAACTATGAGTCTGATCTGTGTAGTGAGACCCTATAGACCCTTACTAAATACATGAAAAATAAATAAATAAATTTGTTTATAGATTAATTTTATGGTGAAGCATTTCAATTTGCTAAAAATGCAGTATACTAGAAATACGTTCCAAGGTAAACAATATTACTAGATTATAGCTATAAACCACTGACTACCAAAAGCTACTGAGCCTGCTCTTCCATTGTGAAAGGAGAGAGGTACGTGGAATAGGAAGTGCTAAAATGTCCAGCTTAGAGCTCTGGTTTAAAACAGAGACAGTAGTTAAGAGAACTTTCATTCCTGTGTCATTCAGTATTCTATGAAGCCTAATGCCTGAGAAATCCAAAATTATCCAATTCACTGTCTACAACCCGGTTCCTGCACCCCTGCCAGCATCTTCATGGGAAGTACTCTTCCGGCACAGTGCTTCTCACACTTTAGTCATTTCATGACTAATGAGCACTAAAGTCATTTCAGGACTTTGAGAAAATGAAGCTTCTCTCCACCAAGTTATCAGACAGCATGCTCATTGCTGCTGGAGGGAACCCAGTTTGTGTAGCAAGGGTGTAGATGGGACTACATAAGTTGAGCACCTTGGTCAGGGTGACGTATTCAGTGGCAGAGGGAAGGGAGAAGGAGCAGACTTCCACACAGGCTGCTGTGTGCACAGCTCCGCACCAGACGGCATTGCCCTTCATCACAGGACCCAGCGGTGGCCACATTGCCCTGCAAAATGGGTGTTGCAATGTTTCTTGTCTGGGGAAGATGAAGCCTCTCAGGTATGGAGTGCTTCATCAACAGAGAAATTAGCTGGTCGACTTTAGCAGTAAGGGCAGCTGATAATAGTGATTAGAGGCTAGAATTCCTCAAATACACACATCCTCATCTTCAGGTTGTCTATTGAGGGATGCCTACCTGGCCTGTCCAGTTGATCAATTTCCTCATCAAGGGCCTCCAGCTGTTGGTAATGTAGTTTGTTCTAATTATGAAGAATTCTAAACAGGAAAAACTTTGCTCAGTGTAATTATGCTGTGACCAATGAGATGAGTCTGCTTGGGGATCGCCCATGACATTCAATCTGATCTGGTCTAACCTCTGGGTACATGCACTGCAAGGCATTGCACAGCATTCAGGCAAAACACACTCATTTAGCTCTTATAACATACACTGGGAAAAATATCACAAAAGATGCAGGCGATGAGGTTCAGACAGGGAACTTCTTGCTTGTAATAATAAAGAGCAGCAATCTTGTCCCCCTGGGTCCATGCTGTACACCATACCTAGATCTGGCACATTTGGCAAAAAAGAGGATGGAAACCTGATTTAGGTCACAATGTTTATCTTCCACCAGGAGCCCATTAGCAGGGTCATTTTCCTCTTCATGCCTAGGCAGTCCAGACTGTGCACAGCAGTGGCTGCAGACATTCAAGATAGATTCCATTTCCCTAGATTCAAAAGGCACCTGTCAGCGTGCAGCCTGCGTCTGACTGATGCTGAGAGAGACAGAGAGAGACAGA
>NW_004524582.1:18922307-18924260 GCF_000260255.1 Octodon degus
TTTTAAACAGGATCTTGCTGTGTAGCTCAGGCTGGCCTTGAACTCACTGTGTAGACCAGGCTGGCCTCGAACTCCTGGCACTTTTCTTCTCTCAGCCTCCCGGCTGTGTCATGATGCCCAGCTTCTCCTTAGTTTGCTATAAAATTTTCTTTTATTTTTTTCATAAAATAAGTATTAAATAAACCAAATAAAGAAGAAGTGAAATTATTGAGAAAGAAGCAGGCAATTCGTAGCACTGGTGACAGACCTCCCAGAAGGCCCCGCCAGCCTTTAATGACTTACTCTGACATGGTCTGCCACATGCCCTTTGTAGTTAGAGCTCAGTGATCTAGGCTTAGACAATCTGGAGATCCTAACCAGTTGGAGGTCATAGCATCCATTTGGAAGCCCCATATTTAGGTTAATAAACAGAGGTTACATGAGTATCTCCAAAATGTGTGGCTTGTTTCTTATCTGTGATGTGAGGGGATATAAGTATATATATATCACTTATCCAGTTTGAATTTTAGGATTCTCTGCAGAAAACAGAGCAAAACGTTCTCAGGGACTGGTAGTGGACACATCATATTATTCCCTGTGTAGAAGGAATTTGACAGATTCTTTCCTTGTTCAGCAAACACTGAGTTCCTTCTTCGTGCTAGAAACTGTAAGCCTTGGGAGTGTGATGGCAAGCAGAACGCTGTTTTCCCAAGACTAGTGTAGGAGGCAATGACAGCGCATTAAACATATGTAAATATATGACGAGCTTTATGGTGAGTGTTCTGAGGAAAATAAAGCAGTTGGCAGCCCCGTTAATAAGAGACACAATAGAGTGATTGCTGTTTTATGTAGGGAGATCAGGAAGGTTGCTGGAAACGTGGTATTTGACCTGTGGGTGAAGAAAGCAAGAGCCAGAGAGAGAACAGCTAGAGAGGACAAGAGGGAGTGGATCCCAGGAACTATTTGAAGGAAACCAGGCAAAAGAAGGCATTGTTTCATACATTGCTGAGACAGAGACTTAAAAGGGATTGGAATAGTATGTACAGGAGTTGAGAAGGAGGAGCTGACAGGGGCAGGTCAGCTGGGATGCCTCCATGAGTGGGAAGAGACAGACGGGACCCTGATGAGACAGGATTCAAGGAAGCCAAGCAGCAGAGGGGACGGGGATAGCTGACACAGAACTCTGCAGTGTGCTGCGAAGGGAGCGGAGAAATGGGGCTGCAGCTCTTGGGGCAGACATGAGGATAAGGTTTTTTTTTTTTCCTTCTTTTTCTTTCTCTTTTTTAGATAACAGCTACAACCATTTATTAATTGATAATATAAACAATCTGGCAAAGAGGAAATAATTAATGTGTAGAACAAAAGAAACTGATTGTTGAAATATTCCTTTTGGGACAAGAGAGGAGATGAGATACAAGGCAAGCGCAGTGGCATCAGACCCAAAGAAGACTATAGACATTTCATCCACAGCTGTAGGAGGATAGTGAAAGTAAAATGGGCCTGGGTCCAGCAGGAGGCAAGACAGGAACCCTCCTTTAAGATTCTCTGTTAATAAAATAGAGAGCAAGATTGTAAACAAAAGCTTGGCATGGATGAACAGAAAAAGTTGAAAGTTTCAAAATGCTAGAGAAGATTAAAAAAAAAATGGTTTTCTAGGGGGCGGGGAGACAGCTCAGTGGAATAAGGGCTTGCCTGGCAAGTCTAAGGTCTTGAGTTTGATCACTAGTACCACCAAAAACTAAAAAAGAAAAGTTTTAAAAATGATTTTCTAGAATAGTATAAGACTGAATGGGTTAAAGCATGGTCATCAAACTACAGATTGTGAGCCAAATCCAGCCTACTGCTTACTTTTGAAAATGGTTTGGTTGGAAGACAGCCACAGCCATTCATTTACAGACAGTCTGAGCCTCCTTCCCTTCTGTAATGGCCAAATTGTAACTGGAAACGCATGACCCCCAAAGTTTAAAATACTTA
>NW_004524582.1:18924730-18929332 GCF_000260255.1 Octodon degus
AAGGATATTGGAGGAAGCAGTACAGTGAAGCATCAATAGATTTAAATATCAAAGCTTCAGCAAGTGCTTGAGTTATTAAATGGCTGGAACCCTGAAAGCATTCCTAAATGTTGAATTCTAGAAAAAAAAAACGTTTTGTCATACTTTATATGTTTAATTCTAAACACATACTCCCAACACTCATTTCTATACCAATACACACACAAATACATTCATTTAGATTTTTCTCATAAGTGATGCATTGCTATTGGTCTACTTAAAAAGACTCTTTTTGGCATCAGACTGACTTATCCATCATTCTTGCTATTTTGTGAGGCAGTTTTGCAAGTCCTTTATCATGTCTGCAGTTGAGCTATGGTGACTACGTCCATGGATGAAGTAGAGTCAAAACGTTTAATGTGCGCTATCACTTTGACTTTGGAGAAGGGTCAGAAGTCACATAGTCAGATCTAGTGAATAAAGTAGAAGAGGACACACCCCATATTGTTTTTTAATCCTGTCTTTCTGTTTGATAACATCATAGCAACAGCTACTGTATTTTTGACTGCATTTCCTAAAGACATAAATGACTTCCAGAACCGTTTTAGAAAGTGGCAGGATGGGAAGTATTGGTAAAAGGGTTCATGGCAATGGGTCTTTTGTTGTATTTTTTTTAATTTAAGCATTCACTGTATATTTGATCATTCTTGTACATTTGTTCATTCATTTAGTCTAGAAATACTTGCCAGGCACTATGCTTCACCTCTCAGATACAATGGTTTCTTTAATGAAATAATCCATATTCACTCATAAGTTACAGGATGCTACTTGAAATTAAGATTATGGAAATGTCACCATTTGGGGGAATGGAAAGCCAAGTGAATCACCCTAGTAGGTAAGGACACAATGAAGCAAGGAATATTTGCTCCTTGGAAGGAATACCCTGTTGAAATCTCAGCGATCATTTCCAATCTCCTAGAGCAAAGTTTTTCACACGGTGTAGCAATTCAATTTGTGGAGCAAATTTGGAAAGCGTGGCCAAGGAAGAGCTAGTTTCATTTGTCTGGTTTCCAAGAGGTCAGTGAAATTGCATTAGGAAGAAAGAAAATAAAAAACAGGTAGGAGCAAGGCCACAAGTTTCAATGTGCGTCTTATTAATAACTCAGTCTCCCCAGGGAGTGGCCCCCACTGAAAGACACTGCCCAGGATTGCTAGAGCTGGAATGGCTTAGATGACAGACAGAAAGCAGGAGCTGCAGATTGTATTATTTCCCTACACTGTTGGTGAAATGGAACACAGCCTGAGTTATGTGAGGTTTTTCAGTTCTTTCCAAACTAAACACAGTTTGTCAGTTTTTGAAATCATAAAGAATAACCCATCTTCCCACCCTTACCCTTGACCTCACTCCCATAGCTTTTTCTTTGTTAATCATTGTGTCTCTTACATCAAATACTTTAAATGGGGAGAGTGCTGGTCTTCACTGACTTTGTCCATGCCTGCCGTCTTTCCTGATCCACCTTCAAAGTTATGGATGCATTCCAAGCTGATTAAATGGGTCACAGCCTTTCAGAGAGGCCAAAGCCAGCTGGTTCGAGTCAATTGTATTCCTTTCAATTGGCACACGATAAATGGAGTGTTTTTCTCAAGAGGTTGACTCTACAGTTGATGATTGATGACTTGATATTATGCCTTTCGGGCCAGAGTAACATCTCGCCCTTCGTCGGAGTCCATGAATCTGTCTAGATGCTTAGATTATATGATCTGCCCACCAAAAAAACACTGCGCACGGGTTTATTTATAACCTCAGTTATACATTTAAGGATGGATTAACTCATTTTTCTGTATGTTCATTTAATTTTCTTTTATTATAAAATTCATGTGTAATAATAAGTGTGTTTGTACTGCTGTTGTGG
Organism: Octodon degus; assembly: GCF_000260255.1. Lineage (NCBI taxonomy): Eukaryota > Metazoa > Chordata > Mammalia > Rodentia > Octodontidae > Octodon > Octodon degus. Next base: position 18,926,623 of record NW_004524582.1, read on the forward strand.
TTGGGACACTGATAGTGAGGAAAGAGGGGTCAAAGGGACAATTGTTTGTCAGAGAACCTAACACACTACTGAGGAGATAGAAAAATAAACAAATAAAAAGTAAGAAGCTGTGAGTATGACTCAAAGTTTAACATATTAAGTACTTGCTTAACACCTGTGAGACTGTGGGGTCCAAAAAGACAGTGGAAACAAAAAGAGGAGTAATAAGAGTGAAACAATTGGTGGAACTACCCGCTCAGGCCCCCCTCCTGTCCCTCTCTTGGACAGGAGCTTTCTTTCGCTCTGTAAATATATTCTGCTCATAAAAAAGGAGTGAAACAATTAAAAAGGGACCTAAAGGAGGGGCATCTAACATCCTAGAGAGGTTTCTCCACCTCAATACTAATGATATCTATGGGTAAATAATTCTCTGCTGTGGGCATCCTTCTATGTATGACAGAGTTTACATATATAACACCATCCCTGACCTCTACCCACTAGGTCCCAGTATCACTTTCTCATGTGACAACCAAAACTGTCTCTGAATATTATTGAATGTCTTTAAAAATGAGTGGGAGACAAAATTCCTTGCCTTTGAGAACCACTGGACAGTAGCAACCAGGAAGGTTCCATTCAGAAAGTTGATCTTAAAGAACAAGCAGTTCTTTCCTCAATATGCAAAATGAAAAGAATTTTTAGACCCAGGAAGCAGCCCATGAAAAATATAGTATAATCAGAGAATTGTAGCTTAATTGTCGAAGCAGTCTGAAAAGTTATCAGAGGGTAGGCTACAGAGGCATCCTGGGCCGAGATAAATCAAAACGTTCATAATTGGAAAGACTTTGGCAGTTCTAAAATAAGCCACATTGTCAGAATTACCTACTCTAATATTAAAAAAAAAAATAGACATCTGGTTCCAGTATTGATGCTTTAGGATTTCTGAAAGAATAACCCAGGAAAGAGCATATTTAAAAGCTCCGAGCTCAAGGAATTCTCAGTCTCATTAATCAAAGTTTGATTTACGGGTAAGAAGCATCATTGTCACTTTGGCACTTGTTAGAAACTTAGAATCTCATTCCAAACTTAGGGAAGTGGAGCCTTGATTTTTGCAAGAACCTCACCTGATTCTCTACATGTTAAAATTAAGAAACTATGCTTTAGTCTATAAAGAACCTTTCAAAATCACAGAATGAATTTCACTAATGACCTCCGGCAAGACACTAGTCTTGTGTTGTCACTGTTTAATTGTATAATTTTTTAAAATAACAAGAATATATAGGAGAACAAGCAAAACAAGGCCACCCTTTTCAAGTTTTCCCCATATGGTAAGTTGAAGATTTATTGGTAAAATAAAACATGGTCAGCTCTCAGAAAATCTTGTGGGAAAGAAGAGAGGTAAAAGTCATTGATCATCAAATAAGCCCTTATGACCCCAAATTCAATTCCCTCATAACTCTGCATTTTCTAGGATCACAATCCTACTATTTTAGAACTAACAAAATGCAGGGGAGATTTACTGAATGATGGAAACCTGACAGACAGAAAATAAAAATTAGTATTAAGGACACTTTATAATTTTTATTTTTTTAAAGAATGTAAAACAATAAAAACATTAGAAAGGATCCAGAATTTCATTAAACAACATAACAGGAATTCAATAATGGTTGCTGTACTGCTTGAAATTAGTTGTTTAGGTTATCAGACATAAATCTGCAAAATTGGTTTAAAAAAGAACAAAACAACAGCAAAAAGAAGTTATTAAGAAATTAAAAAGATAAAAATAAGAATAAAAAAGGATGTAATAAAATCTGAAAGGCACAATAGATAATGTGAAAAGGAAAGTATTTGTTCAATGGGAAGGAAGCACTGGGATGAGGAAAGGGACAAAAGAAGAGGGGAAAAGATATATTTACGTATATATGAAGGATAGTTTGGATAATTGCACTGCTGACTTTTTTTCTGGTCTACTAAAAGAGTAGTTAGCCCTTTTTTTTTTACAATTTACGACTCTATTGTTAGCATATTTTAATTCCATGATAAATTGAAAATTTAACCTACCTACATACAATAAGCAGATAACTACATGTAAAATCAATAATAACAACCATTTGGGGAACATTTTCAAATTGATCAACACTGTCACATAATCAATAATTTATTATAAAACTATGTATATCTTTTTTTTATTTTAGGGAAGGATCTATAGGGCTTCAAGGTGTCACTACTAGATCAGACTCATAGTGAACCACCTGTTTACAGTCTTTCAAGAGCTGGGATTACAGGTGCACTCCACCTTGCCCAGTCTCAATTGCCCTCTCAGCACACCCCTGGGACAGGGCTAGCAATGCAGCCCGGGGGATCAAGTCCCCTGTCCCCTGCACTTGCTTGCAGGCACTTTAATCTGCTAAACTATTTGGCCGACCCTATATGCCATTTCACATATGAGAAAGCTGTGGTGTGGTGTGGGAGTGGCCAAGATCTCACAGACTACAAGCAAGGAAGTGTGAATGCAATCTTCTATTCTCTGATGTCCTCCTCCATTCTCTCAAGCACTTTGATTTAAGCTTACTTGAAAGAGGAGACATAGTCAAGCTTCAGCATTACTTCTCTACAGTCTTCATCCCAAAATATCTAAGGCATTTTTCCATTTGTAAGTCAAATTACTAATCTGCCATATTCTGCTGATTCACTGAGATTGAGTCTATGAAAAAGGGAATATACAAGCAAATCA
>NW_004524582.1:18935273-18939330 GCF_000260255.1 Octodon degus
AGTTCAATTTCATACTTTCTTTTGTGACTACTAGTGCAATTGCCTGTGTGTTTATCCTCACTTTGTATGCTCATTAAAAAGTTTAAGGCTAATTATTATTTTCTTTCTTTTTTCTTTTTTTTTCCTTGCTTTATGATTTGTCTATTTACCTGGTCTAGGAAAGGACCATATCATTAAAAATATTTCATGAGTGACGGAATAAATTAAGGAATTGATACTATAGTTGCATACTAAACATCTTGAAACAATTGTCACCAATGAGTATCAGAGTAACTAAATGGAGATTATGGTTCTCTTAACACAAACACATTTGTCAATTTAAAAGAAAATTCACTGTTTATAATGTATAGCTAATTTTTTCACTTTTCTGAGTAAAAACAAGTTAAAGCCAAATACTTTAAAGAAAACTAACATGACTTTGGAAAACTATATAACCAAGAAAGCACATTTAATTAATTATAAGCTAAAGTGGCTAAACAAGACATTTTTAGCGAAAATTCTGGCTATACCAAATAGTCAGAATCAATTCTTTTCAAATAATTTTTTTCCAAATGAATTTCCACGATAAAAACCTGCTTGGGTCGGCCAAATAGCTCAGTGGATTAAAGCACCTGCTAGCAGGCACAGGGGCTGGGGGCTTGATCCTGGGGCCTGCAGTGTTGGCCTTGCACCCGGAGCACACTAAGGAGGCTAAGAAGACTGGGCATGGTGGTGTGTGCTTGGAAGCCCAGCACTTGGGAGGTTGTAAGCAGGAGGATCACTGTGAGTCCAATCTATGCAGTGAGACCCTGTACACCCTGTAGACCCTTCCCTAAAATACAGGAAAAAAACACCTGCTAAAACTTGTGCATTACTTGCCATTCTTTCTCCAGTCACTTATAGTCCAACAGCTTCATTCCTTAGAGATATGCTATCCTTTTTTATTGGTTCTATTCAGATGGGAATTCTACTCACAACAATCTCCAACCTTTGGTAGAACATTGCCATGGACCCAGAAGTGCTGTATAGCCTGTTTTATGAACTGCAGTGTTTGAGTCAGGAATGAAGAAATGTAACATGTCCAACCAGTCAAAGTCTTTCCCTTGCAGTACTCAATTTGAAATTTGAAATACATGAATCATTCAAAGGGTGTATATTGGAAGATATTGGGATCTTCATTACTATGTAGAAAACGGTAGCAACCATGATGTTAGAGGAGGAAAATGAAGAAGAAATGTAGAAAATGCGGAGCAGAAAGAGGAAGCATGGAGAAAGAAGGAAGAATTAGAAAGCAAGAGGAGAAGAAGCACAAGGAAGAAGAGAGGGAGGAAGAGACACAGACTCAGTGACTCCATTGGAATCATTTATCTGATTCACACATGAAGTCACCTTTGCTTCTAGAATCAAATTCTCACTGGGTTGGAGCACCTAGAATTCAAATGTTCAACTCCATACAGCTTCAGCAAATATGTCACCATAGCTAGGCTAGAAGACATGCTTCCAAGACAGGTTCTTCAGATGCATGTGTGATGCCTCACTGTAAGGCCACTGGCCTCTCCTCAGTGTGTTGTTTTCTCTTTCACAGTGTTTGTACTATGCTCAGGCTTCTCTGAAATAAGTGGCCCAAAGTGATTCCATGTCTGACCTGGCTTACAAGAAAAACCCTCTTCTTTTCTTCTTGCTCTTTTTTTTTGGGGGGTGCTCATTAATATATATTGTTTATACAAACGAATGGCTTTCTCTGTGACATTTCCATACCTGAGTAGGTTCATGCACTGATCATGTCCACTATCAGTTCTACCAAGAGAGACCATCTTAAAAACAAGTGTTCTCGGAAGCCCAGGTAAAGTGTAAGATTTCCTAGGCTGTCGCATCAGAAGTCAGGAAGCAATTGACCCACATTCCATTACACAAGACTTAGGCAAAGAGCCAGCACAGATTCAAGGATTGGGGATGGTACATGAAACGGGCACCCTAAACCCTGGCATTGGGCATGGAGAGGATCCTCAGGCGTCAGCTATTATACACCCATCTCTCTCCATACTGGCTTGTCCTTGCCTTTCTGGCTATTTCTACACATCTCCCATAGAATGAATATTTTCTCCTCTGTGAAGGCTTCCAGTGCACAGCCAAAGCCCCTCGGCACTTAGATCCACTGTAGCATGTGCCACATCCTCTTACAGCATGATTTACAAGGCTGTCTCTGTACTAGACACGGAATACCTTGAGGGGATTAAAGATGTCTTAATTCATCTCTACATATAAGACCTGAGTGACGGGTGCTCGGTAAAAGCTAGCTGGGTGAATAAGCATGTGCATATCAACTCACTTCCTCCGTGGGCGGAGAAAAACAGCAGTGGACAGAGTCAAGCGGAATTCTTGTTCCCAGAGAACTTTCTGGGGAAGGAGTATGTCAGCCTGTGGACTATTTCCTGATATAACATATTCACACATGATGTCAACTACTATCAAGATTTAACAAAAGGACTTGGCCTAGAGCAGCCAAAGCAACTGATATCAAAGTGTTTCAGGATCCCATTAGGCTGACAAATCTAACGTTCTGTCATCTTCATACACTTCAAGCAAATTTATCAGGTCCTACATTTATCTACACAAACAGGTCCACAAAAAAGTAGAGACTGCAAAATGTAGCTGTGATTTAGTCAGAGGAAAATTGTTTTATGTAGTTTCTCTAACTGGATATTTTATGATCATTATAGCTGTAATCTTTTATGGCCCTCCAAGACTATGTGTTAAATAAAGATATGGTTTCCAGTCCACGGTGCTTAATAGAGGTGCTAGAATCTGTATGAGGTTGGCCATCTGGAAAGAAAATGGATCAGGAGGAATGTTCCACTAAAGAGGATTTCGGAGTACTGGTCCCACTGCTGTCTCTGATTTCATCCTGATCTCCAGGAGGCGAGATATTTCCCTGTCTACTTGCTCTTTTTCATGCTGTTCTGACTTACAAAAATTGCCATACAACTATGGGCTGAGACCTCTGAAATTATGAGTCATAATAAACCTTTCACCTGTAAGGGGACTTCCTCAGCTATGTCGTCATAGCAATGGAAATCTGCCTGACGAGATGATGCTCTCTGAGGCTCCCTTTCTAAAGGGAACTGTACAGATGGTGCCTTTATTAACAGTACACAATCTGCCCTCTTGCAGATGAGAAGATGTGAGCCAAAGCGAGAAAAACTGGGTACACTCACTTAAGTCCGCACCGCCATGAGGGTGAACACGTTCTCAGTAGAAAATGGACTATTAAAAGTTTTCTTGCTTTCAATTTAATTTAAATGTAAGAAATAATAGCTAAAATTCTGTTTAATTTTCTTTAATTCTTTGGATTTTAAATAAGAATAGGATGGGACTTACTCAAAGCAGGAAACAAGAAGTGCAATACAAAGGTAAGGAAAAGAAAATCGTTGAATAATCCTTAGTGTAAAATAATATTTATAGCCTCTAATTGAGGCTATAACAATAAGTTCGATAAAGATGCTACAAGTCTTTGGAAAATTTCCTTAAGAATGTATATATTTTTTAAACTCCAGTTTGATTCCTTCTACCATTAAACTAAATGTTAGTGTCCAGGTAGAGTTTGGTATTACATGAGACATCACAAAATAAGATGATTAATGCACAGAGTGAGGGACTAGTAAAATAAGGGATATGAACACATTTGTAGCAGAACAGCAGAGTGCATAGCTGGACTGGAGCCCCTGGCTTCAATCCCTAGTGCTAGGAAAACCAAAGAACAAAATAACAAAAGGAGAGAAAAATATTTTAGAACATCAAAATTACCACTACAAAGAAGCTGCCAGTGGGTGATGGAGGAAAGGTGTGCTTAATGAAGCTGCCTGATGATTACCAAGGAGCGCCAAATACCAAGCAAGGGAGGTAGTGAGTGGACAGGCCCCAGGCGCTGTTAACCTGACCCATGTGACCAGCAGGAGACCATGCGCTCCAGGGTATGTTAAGGCAAGCAATGCTGTGGTGTCACCACTTCAGAAGAGCAACCACATCTCCCAGCAGAGCCTCTCCTGAGCACTAGAAGTGGGCCATGGTTTTTTTGTTT
>NW_004524582.1:18940045-18951251 GCF_000260255.1 Octodon degus
CCCACACACAACTCCCATGTAGGATACGGGGCAGATGCAGTTTGAAGACAAAAAGTGACTTCAGGGGCCAGGTCAGAGAACCAGGGCCGAGCTTTGGGGGGGGGACGAGAGGCACAAATGGTTAAACTGGAAGCACATGCTGCCTCCCAGGACCTCTCCTCCAGACCGTGTAGCGTGGAGAGGCGGTGTCTGTGACTGAGGCCATGTCAAGCAGAGAGGAGATGTTTGGGGAAGACAGAAGCACTGACCCTCTCTCCTGAGCAAGTAAGGCTCTGAAGTCTAGCTACATAATTCAGAATGTTTTAAACTATGAAACCTCCAGGAACTGTGAGCTAAATAAACTTTTCTTATTAAAGTGGCTTCAAGCAGGCTCAGGGGCCAGGGATTCAATCCCCCAGCCTGCCATACCGGCCCCATCCCAGGAGCACTCTGAAACAGCAGTTGAGACTGAGCATGGTAGCCCACACCTGTAATCCCAACTCTTGGGAGGCTGTAAACAGGAGAATCACTGCAAGTCCGACCTATGGAATGAGATCCTGAACACCCTGTAAACCCTTCCCTAAAATACAGGAAAATAAAAAATAAAAAATAAAAATAAGCCTTTCTTTCCTTCCCTAATTTTGAGTGTTGGGTATTTGTCCCAGCAACAAGAGAAGAGTAACTAAGAAACAAACTAATGTGGAATTTCAGTACAAACCTGTTGATTTACTTTTCTTCCCGATATGAAATGCAAAATATTTTCAAAATATTTACCCTTCTGAATCATTGGCAGTCCTGAAACCTATCAACCTTAAGAATGTAGCCATAGTAATTAAAATTTAATTTTACAGATGAAGTATGTCAAGCTGAGATACATTAATTTAGACCCTCTAAGGGGTAGACAACTCTAGGATTGTACAAGTAAGAGACAAAAGTATTTATGAAGAAATTGGGAGGTAGAGGAAGAGCCAACAGTTCATTCACATCTCTTGGCTCTATGGAAAAGAGAGAGAAGGACAAAACACAGAGCAAGAAAAGTCTTAGACTGTGCACTTCTCACACATTTTATTAGAGCCCTTAGGGACCCCCGTAGCCAGGCAGGTGTATGGCCAGCCCAGGAACATGTTCTCCTGTCCATGCTTTCCATATCCAGTCATTGACTTCACACAGCCCAGAAGTATGATTTCAATGTATATATAGTGATGAGTTTCTGACTATGGCAATGGAGTATGGATCAGTCCAGATCCCTGCAGTTACAGAGCTACCTACCTCATGCCTTGACTGCATACAAAGGATGTGGGGCTCCACACCCAAAATCTATGAGATTTTTATCATATGGGCAAGACTAGAAACTGGTTTATCAGATATTTACTTTAAAACCCATAACATATAAAGGCTAGGGATGTAGCTCAATGAGAAAGCGCCTGTATAGCATGCACAAGACTCTAGGTTGGGTTTCTAGCAATACAAAGAAAAAAAATTGTCTCCCAAACACAATATCCAGCCTGTGCATTTATTTATCCAATGACTGATCCCCACAGTGGACATTTTTTCATCGGTGGATTTATTCATTTGCTCACCCTTTCATTATTAGCCTTCTGTAATGCCTATTGTGTGGCCTGTAAGAAAAGTCTTGGCTTTCTCACAGTCTTTGCAAAGGCAATAAGACTGGTCAGCTAGGAATGAAAAAATATCCTGAAACAAAAAATGACAAAGTTACAATGTCTATTATGAGTAAACTTCTAATGAAAGTTATAGATTGCAACAAGTTGACCAAAAAGGTATTATATACACTGTAGATAAGGGTAACAAGGATGACCCTTGACTCTATGGAGTTATTTTCCAACAAACCTATGATATTTTGAAAATGTTTTAAGTTCAAAATTTAATAGAGCTAATACATTGTTTAGATGAGTAAGTCTTAAATGTCTTTATATTTCCATTAGCATATTAGTTGTCAAAATCTTCTATCGAATTGAGTGTGAAGTACCAACTTGAACATCTTGGGATCTACCCAAGGGAATTAGTGAAGCACACTTCTGGGTAGGTCTTGCTGGGCCATGGTATGAACTTGGCTGTAGGCCTGACTCTTTGCTTCTTTCTCCCTAGGACTGCTACTCTATCTGCTTCCTGGTTGCCATCCATTGAGCAGCTTTTCTTCCACCAGTATATTTCTGCCTTAGAACCACCCAAACATGAACTGAATACCAAAAACCATGAGCCAATTTCAACCTTGCTTCCCTTACCTTATGGGTATTGGGTAGTTTGCCCCAGAAGTGGGAGACCTGATTGATACACCGTGTAACACAAAGACTATTTTATAATAACATGTTAACTACTTCATTTAATTGATTAAATACTTGTAGCCAAAAAAGTTGGCAATACAGTATATTTTTAGAATGTCTTTTGTTTATCCTCATTTTTGTGTGGCTGAGTTCTTCCAATTGCTAATGCTGGCCATTATATCAAAAGATACAACCTATCGTACGTTGTTGTACAGAAAATGATCAAATCTCAAAATCTGAAGAAGAGTTCTCCCTGATGCATGTCACTTTTATACCACTACAAAAATGCTAAGTCAAACCACCATCAGTTGGGAAGTGTCTGTCTTGGAAATTATTTATATGCCAGAAATAAACTTGTTTGTGTTCTTTAGATGATTTTTCTCCTTCTTCTTGATCATTCCTGGCTAGCCAGAATGATTTTCCTGATTGCATATTTCATCCAGATTCCTTAGGAAACAGAGAGGCAGCAAAGTTTATACCCTAATGATTCATTGGGGTTTCTAGGGCAGTGAGCGTGAGAGATAAAGAAGGAACGAGAGACGGAAAGAAGGAATGGAATGAGGAAGCAGAATGGACACAGGGCTTCATTTGTTGCTAACTGTTCTTCATACCATTTTCTCACCACACAGATCCAGCCACTGTTGCCCTTTATTATGACTCCTAACTCTTGTCCCTGGTGGGACAGTGTCAGGCCTCACCAGATCTGTCATCCTTGTCACATCATGTGCTCAAGCCAGCATTTCCAATGACCAGGTTCAACCATTTTAAATTTATCAAAACTCTACTTTTCCCAAGTGCTAGTGGGAGAAGCTGAGAAATGTAATTAATAATAGAAAGGCTTTTATTGTCCCTTGCCCAAAACCAATGAGAAGCTGAAGATAAAATCATCCAAAAAATAAATGATTAGCTCATCTCCTCAGAGTGTCCCAACTCAATGGTTCCATGTGAGTCTTCTGAATCTACAGGCAAAGCCCTCTGAACAACCATCACATTAGTTAGAACATCATAGCCAATTTAGTGATGTGCCTGCTTGGTTTCCATTCTCCTTTTCTAAGTTGACATCTCTTTTCTCTCATTATTGCTCACTAGAAATCATAACTTCAATAAACTATGGGTACATGAACATTTTCCCTTAAGACTAAGGAAAACAACAAAACAAAAACCAAGATAAGACAGAAAAAAATGAATTTGATCTGCTGTGACCTGGTTTTACAGTCAAACAGAATCAGGTATGTTGTCCCACAAAACACTCCAGGCAGCCTGTGTCAAACAGTTCTAAAGCTCAATTTCAAGACCCACTTAATAACTAGAGCATACAATTCATTCTTATAAAACTTTCAAAATGATTTTCAAACATTTTAAAGAGAATTCACTGAGATACATGTGAATTCAATTGTTTGTCTAACAATTTAAGCCTGATAAATACACAGCTGAGATTCCAACTGAAGTCAGATTCCAGGACCTTTCTTCTTCTAACAATGGTATGCTATAGTTTTCAAGAAAACACCTCTCTTTCCTATGGAGACAGGTCTTATTCTACATAATCAGGACCAGGACTAATTTGCTAAAGGAATAAAATCACTGCCAATAAAATTGAGTCTTAGAGGGCCAAAATGGATTTTGGAGACATCATAGCTACTCCATGCAATATGAGGAATCAGATTTCAGATAGAGAAAAAAAAATACATAGCAATGTTGTGTAGTTTTACAAATCATCAAGTATTAAAAAAAAACACAAAGCACTTTTTAAAAATAGACAAAGGGAAACTGAAATATGAATAAGAGGAAGAGTTACTGGATGAGGTGGTCCTAAACAGTGCTCCTCTAGGTTCTCAGCAGCATGGGCAACTCCACTGTTTCTACACTGCTCCCTGAGGAAAACTTCCCTCCCACAAACAGAACATAAATAACTAGTTTGGAGTGTGTCATTAGCCAGCAAAGCAACATCTGAACCATCTCAAGTGTTCAGGTACTAAGGAAATAGGACATCCAGCTCAATGATCACAACATTGACTCATCAAATAGAACAGCCAAAGCTTTACATGAAAACCTGAGTAAAAATATGTATGATAAGAGCACTCAGGAGAAAAATACCTCCCCAGATACATCTTTCAGTTAAAAAAATCTTGATTTTTACCATTGTGCACATTCAGCAGACTATGATTGAAAGTTCTATACTTGGCCTAGAAGAATAAATGAGAAGAATATCAGAAAGGATGTCACAAGATACAAAACTGAAATGCTAAAGGAAGATGACAACTCTGGAGCCCAGATCCTTGTGAGGACACACAGACACACCATCTGTGTCCCCATGAGTGACTCCAGCTTTCAGTCTACTCAGGTTTGCGTTGGCTGCAAATACCTAGGGCATATCTTCACCTGCGTGGCCCACATGCAACTGTCCACTGACCAGTGCTGAGGGTTAAAAGCCCTCATTTATTTTTACCCACTTTTGAAAACTCTTATGGGCTATCAATATTTTAGAGCTCCTGGCAAGTACAGAAGAGGCTTTTCCAAGCATCGCCATCATTCACTGTCTAACCATGGATGAGGTACTGTGTTCAATCCCAGAACTGAATAGAAAAGTTTCCAACATGTTTCATGCTATAAACAATGCTCAGAATCAGAATTTTGAGAACTCAATTATAGTACATTAGCAATAGATGTCAATAAAAGTAACAGGTAATGATTTTAAGTAGTTGCCCCAAGATTCAAAATTTTCTTAACTAGTCATCACAAAGAGATATCATGAACACTGCAGAGCATTTTGAAACCTTTTAACTGTAATTAAAATGAAGATAATGCAAAAGTTGTTGTTGTAACTATTTTTGAAGGTGCATTTCCATAATCATCAGAAAATTCACATTCCTGTACAACCAATCTACAAAATTTTTACATCCTGCAAGCTGATACACTGCACTCATTAAATGAAAACTCCCATTTCCTCCACTCCTAGAAATCAGACCCTCTCTTCTACTTCCTATCTGTGAAGTTGGCTAGTCTAGGTGCCTTGTCATAAGTGAAAGCATATGACATTTATCCTGCTATGGCTAGCTTATTTAATCCATTATAATGTCTTCAAGCTACATGTTTTAATATATATACCAAGATACCATTCTGTGTTAAAGCTGATTAATATTCCAGGGAGTTGTACCTGTCATATGTTGTTTATCTAGCCATTAATCTGACACTGGACATTAGAGTTATTTTCACCTTTTGACTATTATAAATAATAATGCTATTAGCATTAATGTATATATCTCTTTGAAACTCTTTCGTCAATTATTGGAAATATATACCAAGAATTTGAATTTCTTGATTATATGGTAATTCTGTTTTGAATTTTTTGATGAACTTCTTCCTGGTTTTCATAATAACTGCAAAACTTTATATTCCCACCAACGCTGCATAAAAATTCCAAAGTCTCCATATCTGCAGCAACAATGGCTTTGTTTTAGGAAAAAAACAAAACAGTGTAGCACAATAGTTTTAGCTACATATTATTATTAATTATTATAATTAATGTAGGAAAGCTTTTCATTTGTTTATGAATATTTGTATTTCTTCTTTGAAAAAAAAGCCCTTTGCTCATTTTTAATTAGCTTATTTGTTCTGTTTGTGGTAGAGCTATAGGATATCTTGATGTATTCCAGGTATTAACTCTTTTTCAGATGTATAATTTGCAAATATTTTCTTCCATCCCATAGACTGCCTCTTTCACTATGTATTGCATTCTTACTAGTACAGTTTAAATATTGACACACTTCAATGTATCAATTTCTACTTTGCTTGTTTATACTTTTAGTGTTATATGCAAGAAATAAATGCCAAATTCAAAATAATAAATCTGTCCTTAGTTTTGTCCTAAATGACTTTAGGTTTTCTTTCTCTTTTTTGTCAGAACTGGGGATTGAATAAATGACTTTAGTTTTAGCTATTATTTTTAGATCTATGATCCATTTTGACTTAACTTTGTGTATGACATAAGGTGAAGATCCAATTCATTCTTTTATAGGTAAATATCCAACTTTCCCAGCACTATTTGTTCAAAAGATTGTTATGTTCTGTTTGAATGGATTTCTCATTTTTGTCAAAGATATTTTCTAATTTCCCTGTGATCTCTTGGGCGCACTGATAACTAGTGTATTATTTAATGTCTATGTATTTGTGATTTTTTTCCTTCATGTAATGTTTTTTAGCTTCATTTCATTGTACTAACAAACTCTGTACATTTCAACATTTTAATGTGTTAAGAATTATTTTGCTGAATAACATATATTCTATCCGAAATATTTTCCAACACACTTGAGAAAACTGTGTATCATGCTGTTATTGGAGGGAATTTTCTACATATATTCTTAAATCTGATTGTTTAGAGTTTTGTGCAAATGCTGTATTTTTTTCTGCTCTCCTGATTATTGTTTATTGTACCGAAAGTAAGTTAGTTAAATCTCCTATTCTTGCTTTTAAAATGTTCTTATCTCCTATTAGTTTTCTCAATATGGCTCAATATATTGAGGGACTATAATGTTTAGTTAATGTGTATTTATAGCTATTATATATTCTTGGTCAAATGACTCTGTTGCTATCATTGAGCAGCATCTTTACCTTTTTATAATTAATTAGCATTGTCTCTGCCAAATTATTTTATCTGATACTAACATAGTCACAGCTGCTCTTTTATTGGTTACAATTTACATAAAAAATTTATTCCTGTACGTTTAACTCCAAAGCTTATGTGTCATTAGATAGAAAGTGAGTGTCCTGTGCATGTTGCTATCTTATCATAGAGATGTTTTCTTCTCAATAGTACATATGTTTTTAGTACATAATGATTGTGTTTCTCATGGAGAGTTGGCACATGTGTATAATGCAGATTATTTATTTGTTGTACACCCTATCATTCCCTTCCCTCTCTGTTCCCTCCGAACCTTGGTCCCCTTCTAATTTGCAAACGTCCTATTTTAATAGTCAGTTTTTCTTTCAGTTCCTTGTTTTCGGTTTTGTTTTGAGACAGGGTCTTGCTAGGTAGTTCAGGCTGGCCTTGAGATCATTATGTAGCCCAGGCTGGCCTTAACTAACAGTGATCCTCATGCCTCAGCCTTTTAACTGTTGGAATTAGAGGCATAGGTTTCCTTGCCTGGCTTGTTAAATTCATTTTTTCATTCAATCCCCAGTGTCCTGCCAGTCCCACTGACGGGGTGCGCTGAGACAGAAATTGAGAGGACATGGTGGCACACGCCTGTAATCCCAGCACTTGGGAGGCAGAAAGCAGGAGGACCACTGTGAATCCAATCTGTGTAGTGAGACCCTGTAGACCCTGTACCAAAACACATTCAAAAAAATCATTTTTTCATTCCTTTTCCCTCTCCCCACTCTCTTTATTCTCCGGCAATATTTATTCTTCTATGATAAAGAATTTTAAAATATAACACACTCCTCATAGTGAAAGACGCAGTCAAAACAAGAGTGAAATGGAATGAATACAAACTTCTAAAATACAAAGCTCAGGGCCAAACATATAAATCTTCCTGCCTCAGCCTCCAGAGCAGTAGGATTAATGGTGGACATGCTCAGACAATCATTTTAAAATCTTTGCTTAGTCTTCTGTATCTTTTCTCCTTGTGTATTGGGTATATTTCTGACATTAGCTTTTCAGTTATTATTAAGTAATTGAAAAGCCTTGTTTCTTTGGAATATGCTCCTGCACCCTATTTTTTTGTTTCTGTGCATGGGCTGTTTCCTTCTTTCTCTCCATATTGGTGAACTTCTTGTGAAAATTCAGCATTTAATAATCCTTTTAAGACTTTTATGGAAAATTATCAGATGTATGAGTTTGCACATGGACTCTTATGGTATTTCCTTAAGTCTTAATTTCCAGAAGTGAGATTCCTAGCACCCCAGGCAATTGAGTTGTTTTTCTCAAGCCATGAGTTTTTGCCTTTAGGCTTTCAGGTTCTTCAAAGCCTTCCATGCTTTCACATGCAGCAGACCTCACTGCTAGTTCAGCAGCTTCAAATCGGCAACCCAAATGATGCAATAGTTCTTACCAGTGGTTTCAGCTAAGCAAAACAGAAAGCACTCCCTCAAGAAGCCAATTGAAAAACCAGAATAGTCTAAACAAGTGTTATTAATTCCTTCTGTCTGTCAGCAGGAACCAGGAATTGAGTAACTTCCACGCAGATCTGCCCATACTTCACATAGTTTCTTACCATTGTGAGCCACCTTCTTCTTGGTTAGATGTTCACTTTGCTGTTGTTGTCTGGTAAATGGTTTCTAGAATTCCTACAAAGCTAAATTGGTCTGTAGATTACTGTGCAATAAGTGCTTATATGGGAGAGAGATGGTCTGGCTTACTGTCTGGCTGACAACGCTTTCTCAGAAGAATTTTCTCACTATTGTTTAGATTACTAAAGTATCACATAGTTCAGTTATTCTGTGCATCACAATACTAGCAAATTTTGACAACTACATCTTACAACTCAAAACATATTATAGTTTATTTAGACACAATCAAAAGAGCATCAGAATTTTTTTGGCTGAATTTTTGTCTGTGGACAGAATGAATCTAAGTATATAAACCAGAATAAGTCCAGTATTTCTATTCATTAACTTTTCAACTCTGTATGAGTTTTCTTAATACAGCACTGAGATCCACCCAAATTAATATTATCAAAACAAAACAAATAATGTTTTATTACATCTTGGTCTTATAAATTTGAAATAGCCCAGATCATCTCAGTAATTTTTAATGTAATGAATTAAGTAATTCACTTTGATTATATTATTTTAGTTTTTAAAAGGTACACAATTATTAGAATGCATCTAATTTTCTTCTTGAAGAATTACATGGCAATTAAAACGTCATCTGTTTGCAAAATGTTATTTCTGTTAAGTTGAGCAAACGTATCAATAGCTGCATTATGTTTTTCTTACCTGAACAGGAAACTCTTAATTGAAATAAACAAAGCTAACTAAAACATTTTGTCTAAATGAAGAGGGATTGTTCCCAAGCTGGTATGCAAACTCACCTCCTACTACTACATTAGTAATTTTTCACTTTGAAGAACAGTTTATTAAAATAAATATTGACGTTTGAGTTACTGGCTGATTCTTTAGTAGGCTTGTGTCATACTTTTTCTTATACCCAATAATATTTCTATCACAATGTGACTGATGGCAAACAGCAAAAGGTTTGGCACACTGGCAAGAGAGCTCAGCAAACTAAGTGCCTGATTAGGCAAGCGCAGAGATCCGAGTTTGATCTCTGGCACCTCATGCTGTGCCAGGCCCATCCCTGGACTTGCGGAGCTGGCAAGTGAGTCCAAACATGGTGCTGCCCACCTGTAATCCCAGTGCTGGGGAGGTTGAAAACAGGAGTGTCACTATGCATCTGAGCTGCATGGTGAGATCCTGCACAAAATGCATAAATTAAACAAACAAACAAAAAACAGATTTGGTGCAAATGACATGCTTTTTAATGCTTTCCTCACCTGTTTTTGATTGTTTTGTGTTCATTTCCAAAACACTTGATTGCTAAATGAAAAAATAATGAAATGAATGTATCTGACAAAAAAAAAACCAAAAAAAAACGAACTACAGTAGCAAAGAGTTCAGACTACTTTTAGTATCCTCTAGGACAATTCTGTTCATCTATTCTTTCTTATGCATATTTTGCACATACAATCTTAAATTATCTTTTATGACTTGATGGCTGAGAAGCCATGATTTTTGTGTCTCACAGTATTAACCATGATACAATTGGGTGTCATTCTGACCTGACACATAGAGGTTAGCTCAGATGTTAACAGCAACAATGAAAAAAAAAAAAACTTTGTTTTATTGATCAGTATCCTACAGTGTACGAAAACTCAGGTCAACAATTTCTGACATTGCCAGTGAAGTGGAAGACCCAATACTATTATGGACTACGAAATATTCTAAAAGGAATATTTTGCTGAGTTTACACACCTATAATATTTAAATGATGGAACTTAACAAAAAAGGGGAAACAGATGAATGTCCATTTTGTATCTGTGTATTCAAAGTGGTTAGGATAGATATGTAGTTACATTCTCTTAATGAATAGAGGGATTTGTTCTAATGGTGTTTGTAAATAGGGTATCAAGTCCACATCTTGTACAGCAATTAACCACTAGGAAGAATGTATGCAATGTGTTAATTATTGAAACTGCCCTACCAATTTAGTTTGAAACTGTCTCATTGCTATTTGTTTCTCAGTAAAATTATGGAAAAAAGTAAATATTAACATCTTTCAGATAGAATAATAAATTAAAGAAAAAATCTGTTTATTGGACATGCGTAATCATAACAGAAGATGGAAATGCAAAGAGAAAATTTATTTCAAACTCCCTTTCCATATATATATTTTTTTTAATTTGTAGATCCATGTATTAAGAAGCATAGGCTGTCTTGGAGCAGCTTTGGGAAGTCTCAACCAGTTACTAAAAAAGCAGATTCAAGTTGTTTCTCTTATATCCAGCAGCACTGTTTTTCTTCCTACCAAAAAGCCAGTATAGAGGGAAGCAGGATGCCTATCCAAAAGAGTTGTATTCTTTTCAGAAATGACACTAATATCGGTATTTTATTTATGCAACAATAAATGCCAAATATCCATGAAGTTCTACTACTACATAACAGTATGTTGAGTATTAAACTTTGGCTAGTAAATTATTTTAAAAATTTTTTTATTGCTTACAAAATGAAAAGCCAAATAGCTCAGTTGACTAAAGTGCCTGCTTAGGCAGAGCGCAGCAGACAGGTTCAATCTCCGGCCTGTCATTCCAGCCCCAGCTCTGAGACAGCAACTGATACTGGGCGAGGTGGCATGCTCCTCTAATCCCAGCTCTTGGGAGGCTAAACACAGGCGGATCACTACAAGTCCAATCTACATAGTGAGACCATGCAGACCCTTAGTAAAA
>NW_004524582.1:18951351-18963749 GCF_000260255.1 Octodon degus
GCTACAGATCTTGATTAATGATAGAAAAATAGAAATGATACAAAATTTCATTAAACAAAGTAATAGAAACTCTACAATGGTTGTTGTATTGGATAATGTTACCTTCAAATTAGTTGCTTAAGTTACCAGATATAAACCTGAAAAAAATGATTTTAAAAAGTTGTAAGAAATTTAAAGTAAGAAAAAAACACTATGAAAAATCTAAGCATTCACTTCTTTCAATAGGCCAGCAGAAATCATCACTACAATTATTCAAACTATCCTACACACATACACAAATATAACTCTTTCCTTTGTCATTTTCCTCATCCCAGTTTTTCCTTCCCATTTAATGGATTCTTTCTCTTTCACAGTATCTATTGTACCTCTCAGATTTTATTTACTCTTTTAGGTTTTCACACTAGTAAAACAATAAGACGTTGGCACATGTGAGTCTGATTGATTTCACCTGCCAATACAGCCTTTAGTCGCATTCAACTAAAGCTGAGTAATAATCAGTTGTGTAAAAATGCTACACCTATTTAATCCATTTCTCAGTTGATGGTTGTCTGGGTTGTGTCACAACATTTAGCTGTGACAAATTGTGCTACTATAAACATGGGTGCACATAAATCACTCTGGTATGATTTTTCAGTTCTTTTGGAAAAATACCTAGGAGGAAAATAGCTGGCTTGAATGGAACCTGCAATCTTAGCTTTTTGAGAAATTTGCAAACTGATTTCATAATAGTTGTACCAGCCTGCACTCCCACCAACAGTGAAGAAGAGATCCTTTCTCCCTACCTCCACTCACATTTGTTACTTATTGACATTTTAATTATATCCATTCTTTCTGGTGTAAGATGGAATCTCAGTGTTTCAATTTGCATCTCATGAATGACTGATGATGCTTAACATTTTTTACATATTTATTTGCTGTTTATATTTTTTCATTTGTGAAATATATGTTCATCTCAGATAACTATTTTTGGATTGGGTCTTTAAATTTTGGAGGCCTGATATTTTTTAATTCTTTATACATTCTAGAAAGGAGTCCTTTGACCGAGGGACAGTCAGTTATAATTTTTCCCAATTTCTGGGTTTTCTTTTTCCTCTATTGGTGATTTTTATTGGCATGCAGAAACATTTCATAAAACTGAGATCCCAATTTTTCTTTGAATTATTTCTGGTACAGTTTGATTTTTGTTCGTAAACTCTCTACCGACCCGTATGTCTTTAAGATTTCTACCTACTTTCTTCTTCAGAATGTTCAGTGTTTATGTTTTAATATTTAAATCTTTGATTCATTTTTACTGTAATTTTGTGCATGATGGTAAGCATGGGTCTAAGTTTAGCCTTCGGCATGTAGAAAATCAGTTTTTCCAGTACCAATTATTAAAGAAGCTATTTTTTTTCAGTGAACATGTTTGGCCCTTTTGTCAATGATAAGGTAGCAGAATATGTTTGTACTTGTGTCTAAATCTTCTAATTGGTTACACTTATCCTTTGGTCTACTTTTTTTGCCCATAACAAGCTGCTTTTATCAAATAGCTTTGAGGTATAATTTGAAGACAAGGATTGTGATACCTCTGGCCTTTCCTTTGCTGCTCAGGATTGCTTTAGCTGTTCTAGATCACTTCTTATTCCAGATAAACTTTAGGAATGCTTTATCCATATCTTTGAGGCATGCCAATGGTATTTTAAATGGGATTGCATTGAATTTGTTTTTGGAGTATTTTCACAATGTTAGTTCTTATCCAGGAGCAAGGAATATCTTTCCATTATCCGAAATCCTTTTTGATCTCTTTAGGAGTACTATAGTTTTTACTGTATAAATCTTTTACTTTCTGTGTGAGATTTATTCCAAAGTATTTCATTTTGGGGGGGTGTTCTTGTGAAAGTCATAGAATCTACAATTTCTTTTCAGTGCATTCATTGTTTGTGTGTAGAGGTGGTTTTGATTTTTCAATGTTGACTTTGTTTCCTGCTGTCCTACTGAATTTGGTTATTAAATCCACAGTTGTCTTGCTAGAATTTTTGAGTCCTATCTGTGGAGTATCATGTGATCTGAAAATATTGATAATTTCATTTTTTCCTTTTGTATCACTATTCCTTTTATTTTTCTCTTTTGTCTAATTGCTATGGTTGATGTTTCCAGCACTATGTTGAATAAGAAAGGTGACAGTGGACATTCTTTCTTGTTCCTGATTTCAAAGTGAAGCCTTTCAATCTTTGTCTATTTAATATGATGTTGGCTATTGGTTTGTCTTTGATGACTTTTATCAGGTGGAGGTAAAGACCATCTATTCCAATTTTCTGTAAGGATTTTATCATCAATGAGTGATTGACTTTGTCAAAAGATGTTTCTTCACTTATTGAGATGATTATGTGCTTTTTGTCTTTGGTTCTGTTGATGTGGTGCTTTAGATTTATGGATTTGTGTATGTTGAACCATCTCTGCATTCCTGGGACAATTCCCACTTGGTCATGATGTGTAATTTTGATGATTTGCTGCATTCTCTTTGGTAGTATTTTATTGAGTTAATTTGCATCTATACTCATTAGAGACATTGAACTGTAGTTCTCTTTTTTAATTGGAACTTTCCCTGGTTTTAGAATCAGAGTAACACTTGCCTCCAGAAATGAGTTTTGAAGAATTACATCCCTTACAATTTCATTGAAGAGTTTGAGAAAAATTGGCATTAAATCTTCCCTAAAGTTCTTATAGAATTCAGGTGTGAATCCATGAGGACCCCGGCTTTTCTTTGTTGGTAGGTTTTCTTAAGTTACTTTTTCAATTTAATCACTGATATAGTGTTATTCAGAAATTTATATCCTCTTGATTCAACTTTGGTTGTTAGAATGTATCTAGGAATCTGTCCATTTCTTCTGTGTTTTCCATTCTGTGAGATTAAAGATTTTGGAAACAGGTATTTATAATCTTCTGAATTTCTCTAGAGTCTGTAGTGATTTCAGCCTTTTTCTTCCTCATTGCATGAATTTGAGGGGCTCTTTTTTTCCCTTTTTTGTTTTCTAGTGACCTTGAGTGTGAAATAGAATTTGGTACCTAACTCTCTGGAATATTCAAGCTCTACATTCTGGCTGAAACTGTTTGGAATTTCACTGAAAATATGGTAAAGAAATTGTTGTAGTTGATACATTGTGTCAATTTGATAAGTCTAAAAGCTTATCTAAGTAACTCAGCAGTTCTACATCTTGTGGTAAAAAGGACATACCCTTAAAGCTCTAGAATGTTGTTCATTATTTCAACGTGAGAAATTCAAAAGTTCCACTAAGTGATTCAGCAGTCGACTAGGGTCCTTACTTTTCAAACATCCTTAGCTTGTGAAAGGTAAGGCATGGTGATGGTGTGGGTGTGGACGGATAGCTGATATACAATATAGGGGGCAAAAAGAAGCCTGCCTCCCCCACCCACTTCTGCTCTTGCTGATTTTCTGTCTTCTGCCCTTGAAGTTTTGCCCTTGTGCCATGCCACCCTGCCTTGGAGTCAGCTGATTATGGACTGAAGCATTCACTAAGTGTTGGCTAAATAAATTTTTCCTGACTTAATTTTGGGTGCTGAGTATTTTTTCTCAGCAATGAGAGGAAAAATAACCAAGACTAAATTTGGTACCAGAAGCGGGGTTATTGCTGTGGTGACACATGACCATGGAGATGAAAAACCTTTGGGAATGGCTTGTGGGAAGACTTTGCAAAGGTTTAGAGATGTTGACTGAATGAGAAAAGCTGGAACACCTTAGGCTCTTTGTCTTAGTTACTTTTTACTCATTGCTGGGACAAATACCCAACACTCATATGAAGGAAGGAAAGGTTTATTTAGCTCACAGTTACTGGAGGGTTCAGTCCATATTCCGCTGGCTCCAAGGCAAACGACAGCAGTTCATGACAGCAGAAAACAATGAAGAGCAGAGGAGGAGGAGCAGCTGCGGCGTCCATCAAGTCTCTCTTTTCCTTCTGTGCTGACTGTGAAGACCAGGGCTCCATGGCAAAGATCAGTGCTCCTCCAAAGTGGCGCTGCTGCCAAGATCAAGCTCCTCTGAAGACTGGGACTTCTCCATGGATGCGGGGTGGGGAAGCAGGTAACCAGCCAGGGCTGCTTCCTGCCTTTCTCAATTCCTGGGCCCTGCCCACCTGCAGGGCTAGGCCCCATGCTGAGATCTGCCAGAGCTGATTCAGCCAAGTTGACACAATGTATCAGCTAGCACACTCTTCTTTATGGAGAGATTTTGATCACAGTCCTGAAGACCTGAAGCCTGTTAGAAATCCTGCTAACACCAGGCTCAGGAAGTTTCTATTGGGAATAACTGCATTGGGTGCTAGACTTCAGATAATATGAGTTATGGCTTAGTAAAATATTTTGCTGCATTTTGCTCATGCCTAGTACTTTGCCTGAGACTGCGATGAGGGTGATAGACTGATTAATCTGGCAAAAAAATTCAAGGGAGTCACGTGTTGAGCCTGTGGCATGGCTATTGTTGGTGGCTTTTAGACAGATTTATGTTAAGAATAAAGAGCAAAGATCCTGGCACTAAAAATGTTGTAAGTTACACCAGAAAGATGGTTCCAAAATAAATTGTGAACTACAAGGAAAGAGATGAGAAGATTTATTGCTGAGAAGAAACATCAACATTGCTATCTGTTTGTCAACAAAACTTTGAAAAAACAAAAAAAAAAAAGAAACATCAAAATATAAAAAATGGCCTGAAAGTATCACAAGAAGCATCTCATCTCCACTCTTTGCAACCTCACATTTGTAAAAGTGCAAGACTTTGCTTTGAAAAGAAAGCCATAATGCACCATGTTCAACAATAGCAACAGGATTAAAAAATTCATTCCTCAGAATTGGATTTAGAGTGCCCAACAAGATAGATCCTTGACTCTTACAGCCAAGAAAGTAGAAAGCCTGGTTACTGATCCAGCTGGCAGCAGATGTGGGTATCATTCAAACATCTGTGGTGTTCACTGATACTCTTGCAGATGGACTAAATGCCGTTACATAAAGGAATTTGCATGAGTCTTTGGGGGGGGGGAAGAGCAGAATGTTATGGTTCTAATATACTATAATGTTGACAGACTTAATACTGTTTGTTTGTTTGTTTGTTTGTTTGTTTGTTTGTTTTGCAGTACCAGGGATTGAACTCAGGGCCTTGCGCTTGCCAGGCAAGCACTTATTCTTCTGAGCTATCTTCCCAGCCCCTTAACACTGGTTCTTAAGGATTGATAAACTTATTATAATGTTCAAGTTGTGAAATTATAAGAAAAAAAATCTTTGTATCTGGAAACTGGTTTAATGAAATGTCTCTGATTGCCAAGTTGACAAGGGGTAGATTATTCTGGTTGTTACCTTGTGTCAACTTGAGAAGCCTAGAAGTTTAGCTAAGTAACTCAACATTCTACATCCCAGGGTGAAAAGGACATGCCCTTACCACTCTAAGATGTTGCTCATTGTGTCAAATTCAGAAGTTTAAAAGTTCAAGTAAGTGATTCAGCTGGGGAGTGCAGAGGCCTTACTTTGTAAACATCCTCAGCTTGAGAAGAGCAGGGTATGGAAATGGTGGGAGTGTGGGAGGGTATCCTGCTTACAATAGAAGAGAGGAAAAGAGGCTTGCTTCTCCCCTCAGCCTGCTGCTATTGCTGATTTTGCTATCTTCCACCTTGAACTAAATGCCCCTGTACCATGCCACCCAACCTTAGATCCAGCTGTTCATGGACAGAAACCTTCACAAATAGTCAACTAAATAAATTTTTCCTTCCTCAATTTTGGAGTAAAAGATAAAGATTCAAGTTGACAAAAGTATAAAGAAAACTGAGTTGTAATACAACCACCAGTACTAAGTTACAGTTACATCCTTCAATGTAGTAGAATAGCAGTGGAGATTATATACTTTATCAACAGTTTATAAGAGACAGATTTTTTAATGTTTTTACCAAATTAATAAATGGGGAAATATATATGGCTGTACTTAGTTAAGCATTATATATCTTTGCATGTATCAAAGCATCAAATGGTATTTCAGAAATATGTACAGTCTTTATGTGGAATTATTTTGTAGCTTTCCTACAAATAATAATGATAACAACCCATAGGCCTATCTGCCAGTTTGGGAATCGAGCAGAAAAAAAGCAGGAACTAAGTGAAAAGCACAAAGATCAAAACCTTAATATGATGCTTGAGTAGGCTTCTAAAAGTCTTGAAAAATGAGACATTGTTTGCATATGACAAATATCAAAAAAGCTGTGGGAGTGGAACTTGGTTTAAATATTTTATGGGGAAGGGATGAAATGATGCAGGAAAAAATTAATGACAAGAAAGAAAGACTTCACTTGCATTTCTAAGAGCAATACTTGCAATATTGTAGGTTGATATGTAAGTTCACCAAGAACTGTCCAAGACACACTACCAATTTCTTCTTGATGTGCTCCAGAGGAGGAGAAATAATTTCAATTCAAAATTGTCACAGACATTTAGGTTGCTTTCATATCTTATTTTTTGTAAATAATACTGAATTTAACATGTAGGTACTGATATTTCTTAATGACTCTGATCTAAATATTTTCAAATAAATACCCAAGACTGGCATTGTTGAAGCACACGATAGCTCTATTTTTAATTTCCTTGGATGTCTACATACTGCTTTCCATAGAAATTAAACCACCTTACAAAAACTGCTAGTGGCATACAAGGTTCTGATTTCTCCATATCATACCAACATTATAATTGTGTTTGTGTGTTTCATAATAACAACTGTAATAGTTGTCAGGTGATATCTCATGCTTTTGATGTTCATTTACCTGGTAATGTAATTGTTGGCCATGTTCAATGTGTATGTCTTTGAGAAATGTCAATTCCAATTCTTGATCCATTTCTAAATTGGAATACTTACAGAATTTTTATGCAAGTAAGTCGTGTTAATAATGTAGGAACCTCTGATCAGACATTTGATTTATAAATAGTTTCTACTGTTTTGAAAGTTGCCTTTCACTTTGTTGCTTTTACCTTGCTATGCTGAAGATTTTAGATTAAAGCAGTCCCACTAAATGAATGGATGAAGAGGTTGTAGTATGTACCTACAGAGGAATATTAGTCATCCTTTAAAAGAGAAAAATCCTGCTGTATGTTACTAACTAGATGAGGAAAAATTTAGTAAGTAATGGTTGACTCTCAAGTACAAAGTTTTGTTTAATGAGTAGTGACTTTACTTTTGAAAGATGAAAAGTAATCAGCAAATTAATTGCACAACAATGCAAATGTACCGAACATTACTGAAGTACACATTAGAAGTAGGATGATAAATCTCACATTACATGCATTTGTACCACACTAGAAAAATCTTATCAATTACTCAATATTGTACATATTTGCTCTTTGTGGTGCAGTATCCCTCACATATTAGAAGATTTGAGCCTCAGAACAACTCTATTTGCATATGTAACAAGTATTACCCCACACCACCACCCCCTTACCATTCCCTTAGCATAGAATTCTTACAGCGATCCATTGGGTAGCTGTGATAATCATTTTGGCACACTGACATGAACCGAGTTCATTGTGCTGGACACAGTTCTGGGTCTGAATGTGTGAGGAGAGTGCTCACCACCAGTGAGGGATGCAACTGCGCATAACTCAGATTAACCTCTGTTTGAAATAAAACCATTTTAATATTTTTCTCATTTGTCTATTTTACTTGGCTCCTACTTTTCATTTGGGAACATGTAAAATTACATGCATTTCAGTTTACAAAAGAAGGGTGGCATTTCTGCCTCTGATACAAAAACATTTATTAGTGTTTGAATGGAGCTTTTAAAAGCCAAGCAAATTTAATTTGAAAATTATGAATAAAAGATTTGCACTTAGATTAAATTTTTCTCTACGGCACCTGTGCCTTCCCTTTATTGACCATTATGTTGCACAGGAAGCTGTGCTAATTCCTCATGCTGCTATTTTGATCAATGTTCAAGTGAATTTATTCATTCTGAGTGGTTCGGGCATGGTTCAGCAGTCTGACCTCTTTGTCTTCTCCAATTTTTTCCTTTTAGAGAAGATTCTTACAAACAGGAAGAAAAATACGCTATTTGAATTCATATATGTGATTTGTTTTTTCTTGGTGTAGGCAAAGACCTAAAATTTAGCTAAATTACCAACTTGGGTTTAAAATTACCTTGGGTATTGTGGCAATAAGTACATTACTTTGTAATTTTCAACACTGCTTCTAAGTGGGAAAAAAATAAAATCTTAAGTAGAATTTAGAAGAGATTTTAGAAAAGGATTAATGTTTTAGGAGTCTTAGTATTCCCAAGGAGTAACGAAAGACAGTTCCTATCCTTCACTTCAAACCTAGGCTTTACATTTAGGTTACTTATGTTTTTGTCCTGGAGACTCGAGAGACAAAGTGGACTCATTTCCTTCTCTTGTCTGAAAAAGTCCAAGAGAAGAGAATGAGAGGAGAGGCAGTTGGGATAGTGTCATAATAACAGCAGTGTGTAAAGTATTTTCTTTTTAAAAAAATATGTTTAGTACAAGGTCTACAGGGGCTCACTACACAGATCAGGTTCATAGTGATCCTCCTGTTTTCAGGCTTTTCTTTGAAATGTAAGCTCCAAGTGGTGAGGTCCCATGAACTGCTAGTGAACTATGCATGAGACATTGAAAGGTAATGAAATAATTTCATGCTCTCATATATAAATGTTTTACCCAGCCCTCATCATGTATTAACTACTAGACCTGGCTAAAATGTTGCCCTTCTCTAATCTTGCTTACTTCTAAAGGTATGATGTCTCTAGCCTGTAGGCCAGAAAGCCATCTTCATGTCTGTGCATAAAAATGGTTGACTCTCAGATGGCTGCCTGGATGGTCTGCATCTTACTGCTAACTTCACTATCATCTCATTTGCATAATAATTGAATCATTTCCCACACTGCCATGACAGTTGACAATTGCTATGATAATGGTCAGAAAGAACCCTAAAAAGAGTAAAAAGAAATGTTATCTGAATTCCTGGAAAGTCACTCCTTCCCAAAAAGATATAAATATTTCCCCTTTTATTGGCTTA
Organism: Octodon degus; assembly: GCF_000260255.1. Lineage (NCBI taxonomy): Eukaryota > Metazoa > Chordata > Mammalia > Rodentia > Octodontidae > Octodon > Octodon degus. Next base: position 18,960,401 of record NW_004524582.1, read on the forward strand.
TCCTTCACCTTCATTTATTTCCTCCTGTATTCATAACCTCTGAGCTACCAGTGGGTTAAGAAGTTGATTAGTGAGAGAATTCTGAGAGGCTTGCAGAACTTAAGCAACAGTGAATAAACTTCTTTGAGACCCAGAATACAGACAATGGAATAGAATAACTTGGAGAAGAAAAGGCTTGGTGGGGGGATTCTCAGAGACCCAGAAGAATCTGAAAGAAGAATTGGAGCCTGCAGGGAAAATAGAGAGTGACCTCAACACAGAAAAAGGAGGTGATGAGCTGTATTTTCTCCATCTCCTGGATCTTTATGTGAGAGAGAAGACTTGAATCTACACAAACACAAGATCAGTGGGGTAATCCACCAGCCTCTATGGAGAAATGCAGCACTGGAGTGGAGTGGTGGGTGTTATGCACTACAACAGCTGGGTGCAAGCACCAGCTGAGTGCCCTGGAGAAGGTGCGCGGCCAGACAACTCTTTAAGGAGAGGCCAGCTGAATCTGGGACTCAGAGCCACTATGGATCAGCTCTCTTGCAGTGTTCCTAGTGATTGGGTAAGGAACAGTAGGAAACACACAGTCAAGGAGCTGGAGTCATGCTGGCAATAGTTACCCCCGCTGTCGGCTGAGCAACTCAGGCACCAAATCCACAACCAGAGCCCAGGATTAACGTGAACTTTTGTGGACGTGCAACCACCAGGATAGGGACTCTACACTAATCTTCCTGCAGGCCTGCAGGACTATCTAAAACCCTACCCTAATTTTTCTGCAGACTTGGTGGGAAACCCAGCTTAGGTCCTGGTTCTGCCTGATTTCTTTGCTGACAGAGACAGTAAAAATGTGTGCTAAATCGGATGCTACCACAAAACTACAATGCTTGAAAATAGAAGATAGCCGCAATGCTTGAAATCAGAGAAAAGCATTTTCTTCTTATTTTTCTCTCTTTTCTCCTTTCATAATTTTTGTGAACAATTGTTCTTCCTTACATAAATGTTGTGAAAAATTGTTCTTCCTTATATAATCATACTAAGATTGTCTGGAATGTACAAATACTATCATAGGCCAGCACCAAACAAATGAGTGCTAGGACAACTAGGAGACAACATCTCATCCCTAGTAACTTGAAGAAGTGATATTTTGGGACAGACTCAAAGAGCAAAAGCCAGCTACACCTAGAAGACATTTCTGAAAAGCAATCATTTCCTAAGGAGTTCTCAATATGAGTAAGAAAGCTACTTATGTAAGCAATTTATAAGTATCAATACAGAAAAACAAATGTTAAATAATAGAAAATGAGAAGACTTACAAACAAGATGAAGCACCAGGTGTACAGTTCTCTCAAGGCAAATCTAGAGGACATTGAAGTGGAAGAAATCAAATTTCTTACATTTTTTGTGGTACTGGGGATTGAACTCAGGACCTTGAGTTTGCCAGGCAAGCACTTATTCTACTGAGCTATCTCTTCAACCTCCTTTTTTAAACTATTTTTGTTTTCAGTACCAGGGATTAACCTCAGGACGCTGTGCTTGAGAGGCAAGTGCTTATCCTACTGAGCTAACTCCCTGGCCTGAAGTTTTTTTGTTTGTTTGTTTTTGCTTTTTTTTTTTTTAATTTCTTAAATGGTAGCAGAAGTAAGAAAGCAGGTGAATGAGGCTCTAAGAAGAAATAAGTTTGAAGATAACTAAGGATATGATGGTCATGGTGAAGAGTCTGGGGCAAACACAGCTTTTTCAAAAATAAAGGAGTTTAGGAAAGTGATAGAAACCGTGAATACTCAACATAGGAAAGAACTGAATTATATAAAACAGATATCCAGGATTTTAGAAATTCTATTAAAAGTATATGGACAGAAATAAACCAACTTGAGGACAGAATACCAGATTCAGAAAACAGGGTTGTAGTTAGTGATCATCAAATAGAAGACTTATTAAAAATAAAGGACCATGAAATATCAATTCCAGAGTTAGTAGATGATACAAAGAAGAACATCATAGGACTGATAGGAATGAATAAAATGTCAGAAAATAGCACAAAATACATTAAAAACTTATCCACAGAAGTATTAGTAGAAAACTTCTCAAGCATGGAAAAAGAATTTGATATACATAAGTGAGGCATACAGAGATCAAATTAACCATCATCAAAAAAATACTACCCCAAGGCATATCCTAGTCAAGATTCCCAAAATGCAACATAAGAACAGAATATTGAAAGTTGTTAGAGGAATAAAAAAATAATCACCTAGTCAAGAAAAGCCAACAAAAATCACAGCAAACTTCTCAACTCAAATAAAACAGATGCACTTATTTATATACTGTATTGCTTCTCTTGTGGGAGAAACTGAATAAATAGGGACCAAAATGGGTCATTGATAATGGAAAATAAGAAAAAAAATAAAGGAGGAGAAAGATGGAAGAAGAGAAAGGATTTAAAAAGTTTACACTGTGTTATGCATGTGTACCAACTCCCCTTGATGGATGCAATCATTAGGTACTACATGCATTTTAAAGAATTTGATTAGTGAGTTTATAACACACCTCTATTATCTTTAGTCAAGAAAAGTTATCCTGCTCTGCTTAATAGATACTCAATTCTGATATTAGCTCCAGAATTCCAAGAAGAAGAAAAGACCTAGTTGAGGATCAAAATTTGACAACAGATGGACAAGACATCGTGCAATTACAATTCTGTTATATTAAATACACTCTGGGAGAAGAAGTCATAATTGCTAGGAACAATATTAACACACTTGTCCATTTGGAGAATTAGATTTAATTTTCTCAGTGATAGGGAGGTCTTCTTAGAGGAATCTAGGGAGGTTTTCACTGAGTGAATTTTTCAAATAGACAGGTACAACCACTATGGAAATTAGTCTGGAGATTCCTCAGAAAACTAGGATTAGAAGTCCCATTCATCCCAGATATCTACCTCCTGGGTATTTTTCCAGATTGTACCACAGTGATATATGTGCACCCATGATTACACCAGCACAATTTGTCCTCACTAAACCTTGGAAACAGCCCAAATGCCCATCAACTGAGGAATGGGTAAACAAATGTGATATTTTTACACTATGGATTATTACTCAGCTACAAAAAAGATAGACTTAAAGCTTTTATAGGTAAATGGATACAATAGAGACCATACTCACAATTGAAATTAATCAGAGACTCACAAGTGCAAACACTGTATTACCTTGCTGATGTTAGAACCTAAAAAAGCAAATAAAATCTGAAAGGTACAATAGAAATTGTGAAAGTGAAAGAAACTTCAAAGGGAAGGAATAACTGAGATGGCGGAAAGGAGAAAGTAAACAAGAAGGAAGGTTCTAGTACTAAAAAGAAAAGATAGAAA
>NW_004524582.1:18964224-19017105 GCF_000260255.1 Octodon degus
AATAAATAAGAGCAAATGTCTTCTAGACAAAGAGAACACCCAAGCCAACTCACTAACAACATCTTTTTTTATTTTATTTTATTTTATTTTATTTTATTTTATTTTATTTTATTTTATTTTATTTGTGGTGTCAGGGATCAAACTCAGAACCTTGTGCTTGCCAGGCAAGCATTTACTCCACTGAGCTATCTCCCTGGCCCCTAACATCTTTTTAATGTATTTAGTTCAGGGTCTACAGGTTCTTACTACACAGATCAGACTCATGTGATCCTCCTGTTATCAGCCTCCCAAGTGCTAGGATTATAGGCGCATGCCACCACACCCAGTCTCAATCCCCATTTCAGCTCATCTCCTGGTCAGGGCCAGCAAGGTATGCTGGGGATCAAACCCGCAGTCCCTGCGTCTGCCTAAGCAAGTGCTTCAATCCACTGAGTTATCTGTCCAGCCCACTATTCACATTTTTATTAAGTGAAAACTTTACCTTGATCCCTTTTTTTTCTGTCAAAAAAAATTTGGAAGTCCTATAGGCCAGAACTCTGTTAAATAATATAAGAAAGGAAGAACAAAGTTGTTTGTAGTAGGAATATGAAGCAACACCCATTTCCTCGCAAATAATCATATCGAACTGAGTTCTAGCTGAAAGGACTGGAACAGAAAATCAGACCTTCCAACAGTTTTAGTTAGAACATGTTGGTACACAGGCCGATGATTCGGTTGTCTTCTCTGTGGATGGATGTCAGAGTAATCAGATTTATAAACCCTCTCCTAGTTTTCTGGTTCAACTAGATAATAAAATGTCTTATTAATTGATCTGGAATAGACACTGGGTGCTGGGGGAATATCTGATCCTTTTAATGTCATTGTTAAGAACTTCCATGTGCTCATCAGGTTCATCTGACAAATATGAGGTTTTATAAAAACTTCAGATTTACTGAGAATCTGAGACTTTTTTCCTCCTTTAAGTTTTTCCAGAAACCCAAAATTCTATTATAATTGACCACGCAATCAGCATCATTAATGAGATCATTAATGAGATCCTATTCGCTATCATCGTTCTCTGCCTGCTCAATATTCTGTCTTTTAACAACCCTTGAACTCGTACCTGGACTTCCTCTCCTCAAGCTCATCCATGGCAATAGGCCATCATTCCACACACCTGTACTTTAGCTCTCCAGGAGGCTAAGGCAGGAGGATCTCAAGTTTGAGTCTCTCTTGGGCAATTTAGCAATTTAGTAAAACCTAGTTTTGAAGGATAATTGGGGTTTGCATGTAATTCAGTGGAAAGTTCTTGGATTCAATCTTTATTCCCACAAAAAAGAAAACATAATTCATAGCTTTCTTCCTATTTGTTAAATTCAAAGATAAATATCCTAACAGGCTTTTAACACAGTCAAAGTCGCTCTGTTTATTTTCGAAAAAAAAAAAAAAAAAAAAAAAAAGAATCTTAAAGAGGAAAAAAACAAAAACAAGTAACAAAAACAAAGACAATGAAAAGCAACATAAAACAGTAAAAGTGGTATAAAATTTCTTATATAACAATTACCCTCCAACTTTACAACTTCTGTGGTGGCCTTTCAACTTCCATTTACCCTTGTAAGAACACAGGTTCTGCAGACAGATTTCTTATATTTGAAACCACTTATGGATGTGTGTTTTATGAAAGACAATCATGTTCCACCAACCTTCTTTTCCACATGAATAAAATCAGATACTATTCTGTACATTGTAGCATAACGGCTATTAAATAATAAATATTATCTAGTCATTACTTGTATTGCTAGAATCAACTTTTCTCTGCAAATCTTCTTTTCAAGTCTGTCCTTAAGTTATAAAGTATTCGTAGTCCCTTCAGTTATGTCTTTGTTTTTCCCAAAGTTATGTGACTTCACTTTCTAGTTTTTCACCTCTAGTGTGGGTACTGACAGTAGGAACAATCTGATGGTGGATTTCTTTTCTCTAATTTCCCATTTAATTTTTAATCAAATTCTATACATTCTGCCTCCCAAGTATTTCACAAATCAGTCAACACCTCTCCATTGCTAGTACCATAGTAAAAATAAATAACTAAATAAATAAGCCTTCCAACCAAAGCAATTGACCTTTATGATTTTGCTACCACCTGTATTTTCTCTCATCACCCTTCTCTTTTCAACCCTGAGTATCATCCACATCTATTTTCAGTTATTTATAGCAAAGATTTTTCTCTTAGTTTCTTAGCTTCACGTATTCTGTCTCTCTACCTGGACTATGACCTCTTAATTTCAAATATGATTTTTTAAAAAGTACAAAGAAACTGACACCCAACGTTATCTTTATCCCTTCTTTCAATAACTGGTCCTTCTTTTAGAGATGAAGAAACTTAAACCCTAATACCTTAACAAGATAGTACCAGAGAGAAGTAGAATTATTTAGGGGCTAAATAAATGGAGGATAAGTGTTGCCTTTCTAAGCAAAAAACTTTATTCTCCTTATGAGGATGTAGAAATGTGGAATCAAATAGTTTTAGTAATTTATCTAAGTTCTTGTAGTTGGTTAATAAAGCAGAGTTGTAAAGACTTTTTAAATCTTTCTTTATACTTAGTTGTCTTTTCCAAGACTTTAGACAAAACAAAACAAGATCATTAGGCACAAAGTAATCACAACTTTGATCAGAAATACCCCTCAGCACTTTGAAATTTTCCTTTTTCTCTTCCTTTTATCAATGGACATTATTAAAATACAAATTAAATGTATCACTTCATCTACTAGAATTCTTTGGCATTTTCTTTTATACTAATTTGTTCTCAAAAAATCCCATGACATTTCAATCTACATCATCTGGGCTGAAAACTTAATCTTGTATAATTTGACCCGTTATTTTCAAAATTGCTTCTATATCAATTATTTCTGTTGAGGCATAAATGATAGAGTTAAGATCATATCTTTGCTTTAACACATGTTATGTGTTTTAATGGCATTCAGTGTGATAGTTCCATACATGAAAAAGGTGTGCTTTGCTTATATCCAACGACTCTCCTTTCATCCTGCTCTTCTTACCAGGAGTCCTTCCAAGTGATGAAGTCAACATGGGTTCTTTTTTGTTTCCTCACTAGAGTAAGAACATGCGTTGCTTTTCTTTCCATGTCTGCATAGAGCATGATATTCTCCTGTGGTCTTAGCCATTTTGCTGTAAACAACAGGATTTCACTTGTACGGCTCAGTAAAACTCCACTGTAATAAATGCTCGATATTTTTATTCGTTTGTCTTTTGATGGGTACCTGAACTGATTCCATGTCTTAGGTACTGTGAATATTACGCTACTATAAACACAAGCATGCGGATCAGGTATGTCCCTTGATTTAGATATATAATGAACAGTTCAATTGCTGGATTATGTAGGAGCTTTATTTTTAGGTTTTTTTTTTTTTTTTCAGGAAAGCCCATCCTGCTCTCTATAGGGGATGACTAATTTACATTCTCGCCAACTATACATAAGAATTTTTGTCTCTAAGTATCCTAACCAGCTTTTATTTTGTTTTGTTTTTATAGTAGTTATTACAACTGGGAAGATACGGTATCATACCACAGTTTTGATTTGCATGATTTTTCTGATATAGTTCTTTGATGTTTGCAAATGCATGCAGTCAGCAGATCACAAGCAAAATCAAAGTAAAGAAAAATTCAATTAACTCAAGGAAATCACCCATTTCCTCTTTTATGGTCATCCTTCTTATTTAATGAAGCCTCTGAAAATAACTTACATAATTTTGTGTCCATAGTTTTGTGGGTTTTACAATGTTATATGCATACAGACACATATAGCATATACCCATTCTTAGTTGTCTTTTGCTATCAAAATACATTTTAAATTCATGTACATAGTTATATGAGTAACTATTGTGTTCCTTTATGTTGTTGAGGAATTACCATTCCACGTTGTGTCACAATTTGTTTGTCCACTCACCTATTAACAGGCAGTTCCAATATACTTTGTATTTAGTTGCTAATAATATTTAGATATGCACATTTTATTAAATACATATTCGCTTCACTTAATTAAACCCTTAAAAATTAGGTTACTGGTAAGGGGATATTTAATTTTCTAAGATATTACCAATCTGTTTTCCAGAGTTAATGTATCATTCAGCGTTCCTTTGAAAATTGAGAATTCCAGTTGCTCTATGTCTGCACAAATACACTATTACTTATTAGATATTTCTCATACTAATATTACTTCATCATGTTTTTATTTTATATTTCTCCAAAGATAAATGAATTTTTAACATTTTAGATGCATATTTGTCATCTGGAGATCTCCTTTAGCAAAATACAATTTCAAATTTTTTTTTTCAGTTATTGATTGGGTTGTTTCTGTATCACTAAATTTTGTGTGTTCTCTATTCTGGATGGAAGATCTTTATAAGATATAAGATACTTCTAATCAGATTTTACTGATATATTTTACATATAATGATCAGATTCATCATAGAGAATTTGTACCTGTACATGATGTAACTTGATTTTTCCCACTTCCCTCAAGTACCTCCCTTCTATCCTTTCTGCCATCCCCATTTACAAAATCTTTGTTCCTATTTTTCTTCTTTTTTAGTTTTTTTTACTATCCCCTTCTTTCCTTTCCCCTGTCCCCTCCCTTACTGCCCTCCACATTTGAACGTATAAATAAGATACACGATATCTTATTTTAATTGTGTTTTCATTTTCTTAAGAGCACATTTCAGAGACCAGGAGTTTCGAAGTTCTTAATGTTGGTGAAGTCCAGTATTTCTTTCTTTTTTTCTTTTAGGCATTGTATTTTCAGTCTAAGCAAAGACATATTTACCTACCCCAAGAAAAATAATATTTTAGGGGCTAGTGAGATAGTTCAGCAGACTAAAGCACCTGCTTATGCAAACTTAGGCAAGTGCAGGCACTGCGATTCAATTCCCGGCACCACATGCTGTGCCAACCCTGCCCCCAGGGTGGGCTGAACAGGCCACAATACTACTACTACTACTACTACTACTACTACTACTACTACTATTAATAATAGTAATAATAATAGTAATAGTAATATTTTAGAATTAGATGTTGCCAGTACTGAAAAGTTTTCACTGACTAGTTTGTTTTATGAACTTTCTATTGGGTTGTTGATTTTCACAAAAATTTTCTACTGGATTCTCAGTTTAGACAAAGTTGAAATGAATTATCAGTTCAGAAATCATTTTTATCCAGGGATATAGCTCAGAGACCTAAGCACCTGCCTGGCAAGTGCAAGGTCCCAAGTTCAATCCCCAGTACCACAAAAAAAAAAAAAAAGAAAGAAAGAAAGAAAAGAAAGAAGAAAGAAAGAAAGAAAGAAAGAAAGAAAGGAAAACAAACCAACAAAACTAGATATCATTTTTAACTTGTAAATATTAAACCTTTCAGTTGAAAAGAAATGATATATCTCCATTCATTTATTTTATTTCATTTTTTTATTTATTTGTATTTTAGGGAAGGGTCTACAGGGTGTACAGGGTCTCATTGCATTGATCGAACTGTAATGATTCTCCTGTTCACAGCCTCCCAAGTGCTGGGATTACAGGTGCACACCACCATGCCCAGTCTCAATTGTAGTCTCAGCGTACCCCACAGGCAGGGTTGGCAGGGTAGGCCCTGGAGAGAACCCCCGGCCCCTGTGCCTGCTTGTAGGCACTTTAATTCACTGAGCTATTTGGCCAGCCCTCTCCATTTATTTATTTTTATTTTATTTTATTTTATTTTTTATTTTTTGGCAGAACCAGGGATTAAACTCAGGCCCTTGCCAGGCAAGCGCTTATTCTACTAAGCTAACTCTCCAGCTTTTCACTCATTTAAATACTTCTATTATAAGCATCTGGCAGTATTTAGAATAGATAATATATTCATATTTTATTGCATATATAGCTAATTATAGCTCAATTTTCAATAACATCTTAGTTGACAAACCAGTTTTATTATACATGGAGTATATTATGCCTTCACGTGCACCCCCAGAATGTAGAGTGATGATTAGGTCAAGTTACTATTGTCTGCATCATTTTGCTTTCTTGATATTTTTCACCATCATATGTGTGAAATATACAGTGCATTTATTGTTGACTACAGTCATAATGCTGTGGAATAGGCCTCAAAACTCCCCATTCCAGCTGAAATTGTGTGTTCTTTGACAATTGGCCCTTAATTCCTTTCCTTTCCCCACTCTCAGCCTCTGGTGATCTCGATTCTACATTGTTTCTAGGACATCAAAATTCTTAGATTCTACATGCAAGTGGGATCGTGCAATGTTTGTCTTTCCATAACTCATTTTAATAGTCAACATAATGTTCTAGAGATTCTTCATTATTCTCCCAAATGACATATTTTTGGTCTTTTTAAGGATAAATACCATTGATTTTTTTCTTCTCAATTTCTTTATCCTTTCACCCACTGTTGGACCCTAGAGTTGACTTTGTATATGGGCTACTGTGATGCGACAGACATGGGTGTGTAGATACCCTTTCAATATATTGATTTCAAAATTAAAAATTATATCCCCTAAGTGGTATTTCTGAATCTTATAATACTTGTATTTTCATTTTTTGAGGAATTGCAATACTGCTTTCATAATGGACATACTGATTTATATTCTCACCAAGAGTACACAGAATTCCTTGTTCTCTTTATCCTCGTGAGCATTTCTATTTCCTCTTTCGGACAAAAGCCATTTTGGCAAGTGTGGAATGCTATCTCACTGTGATTTATTTGACATTTCTCAAATGATCAATGCCCAGCATGTTTTTAACCTGGTGGTTATTTGAATATCTTTTTTAAAGAAGCATGTGCTCAAACCCTTCTACCTCGCATCTTGGTCTTCTATATGTGTACCATTTTTAATGTCTTATCAATTATTATTATACTCTCATAAAATAAATTCTTTTTAAAAAGTAAAAAGAAGACAAAGACAAGAAAAAAATTAAGGTTTCTTGAAAGCAGGCAGAAATATTCAATTATTTATCCAGCCTTGCATATCTGTTAATCTGAGTAACAGATTTGATGATAAAAATAAATAATAGAACAACCATCAAAAAAAAAAGAGTATTTAATCAGGCTGTTTCCTTTACTAACTTCATTCTATACTTTGGATATTGCCCCCTTAAAAAATATGGTTTGAAAATAACTCCTTTCTACCCTATAATTTGTCTATTCACTTTGCTAATTGCTTTTTTTGTAGTGTGAATTATTTTTAGCTTCATGTAATCTTCTTCACATATTTTTACTTTTATTTTCTGAGATCCTATTTCAGATCACTCTCATGGAAGATTTCCTCTGTTTTCTTCTAGTAGATTTAGTGTTACCAATCTCACACTAAAGGGTTTAATCTATTTTGAGTTGGTCCTATGTATGATGCAAAATAAGAATGTAATTTCATTTTTCTGTAAATATATAACCAATGTTTACAGTACTATGTATTGAGTACAGGTTTTCTCCATTGTTTGTTCTTAGAATCTTTGCCAAAAACTGATTGATCCTAAATGTATGAGCTGGGTTAGGGAGATAGCTCAGTGGTCTAAGTGACATCAAGTGCAAGGACATCGGTTTGATCCCTGATATTGCATGCCATGCTGGCTCAGGAACCCTGAGAGTGACATTCTGGCCACTGAAACTGGGTGTGGTGGTGGCATATGTCTATAATCCCAGTGCACAGGAGGCTAAGGAGGGTCACTATGAAGCTGAGCTGCATATGAAACCCTGTGTCAAATAAATAAATAAAAGATCAAAAAACTAAAAAAAGTAGGAGTTTACTTCTTGAATATAATTCGTTCCATCACTCAATAAGACTCCTTTTATATTATTATTATGCTGTTCTGATTACAATTGTTTTATAATATATTTTATAGTGAGAGAGTAGTATGTCTCCATCTTCGTTCTTTTTGATTTAGTCTATTTGCAATCTTTTGTGGCTAAAAGAACTGAGCTTTTCTTTCTTTGAAAAATTAATATTGGAATTTTTAACTGAGATTGTACTGAATCTGTATTGATTCAAGTTCTATAGCAAACAATATTAAAATTTTCATTCTATGCACATGTAATCCTAAAGGCTCTAAAGGAATTTTTTCCCAACAGCTGGTAGAGTTTTAGGATTTTCTACATACTAAAACAAACATAATTATAGGCAGCTAGGTTAGATAGAAATTAATAGGCAATCAGAAAGGGATCATACCCTTAAATGACTCAGTGCAGAGACCCACCAAGATTGTGGATGGAGACAACTCTGAAGAGACCCAAGTCTCAATATGGGGACATAAAAGACAGGAATGCAGGCCTCCCTAGAAATAAATAGCAGCTTGAGATTATACCATAACTAGGTATGCAGGTGGATGAACAAAAGACTGGGATCCTTATTTCCTTCTCTTTCCAGGAATGGCTTTGTTTTTTCTACACTTAGTAGTTAAAGATAAGATAAAGCTAGTGATGTTCACTGTACACACTTGCTAAGTGCCTCACTTACATCTTTCAACAATATTAGTTAAGCAACTGTACTACTATTTTCTTTTGTTTTGTTTTTTTATTTTAGGCAAAAGTCTACAGTGCGTTCAGGGTCTCACTACTACATTGGACTCATAGTGATCCACCTGTTTGCAGCCTCCCATGAGCTGGGATTATAGGTGTGTGCCACTGTGCCCAGTCTCAATTGTCATCTCAACATGCCCTAGGGGCGGGGCCTGCACAGTAGGCCCAGAGATTGAACCCCTGGCCCCTAGCCTGCTTGCAGGCTCTTTAATCCACTGAGCTATTTGGCGGTCCCTCTACCATACTTTTGATCCCATGCATTGATTGTAGTTTGATCCATATCATCAACATTGTGATTTTGTGATATAAAATGGCATTGATACAGAATCTCATTTGGTACACATTCTTGTTATTCTTTGCAATAAAACTCTCTTAATTTCATTCTTTGCTTCATGACTTTATTCTTCAACATTTTGGGACCACAAACATAACATAGCTGAAATCTTCAAGTGCAATTCTTGAGACTCATTTCTTTCAGTCAAAATACCATCAATGAAATATTTCACTTCTACGTTTCCTGTTAGGATGATGCACCTTGATCAATCCTGGATTCAATGCATGAAAGAAAGTGGCAGAAGACACGGTCACCCTGTGTTAACAAGTAGCCAGCTAAAAACCATACTAATGTGATGCACAGGGGCTGCATGAAGATAGCTAAACAGGTCATGGCCCTCCTCCATGAGAAATGGGCTAGGGAACACCAACCAAGATAGCATGTGTGCTAGAAGACTTTCTCTGATTGTACTGTAGCCATACAGAAACCTAAAATTCCTAATCGCACATCTACACAATCCCTTTCTTAGGGTTCTGTTTGGATCTGTTGTTTTACTACTTATTCATGTGGTACATGGGCCAGGGTTATTTGGTTTTATAACCTGTACTCCCTCTTCAAGTTGGAATCATAGAAATTTCTAGGCATGTATTGTAACTTTATGATAACCAAGGTTTGCTCAGCGTACCCAAAACAAAGCTGTGGGAGGAGAATGGGAATAGTGTTTATTATGTTATAAAACTTTTTCCTCTTGGCTAATGGGAAAATAGATACGTTTGCAAATCTTCAGACTTGCTGTAGGCTTCATGTTTAATGAGGTAAATGATATTTAATAGTTTTTCCAAGCACAGCACAGCTGGACTGAAATAACCCAAGTATTAGCAATTCGCATGCTCTACATACAATTGATGACAATTATACTGAGAAATTAAACAATGCACTTAAGGCATAAGACTTGAAATACAAAGATGTACTGCTGTAGTCTTGATTCATAAGTATTTCCTAAATTCGGTCATCTACATAAGCCACCGAGAAGAAAGAAGTCCTGTTTGACTGTACTGCCTCATTTTAGTAAAGATATCACATCATCCTCTAGCCTTACTGTAAGGCTTTGAGGCAATCTCTTTATCTTTTCTCCCCTGACTCCCTAACTGAAAAACAGAAATATTCAAATGTGATGTAATTTTTCTTAAAATTAATTCAATTGTACAAACATTGTGGGAGATGCTGCCTGTGTTGCAATTTAAGCTTTGCTTTCCAAGAAATTGCAATATTTTAGAAAAGAAGAAAATAAGCAAATAATTACTGGAAAATGACACATTAGCGCAAGAAGAGGGAGAAATCTGTACATGTGGTAAATGTAGTAGGAGTTAGATTTTAAAGGATGAAGGAAAATTATTCCCCCCTCTATCACCTACATGAAAAGTTAGGGTACTGTTGGTGGGGAGATGGTAGTGTTACCAGCTCAGGGATCAACAATTAGTTCAACGGGAGTGGCATATAAGTAACGTTTATTTGAGACAGGGGACCCTTGTATTGAGAAGACTAAACCAATGAAAAAGGGGAGCAATCAGGAAGGCCTAATATGCAACACTACGAGGCTTGCACTTTTCTCCACTTAAGACAGCATTCTGAATTCAGATAGAAAGTGGTTAGAATTTGAAATGGTGGGTGTAAGCAAAGGATTTATTTCAAGACTAGATTTTACAAAAATCCAGTAACTGGAAATTGTGGCAAAGGTGAGAGAGATCACAAGTTTAGGTTTCCACTGACATAATAATCAAGATGTTATTAAAATGGGGGGGGTTATTTTCACTCATCTCCATAGAAACATCATGCAGATGCCTACTTGCTGGAAACATTGCCATCACTAGGAAATTTACTGCAAGTGCAAGTTTTTGAGTGCTTTTAAGGAACTTCTAGTGGGAAAGCCAAGAATCTAGCTATCCTGTTTGATTTGCATGTGTGCTAAAACACCAAAGTGACTTAGGCAAGACTGCTACATGAAATAAAAACTAATATTCCATGTATCTCACTTGTGAAAATGCTTCTTTTCTTCCAGTTATCTCTCCTTCTAGTTATGCTGCTGCCTGAGAGTGAAACAAAAGTAACCTATGAGAATGGTGTCAAAATTGGAAGGGAGCATCCCGTTTTCATTACTAAATGTGAGACTCATTAATTGTCTAAATGCTTCCCAATCCATTTAGTGGAAGTTCCACTATGGTATGTGCTTTGTTATTGCATTAGACAAAAACGAGAACAAAGAACAGACATCACGGTACTTGAACTTGTGTCTGTCTTCTCTCTGCAGCTCTCATTTCATTACTACCAGCGATGGCAGCATCCTACTGTGGTACTCTTTCTTATAAATGTCTCCATTGTAAATAGAGCAGAAAAGAGAAGTTGAGCTTACAATGCAATGGTGAAAGGATGGAAAACCTTGTTCCTAATTAGGCTCTCGAGTTTGAAAACCTCCATTCTTTTCATGAGAGGAAATACTTCAGGCTGAGCATCAGGAAAAAGAGATGGTCTCTGTAAGAATTGAGAATAAGAGATTGCCGCGCTAACGGGAATATCCAATTTGATGCATTTCTGAATAGAAGCTTTCAGTGTTTCTCCCAAGACTGTTTCACGCTATCTACTGTCCTTTCCTGCTTTTTCTCTCGGCTACAATTGTAGTTTTTGGAATTGTGGCTTTCTCAATTCATGTCCTACTTCTCAATTTATTCATCTTGTTCCCCTCTATTCTTTGAAAGAGATATACTTTTAGAGGAATATACTAGTTTCTCCTTTTTCAAAGAAACAGCCTCGTGAAATGAAAATGAAGATGCCTGCAGAAAGAAAGAAAACAAGGAAAAAAAAAGAGAGAAAGGCAACATTTAGAAAAGAAAAGATAATGAAAGTCCCCCGTTGGGCTCTTACACATATTAGGGGCCAGGCAATGCTAAGAATTCAACAGACAATAAAGGGAGAGCAATAGCCTCCACTTAGCATCTCTGAAAAAAAAAGAAAAAATACCCTCTCTGCTCCTATTAGACCACCCAGGAAGGATAAGAAATGATGGGGCTCCCCCTTCCTTCCACCAGGAAAAAAAGAAAAGAAATAAAGAAACAGTGCAAAAATTTCTTTCTGATTACATAAGTGGTAATATGCTGAGACTTTTTCTGAGTATAGCCTTTGGAATCTCTATTCACATATTTTCCCTTTCTAATTAGCTTCTGAGGGTATAAACATAACCCCCAAAGACCAGGCATGGCACTGACACACCTTGGGACACCTTTGAGGGTTATTTTATTTATTTTGTCATTTTGTACTTAACACTGACTATTGTAATGATGTGCTATGCAGAACCCCTGGGAAATTCTGCACCCCTGAGAGGAGGTCTCCTGGAGCCAGCATAAAGTCCTGCCCTTCTTACAATCAGACAAAGGAGGTCAGGTCTGACTGCACCATAACAATTCTTACCTGGACTTCTTGTGTATTGGTCCCAGCTGCCCAGGCTCACTGGTGGGATTGTAGTTCCCTGGACTCAACGTCAGTCTTCCTTAACTTTCCAAACATCTGTGAGGTTGCTTTTGATCAACCTCCCCTCCCCCAATATGCACACTTTAAGCTGTAAGTAAAGGTCTGCCTAATTTCAGGTCAATATGTCCAAAGTGCACGGTGGCACCATATTTCTAGGACACTATTATGTTTTTTTTCTTGCTAATTTTTATTTGTATTTGCATTACTGCATGTTTTCTATATGTAATGATTGCATTCCTTATGAAGAACCAGTTCACATCCCCAACACATCTTACTTCCTTTTTACATCATCTTCTGCCCTCTTCCCTCCCACAATTCCATGCCTTGGCCCCTATCCATTTGAGAAACACTTGTCTCCTTATTTCCTGTTGTCCATATTTTTTGCTCTTCTTTATTTACATTTGGGGTCTGTCCTATAAGAAAAACCATATGATTTTAAGCTGGTGTGTCTGATTTCACTTAAAATTGTGGTCTCAAGGTACATCCATTTTCCTGCAAATGACTCAGATTGATTCTTCTTTATACTGGAGTAGTACTCCTTTGTGTATAAACAGCAACTTTTCTTTACCTATACATTTGTTAATGGACATATAGGCCACTTCCAAGAGCTGGCTGCTATGAGTTTTGTTGCAGGAAGTAAAGTATGTATGCATCACTGTAATGCAAAGTCTTGGACTCTTTCAGGATGATACCTATAAAGATAACAGCTAGGTTGAATAGAACTATTATATTCTTAAATCCTTCTGTATTGTTCTTGCAGTTAGAGAAATCCATCCCAGATTCTGGAAATAGGCTGTTTGTCATTTCTCAATTTTAGTGGTAGTGTACTTTTGAAGCATTCCCTATTTTCTTTGATTACTGAGAATACTTAAAAGTTCTACACATTCAATTTTTCTTTCCATGTGTTGCATATATCCAATAGCACTTTTATTATGAAAAATATTAAATATTTTTACCTTGGGACTAAGCAAAATAAATAAAAATGACAGAACATACTTCTTTTTTAATCTGCTTTTTGCATTTGTTGAATCTTCCTCTGGTCATGATAGCAAGCTCAGTACAAAATGGGGTTTTTCCACAGGCTGAGGATGACCACAAACACTTCCACATGTGTGTGTGTGTGTGCAGCCCACCTCACCGCTGGCCCTTCTGTTTAGCCCCAGTGAAGATGAGAGAGTGCATGGCCACACCCTCCGATCATGAGGAACACACACTTTTGAACCTGCCAGCCTAGGGACAGGGATCAAGACTCCTCTGAATCTAAATAGAGATTAGAAGAATAGCTTGGTTGTCAATGTGCTAGGCAAATCAAGGAATCAGGACTCTCTGAAGTCAGGACTATATAGACAGGGAAATAGAAACTCTCCACAGCGTGTCACGTTCAGAGAAACACTAGACTTGAGATGTACACAGCAGGTCCAAAGGGACGAAATGCCATCCAGAAACTCAAAGTGCTGTTGCAAAGTAAGAGCTGGACAGAAGTTCTCAAAATATAGTCTATGAGCTGGTTTGTTGGAATTATCTTGGCTGATGAATAAAAATGCAGATTCTTAGCCCCTACTCCAGACTGATTGAAAAAAAAATCTCCAAGATTGGTAAACTTTAGAGGTACCTTAAGGATTCTGAAGTGAAGTAATTATTTTATTTTATTTTATTTTTTGGTGGAACTGGGGATTGAACTCACACCCTTGCGCTTGCCAGGCAAGCTCTTATTCTACTGAGCTATCTCCCCAACCCCATAAACTAAATTTTTAAAAGCAATGTACCTGAGAAATACATTTTTAAAAGTCTTTTAAAAGAATAAAAGAGTCAAACATATTGCTTTTCTAAGTTGCTTATTAAATTAGATAAGCATCATGCTAACTTCAATATAATTTGTAAATAGCTTTATAAATAGGTTTATAAATTCAGGATGATGAGAAATAGATATAGATATAGATATAGATATAGATATAGATATAGATATATAGATATAGATATTCCTAGAATAGTTTAGAAATTAAAACTTCTAATTATTTCCTATTTACTTTGTTTCAGATGAATAGACCAATGGAATTCAACTTAAAGTAGTCAGTTTCCTGATCATTATCAATTAAACTTGCATTCTTCAATTTTAAAACTTATTGTTTCCCAACCAAATCCCAAAGTTCAGTTAATGTTTAGTGTAAAATCCCCCACTAACAGTTATTGATTTTCTGTTTCATTATCTGAAGCTGGACTACACTATACCTGAAAGGCTTCTTAGTTGCTTATAATGACTCCAAATTCCAGAACATTTTCATCATTCCAACTAATTTTTAAGAAGAACTACTTTATACCCAACCTGACAAGACTGGAAATTGGTATGGGATATAACAATTGAAATAAAGAAAAAGAACTGCACAATTTTATACATACTATAATCGTACTTCTAGAAAACTTAGGTGTCCCTAAAAGCCGATTGCAACTAATAATTGAAGTCAGTAAATCACCTGAAAACAAAACACATAAACAAAAATCAATACAGTCCCTATGTTACAGAGAATAATTCAGAAGAGATAATGACAAGAACACTCACAAGGCCATCCTTTCTGAAGTGCGTGAGTGCTCCAAAAGTCTTCATGCATCATGAGCCTGCTATTTTCACAAGTCCACTTGGGAATACAATGTCAGTCTTAAAGCCACGAATCGAGCTCAGACACCTGCTGCCACTTACTATCTCTGTGACCTGCAGAAGCTGAATATGCCTATGCCTAGGATTCCTCATCCACAACATGGGAAAAAGTTTTGTTTTGGAATTCAACAATGTTATATCATATGTTGATGTCTTCAAATTAGTTGTTCAGATTAACAGATATAAGCATGCAAAGTTTTTCAAAAAAAAATTAAAAAGAAAAACTTTTAAGCTTGACTGTTCCTTTCAATAGTCTAGTAGAAGGGCCAGCGAGATTGCTCAGTGGACTAAGCTCCTGTGTAGGCAAGCACAGGGATCCGGGTTCAATCCTCAGTCCCGCATGCCATGCCAGCCCAACCCCCAGGACGAGTTGAGCCAGCCACTGAGTCTGGGCATGGTGACACCACCTGTAATCCCAGTGCTGGGTAGGCTGAAAACAGGAAAATCACTATGAGTCTGAGATGCATAGTAAGACCCTACACTAAATACATAAAATTTTTTTAAAAGTTCAATAGAAATTAGCAGTACAGTTATACAAGCTATTCTGTGTATATACATACTACTAAAGAAAATCACAGAATTATCCTGAGAATTCTTTGTTTTATATGAATCAGTACAAGTTGTAACACATTAGATAGTTTTATAACAGCTGGTAAGGTAGCTCAGTGGACTAAGCACCTGTTTAGGGAAGCACAAGGACCAGGGTTTGATCCCTGGCAACACAGGCCACACCAGCCCTGCCCCTGGGCATACTGAGCTGGCCAGCAAGACTGGGCTTAGTGGCCCATGCCTGTAATCCCAGCACTGGGGGAGGGGCTGCAAACAGGAGGATCACTATGAGTCTGAGCTGCATAGTGAAACCTTGTACCAAATACATAAAAAATAGTTTTATGTATACATGACACAGACTATATAGTATCATTATACCGGTACTTCATTTAGAACAGTGTCTGGTATGAGTACGGAATGCTGAATAAACCTTCACTGCAATGCCACAGCACACACCTCACTGAAATGACACCGGTGTTGGGCTAGCGGTTGATTGTACACCATAACTTTAGAAATATCAGGATGGAACCTGATGGCCCTTGAAGATTCACTCCAATCTTAAAATTCCATGGCTCATTGAAATTTTAACTTGATATTCTTCTCATCTCCTTAGGGGTTTTGTTAGCACCAAGACTGGAGGTTTGTGATATGTGTTTCTACTCTCTCATCTAGAACAAATCATTTTAAAATAGAGCAGCACAATTTTAGTTAAAGCTCCCCTAAATTAGGCATCTGCCTTCTCTTCACCTGTACAATGAATTGAAAATTATGATAGGGATGTTTGACAGAGATGATGAATAGTGGAAAGTACCAGATCTGTGCTGCTAACAGAGAGAGCTCAAGGAGCCTGGGCCAAGAAGGATCTAGAAAAGCAGTGTTTGTAATAAAAAGAATGCATATTTTATTTCAAACACCCAAGATTCCAATCTGTGCTCCTTCATTTCATATTTGGAGAAACTTACTGTATTTCACTTAAACTCTTAGCTTTCCTTTCTTCATTCCAAGAATAAATATCAAATCAGAATCCAAGTCATAAAATTACCATAAAGTTGGTAAAAGCAATGTCCTGCAGCTATAACCTACCAAGTGTTAGAGGTGTTTTACTCCTATAAATGGCTCCTAGTTTTCTGAAACCCAAAGACCCTTCTCTTAGTCTGTTGCATGTTTTTAGAACAAAAATCCCACAGGAGAGAAATTGCCTCTCACTGCCTCTCACTAAGCATGGAAGTCGAAGATCATGGTGCTAATATCTGATAAGGGTCTTCTGAGTCCTCACCTGAAGGAAGACAGGAAAAGCAAAAAGGGGTGAGTTTTATTTCTCCACAAGGTAGAAGACCAGGAGAGAGAGAATCCACTCCTGCAAGTTGTTTTCTTAGCACATCAGTCCACTTGTGAAGACAGAGCTCCCTGACCTCAGCAACACTCAGAAGGCCACAGCTCCCTGTACTGTAGTGTTGGGACTGGGTTTAACACAAAATTTGTAGGACACGAATAGTACCCCACAGGTGTCAGTGCATATAAAATTATATTGGCATGACATCTTCTGTGGGGAATGGAGAGGAAGCAATTTCTGCTGTGCTAATTTATCTGTTAAGTTTCTTTCCCCTTCATAAGAAAAAATTCTAGTACCATGTGAATTTTGACCTTTGGTAATGAGAAAAAGAAAGCAGTGGTCCAAATGCTACATAGAACAAAAATGCCACCGTGCCATAATCCTCCCAACACTCACACTGCCTATGAAATTAAAAAAAAAGTGAGTTGATAAACGTAACTTAATATTTACATCATTTGTCTAGAATTGTATTTGAGATGTGAAATAGAATACACTACCCTCTCCTAAAATTCTACTTGAATTAATTTCTTTCTGTTATGGTTTGCATCTAGGTGGTCACTCAATCCCTCGTGCAGGCATTTGGGAAGCTCCTCGAGTTTGTGATTATTTCCTGATCCAATGTTGGGATTATGAGTATGAGTGCTGGACCTGCCCTGGGGCAGATAATCTGCATTGCAATATGAGGAGGGAAGAGAGGCCTGGTAGAAGCCACAGCTCCTGCTCCTCCATTTTTTCTTTGCTATTTTATACCACCATGAATTGCTGCTCTCTGCCATGTGCCACTGTGTCTTGGAGCCAGCCAAACATGGACTGAAACTTTCACTAACTGTGAGCTAAGTAAACTTTTCCATCCTTCATTCTGGTTGTTTAGTGTTCTGTCTCAACAGTGAAAGAAAAGTAACTAAAACACTCACATATAAGGATTCATATTTCTATGTCATTCACACTGTGGAGGACCACCTGGGTGACTCAACTTGAAAGAAAAACAATGGTCCCCACTTTGGCTGTGCCTGACCCTATTTCCATGTTCTGATATGTACAGAGCTGCCTAGGACCTTTCCTTATCCCTGCCATTGGCTTTGAGCAGTGCATATCAGTATAGCCCAGGTGCTGGTGGTAGTCTTTGAAGATAGCAGGCAGTGTTTCCCCAGAAACCACCACCTGCTGCTCTTTAATATGAGTCAGGTCAAGATGAGAAGAAAAGGCATTGCTCCACACTGTCAGATGGGTTTGAGCCTCAAAATAGAGGCTATGACTTCCTGGAACTTGAAAGATTACACATCAGAGCTGAAAAACAGGGACTAAAAGTATTAGATACCACCTGAACTGTGTAATGCAGATTACTCTGCATATCCTTTTCTTTGTAGCTTGCAGAGGTAAATACAGGCCACCTACCTAACCCAGCTCACAGTACTCACCTACTTCCTGCAATTCTCAGTCATTCATCCTCAAGCCACTCCTTCATAACTGAATAAGACCCGGGTTCATCTCTGAGTTGAGGCCTGTGCTCCAGATAGCCATCACTATCACTGGACTTAAATATGCTTTAATGTCTTTATTCTCACTGTAGATTGAGCTGAAAAAGGTAGATTGCAATTACTTTGATGGGATTCCAATAATTTATGCATGGGATTAGAAATATAAACTACCTGGACCAAGATAAGGACCAAGAAGGGCTCTCTATACACACAAATGCAAGATTAATGGTAGTAACTTACCTAATTGTAAACCATAAAATCTTAGACATTAAATCATCAAATATTGGGTCAGGTAGAAATGTCAAAAGCTTTTGTACAAATGGGCTGCAGTAAGTACACAAATGTATACATTTATATACAACTGTCTTTCTTAGCCTACTCTTTAAAACTAGCCAGACAAGCCCTTCTGCTTCTGACGGCAGCATGGTTGCATGGCAGCCATCCAAGCCAAAGTCACAGGGATTGTTAGAAATATCTTAGAATTCGCTCTGGAACTAAAGGATTAAAAGTGCAAATTATCATGACTACTATATTATTCACATCAAGGTACAGTGTTGTAGTGTAATGCTTTCTTTAATGTGTTTTCCTTTCTGTGGTTCTTTGCTTGTCAGCAGCAGAAACTAAATCTAACCAAAGTGAAAGCGACCATAAAAACACTTGAAAAAAGTTCCTGGGACTGTGAGCTATGTTACCAAATGAAAAGGATGGATTAAAACCATTCTTTAAACAGAGGAATCATTAGGTGGTTGATAGCGAGGAATAATGGATTTTGTTAAATTTGCCTCCATATTCATTTTTAAACCACAAGATTGAACATACATTTTGTGGGCACCAGAGTAGCTAATGCAAGCTTTACCTCATGCAACCCAGTTGCCAGGAGAAAAGTAACATCCTGATTGACAGTACCAGAAAGATTTTGTAAAACAGAAGATTATCTCTGCAATGGGAAAGGAGATATAGGAAACAGAATCTGAGCTGTCAAAAGTCCCCAGATATCCTGTAGATTTTGCATAATAACTGTTAGAGAATTCCTTCTTTCATCATGCTATTCTTTAGAAGCAGAGCTTGGTAGAGGGCAGGTTGGAATCCTGCACATAAACCCTCTGTCCAAAAATTCCAGCGTCCATATCACGAGAGGCCCTTTACAAGCACAAGCTACAATTTAATCCAGGTGGACAACATTACAGGCTTTGATCTCCAAATGTCAATTCATTAAAGTTTCCATAGTAGGAGAATAAAATTAGACCATATGTTTTTGCATTTGTATGGTTTAAAAATAGACATAAACTTTTTTCATTCAAATAGTACAGGTGGTTTTCCTGTTATTCCTTTTTTTCTAAACTATTCATTATTTCCTTTTTCACTTCAAAAAAAAAAAAATTGATCCATATATGTACCAAAGTTCCAAATCACGGGTGAAGGACTATGTTAAATTTCAATGCAAATTCTCCATAGATTTCTCTCCACCTAACAGAAATAGCCAAATGAAACAAATTGTGGAATAAAATAAATCTTGCTCTTATGATAATCTTACTGCCAACTCAAGGCTTTCATGTTGACTTGGAAAGTCCATAGTAATCATCTGTTAGACACAAGGTCAAAGTTTTTTCAAGTAGAGCTGTAAATTTCTACCACACCAGCATCTTGTTGAGAAAACTGTTGTCTACTGACAAATAGCTGTCTGAGATTATTTTTTGCTCTATTGAATCTACAGAAGCTGAGACTAAATGGGTAAGATGTTTTGATGCTAAAAAGATACAACTGAATAAAGTCTCCGAATTTGTAATGCTAGATCCTCAAATGAGAAGTTCACTGAGTGTTTGTAGGGGAAATAGGGGGTAAAAAGTTGGAGACAGGCTCTGTCCAATTCAATTCCTTTTCTCTTATCTCAGAAATGTGAACAGAAATGAATAGAGACTTTGATCAGCCCATAGAAAAACTCAAATCACATCTTTTTGTGCTGGGAGATGAAAATGCTAGTTATTCATCGCCCTCAAGGACAAGGAAGCATGGAATAGAGAAATAGGTGGAGGCTTTAGAAATAGAGCCTCGACTCCAAATGGGGCTATTTCGGTACCACATGTAGAGTCTTTGCAAGTTGTTCAATGTTCTGATTCTCGTGTTCTCTGATAGTACTAGATGGGCTGTTTGAAAGGATTGAAAGCACATTTAAAGAATATTAGCTAGTGTGATCTTTGGAATGACCTGGCTGAATAAACGATAGCTGGCATAGAGCTTTCTCATAATTTAAAAATGTTGCAATAGCGAGGTAAATTTTCATTTTCATTCAATTTATAATTAAATAAATCTCATTCATTTTATAATGTGCCCCATTATAAATGGTAAAGCTTACAAACAAAATCAGATCATAACTTGGCCTGTATTTCTAAGGGATGCTCTTCACTGAAGGGTTTTCTTACCTTCTTGATGCATAAGACATAATGGTGTATTTGCCAAGGAAAAGGTGACTTTCCATCATAGAATGCAATTCTTGCAATAGAGTTGTATAATAACTCCCTGCTTCCATTGTAGATTTTCTAAGTCTTCTCCTGCGTGATTATAAGTCATACACAGAGCCATGCATAAAACTCACGCCCACAAAATCACCTCCCTGCTGTGAATCCATTAGTGATGGAAAAATCTAATTGGATGAGTTTTTAATGCCTGTGTCCCCAATTAATAGAACTTCCATTTTTATTCTTAAAAGGAATGTATTCATTGCTCATTAGATATTCCACACTAATTTCACCAGGCAATTTTTAGCATTTTGTTTCCTTCAACGACAGTACAATGCAGAAGACCTGGAACTCCTTTTATTACTTGTAAAGCAGTGATGATGGAAGCTGCCTTTCCCTCTAGGCAGCCTAAGTGAGTCAGGTGGCTGCACTCAAGCACAATTCGAGCAATCCCATTAGCTATGTGTTTTAGGTGCAATTCAAAGGGCAGGAAACAGGTTTTCATAGATAGATAAATCATATGTCCAGAAATATACAGACCATGAGAAATGGATCACAGAATTTAATCTATAATAGATGACTTCAAAGCCTATTCTGTAATGAATCTAGCCTTGCAGTGAAGACTGAGTAGTAAGCATTCTGAGCTGTAGAATGTTATGGCTTGGTTAAGATCCTAGTACAACCATTGAAATCAGTTGTAAGTATTAATAGCATTTAATAGTCATGAGAAGTTATTTTATCCCTCAATACTATAAATAACATTAATTCTATCAATATTGATTAATAGTAGGAATGTTAATAGGATTGTTATAATGATTTTGTGAGCAGAACAAATTAAAAGTATCTCAAATGAAAGCAAAATCAATATAAGGATGCTGTTCATATACTAAGAGAAATATACAGACAAGTTTTATAGGCTTTGTCAGAGATTTATACATATAATCCCCATTATGACATCTATGATTTCCTACACATAGAAAATGCTTAAAATGCAAATTCCAAGATTTTATTTCAATTTCAGTATCTAACATTGATTCTTTACTGCTTAGCCAGTTCATTTATCCTATGCTTTATTCACATAAACTTGTTCTAGATTCCCTATTTTGATATTTAAAAAAGTTTCTTTGCTGAAATATGATATTTATTGCATCTGAATTTACTGAATGACTCTTCCTAATAAATCAATGATTGACAAATGTTTACTGCAGAACCCTAGATGGGAAATATGTAAGGCTTTGAGATCTATGGGATCCCTGTTACAGCGTCAAAGGCTACCATGGTTTTGGGAAGTAGCCAAAGGCAGAATGCACATGAATTTGCATGGTACATTCCAGCAACAATAAGTAATGGACAGAAGAGATGGAGGCCCCAGTGTACTTATATTTGCATTACAACCATGAACATAGAATTTACCTGTCTTACTCACCAATCTTTATTCTTCAACTAAAATATTGGTTTCAAATTAAGTCTTTTCATGAATAAATGCACACACGCAGAGATCGGTTAAAGACTTTTCTTATGGAAAAGTAAGAATGAGAATTAGAAGGATTAAATTTTCCTCTAACAAGATCTAAAATACATCTTACACCTTTTCTTTCATTTATAAAATAAATAATATTTGGAACTGAACCAATGGGGATTTTTGCATTTTATCTCCACAGAAATATTTTTGTTAAGTCTTACCTACCAGAAAAATTACCAAGTCAAAATGTTTTACTGGAAAATATTTACTTGTGTTAGAAGTTAAAACCAACATTAGGGTATTTGAAGTATTAATTACACTGGACATTCAAGCGAGCATGATTGGTTTTCCAGCCATTCTGGTTGGAATGCAATTGTACAGAAAAGGGAGGTGGAGTCGAGCTCAAAGCTGAAATCCATTCCTAGTCCTATCATTATTTCTGTGACTTCAGGCTCTGGCATTTTTACCTTTGAGTCTCCGTTTTCTTATCTGTAATTGTATTGAATTAACTATCACCAATAATAGCACATACACAGACCACCTACTTACTATATAGTATGATAACATTTGGCAGTACTCACATTACACATATCATCCTAAAATAACTGTATGAAGTAGAGATTCTAGCTTACACACAAGAGAACTGAAGCAGAGAGAAATTGAGCGAAGAAAAGAAGTTGAACAACCATATATATTTGATTCAGTGGCCCCAGTTCTGTACACTTAGCCTACACTAGACTGCCTGATCAAAGTCCCCAGTGAAACAAATGTAGTCTATGAATCTTCAGTAAATATATTTTCAATATGTCAGTGCTTCTATCAGAATTTTAGGTACTGTATAAGATCACCTTTTGTGATTCTAACACGTTGAGCTGCAGCAAGAACTAGCAGAAAGCATAAAATACTTCAATATGGTGAGTGTTACACAGCACATGAAAATAACAACTGTTTATTCATGACAACAAAATGCCAAATGTTATGGTCCATCATTGTTAAAGCACTTTTTTAAAATTTGGGTTTTAACTCTGGATACCAAGGAAGACCTTTTACTTTTTTTTTTTTTTTTTTTTTTTTTGGTGGAATGAGGGATTGAACTCAGGCCCTTGAAATTGCCAGGGAAGTGCTTATTCCTCTGAACTATCTCCCTGGCCCCTTTTCTTTTGTTTTTGTTTTGGAATAACTGTTTTTTTCAGAACTGAGGATTGAACTCAGGATCCTGCGATTGCCAGGTAAATGCTTATTCCACTGAGCCATCTCCCCTACATCTTTTACTCATCGTACAAGTAAAGAAATTGCAACCTAGAAAGAAGAATTGATTTGGCCAAGATATAGCACATGAATCACTCTCAGATTCAATCTAGAGTTTAGATATCATGACTCCCCAAAGAGGGTCATTTCCAAAACAAAGAGCAGGTTTCAACACTAAAGACAGAGCAATAACAGAGACAGCCAATATCCAACCTGATTTTAGTATGAAGGATAGTGTGTGTATTTGTCATGAGTGCAAGGGGGAAGTAAATAATAGATTTAGAGATAAACATTTAAATTGAGACTGAAC
The DNA here is from genome assembly GCF_000260255.1 of Octodon degus. Taxonomy (NCBI): domain Eukaryota; kingdom Metazoa; phylum Chordata; class Mammalia; order Rodentia; family Octodontidae; genus Octodon; species Octodon degus. Next base: position 18,988,061 of record NW_004524582.1, read on the forward strand.
TAGGTGCTGGCTACTATGCTAGACATGTTACATACATTGGTCTTTGTCTCTGCAGTATGTCTTATGGGCACTCTAATAATTTCATACATGACGAACCTAGGAAACAGAGCTTTACAGGGAATATGTGAGTGATTTGTTCAATAATACATACCTTAAGATTATGCAGAAGTGATTTAAACTCAGGCAATATGATTGAGAACAGACTTTTTCCATAGCAATTCACAGATTTTGACATTCAAGAAATATTAAATTGATAATACATGTTAAAACACAGGAAAATTTTTTACACACTTGAAGTGTCCAAATCAGTCTTTGTAGCAACTTTTAGAATGAAGGTTATATATAAATGTAGTGGATCTTACCTTTGCCATATTTTATAGTTTTATAATATGATTTCTAAAAATATAGATGAATGATTTGAAATTCATTATAAAATGATAAAAACAAATTTTAGAAAAAAAGACACAAAATAACATAACTATGAAAAATTTAGAATGTTCATCAAAGGAATTAACAGACTACATATTGTTTTGAGTAATTAACAAGTGCTTTTCAATCTCTCTCATATTCAATTTTCAATAATTTCCATCAAAAACCTTTGTTTTTCTCATAGACATAAAGATAGATGGACACCAATATGTTGACATTATTGCTTACATTTGTTCATTTTCCAGCTGTCTTCTCCAATGGTGCCATGCAAATTCTAAAATTTACATTATATTAGTTAATTGTGAAATTAGTTTATTTGTTTTCATTTCTTCCTCATGCCATGAATGGTATTTTCAATGTTCTACTCAAATTTCCATTACTCTTTTTCTTATTAATGTGTAGTTAATGCATTTCAAATTTGAAAATTTTAATATCATTCAATAATAAAAGCATCAGTGGAACCCACATTTTTAAAGTTTATGCAAAAATATATCCTGAAATGTGATGAGGCCTTCCCTAGGAAACCAATGACCTTGACTCAAGGCTTTCTTCATTGATTTTAACTAGTTGGGTCGTAGACTAACCTACAAATACATTTTCTGGAGAGAAAAACAGAGGCGATGACAGTTTTATGTTGTTCCTCAGACAGACACTGTGGAAAAGTTCCACAATATGGTTCTGCTCAATGTGTCTTAGGATTAAACATATTTGGGAAGTGCTTACTAAAACCAAGCTAAACATGTTTTGCTGATTTGCTTCTGGTTTTTTGAGAATCCTCATATTTAAGTAACCCAAAGAACTTGTGAATCTGGAAGAAAGGATTTAATACACATTTCCCAAGATTATTTGCTTTTGGAGTATTACTTTTTCACACTTTTTAAAATATTTACCAGACTACTCCTGTGCTGATTTAACTTTAGAAGTTCATTTATGAAGTTTAGAAAATGAACGGCAGAGATGACCCTGTCGTCTTCCACAATCCTAACGATTAACGCACAGGGCACTAAAGGTAAATGAGGAAAAAGTAGGGAAAGGTGAATAAAAGGAGGTTTTAAACAAGGGATGCAGTTGATGAGAGGAGATGATAGGATTATGAGAGGAAGTTGTGTTGCACTCTCTGGAGCTGGCATGGTTTCTAAGTGGCTTCTCCCTCACCCAGTGGTTCATGAGCTGGAATCTCACTCCCCAGTATGATGATATGAAGGGTGACCAGGACCATTTAAGAAGCAGGTCCTGGTGGAAAATATCTAGGTCACTGGCAGCTGTGTTAAGAAAAGACTAAGGTGGTTCTCACAACATCCTGATTATTAATCTCCCTGTCTCTGTCCCTTCCTGTCTCTCTCCTTCTCTCCCTGTCTCCCTCTATCTGCCCCCGACTCCTCTTCTCTCTCCATTAGGATTAGGATCGCTCACAAGAGGGTGAACCATTGAGGCAGAAAAATCATGTAGGACTTTTACATTCTAAAGCTGGGAGCTATATTTAAACCATTTTTATAAAGTAGTCAGACTCAGACATTTTGTTCTAGCAAGAGGAAAGTAGCCTAATATACTATTTAAGCAAAAGAGAGGCAGAAAAGGGGAATAAAAAAGCATCAACATAGGGGAGTCATAGTTGATGCCTATAAGATGACTATACTGATATTTAATAAAATGTGTTATAAGTTTTTCCTAGGTGTGGTACCATATTACAATCAATAAACATAACAATTTTACTCAACTGAGGATAATTACTCTTATCATGACATGTTTTATCCATGTTTTGGATCAGGATGCTACGAGCAGAGGAAAGTATACCTTTGTGATAGGTTGAATAGTGTTTCTCAAGGGGCCAGGGAGATGGCTCAGTGGAATAAGCGCTTCCCTGGCAAGCACAAGGGCCTAAGTTCAATCCCCAGTTCCGCAAAAAAAAAATAAAAAAATAAAAAAAATGAATAAATAAAATAGTGCTCCTCAAAAAGACATGTTTAAGTTCTAATTTTTTTTTTTTTTTGTACTAGGGATTGAACTCCGGACCTTGCACTTGCCAGACAAGGGCTTATTCTGCTGAGCTATCTTCCCAGCCCAGTTCAAACTTTTGTATCTGTGAATTTGACCTAATTTCCAAATGGGACTTTGAAGAATTATTCAAGAAGATGAGGTCATATTGGATTAAGGTGGATCCTGATCCAATAAAATTGATTCCCTTATAAGAAAAGATACAGTTTAACACAGAAACATACAGAGTAAGTACCAAGTGATGCTGGCTGCAGATACTACAGTGATGCAGTGATAAATAACAGATTGTCATAATCACCAGAAGTTAAGGGGAGTCAAGGAAGAATACAGCCCTAGAGAAAGCATGGTTCCACCAACATCTTGATTTTGAGCATCTACTGTAGAATTCTAAAATAAAATTCCTACAATTTAACTTACTTTGTGGTAATTTGTTAAAGTAGTCACTGAAGTCTAAAAAAAAAACCCTGATTCTAGTCATAGCAACACTGTGCTACTCATAGTTCTCAGGCAGTACAGGACATCAACACATGTGGGCTAGTTGGACAACACTGTTCCTTGTAAACATGATCATTATATCTCCTGCATCAGTCACATTCCCACTGCAGCAACAAAATACTTGCCACACACACTTGAAAGAAGAGAAATATATTTGACTTAGTTTTCAATGGGTTCAGTCCATGGTTTACTTACACAGCGGCAGAAATGGTAGTGCAGAAGGGCCTGGCAGAGGGGAGTTGCTCATCACATGAAAGCCAGAAAACAGGAAGAGCAAGGAACCAAGGTGGGCTCCCCTACAGGCATTCCTCTGTTTATCCTCTAAAGGCGTGCCTCCAGGGACACACTGCTCCCACCTGTGCCCCAATTTCTAACAGCACATTCAGCTATAAACTTATCAAAGATCCACCCACAGGTGAATACAACAACCCCATGATCTCAATTATTCACAAGCCCCAATGCCTGAACACATGTAATGCTCAGGAGATGCCCAAGTCTCAACAGTGACATGTACAAAAGCAAATTGTGTTTTGCATGCAATAGTAATCCAGGACAAAGACTGAGCAATTAAGTAGCATAAGTCAGGTTAAATCAATGGTTCTAGTCATTGCCAAAGTTTCTCATATTTTGAATGTATACTTTATGTATAGACACATAAAGTTGGAAAGAGGTAAAATACTTGGGCATGACCTTCTGAAACAACAGTGAGAAAAAGTTGGTGAAGAACTAAGAGCTAAAATGTGTGGCTCTAACTCTAAGACCTGCAGAAATCCATGACAAAATAGAGATCACTTAATCCATTGTAATAATGTGTAAATGTTGACACACTCAGCCTCCAGAATGCCTCTATCCAAAGGGTTATAGATCTTCAGAAGATAAGACCTTATGGCAAATCCTTTGGTAACAGAGGACATGTCTCAGAAGGGATTGTGGGACCCCATTGGTCTCGCACTCTCTCTCTCTCTTTCTATATATATTATATTCACTATTTATATTTGTTCTATTAAGTGGATTGTTTAGCCATACACTTCTTTCATATTATGTTGCTCTCACTAGAAACCAAAAGCAATGAAACTACTCCATCTTGGACTGGACCCTCCAAAAACTTAAGCTAAATCAAAACTTCATTGTTAGTACTTTCCAGTAGTTTGTTATAGTGATGGAAAACATTAAATACACCCATAAATATACAGAAGTGTTTGTTATCACCTAAATGGAAATTGAACTGTTAAAATGCAAAAAGTAGAGATAAAAAACAAGACTCTCGTCTTGTGCCACATTATATCCATGTGGTAACATTATTGGTATCTAGAGAAAGTACCTAATGAGCACTAATAGCAAGTATTATCATTTTCAGGTTTTTATCAACCCAATTAGTTATCAGTCTTTCCTTGTATAAGTAAAATTGCCTAGGAAACAAGTACTGAGACTGAAATTGATGAACAAGATGTATGGCGGGAGCTGCAGGAATGACAGTGCCAGGTGAATGACAAGGTTTGGACCAAGGCTGGACTGAATTTAGGCCCCAGTGAAGCTGAGGGGCTGGTCCAGGGCTTCATCTTCCCTTGAGAAAAAGGGGCTGGGCTTTTACATCACCACCTCAGCCACCAATGACATCGCCTGCTCCAGGGTGAGTCACAGCTTTGGCCCAGGAGGCTCTTTTAGGTTCCCAGCAATCACAAGCGGTCTCTGCTGAGACAAGAGGGTACAGAACTATGTGCAGCTGAGACAGCAGCAACGCAGTGCAACGGCAGGCACCTGTATGACGCTTTGCACACCATTCTCTTCCCAGCAGAAATTTGAGGTAACATATAGCATAATGCAGGAAATGAGAAGAAAAAATAGATGGGCCAGGGACATAGCTCAGTAGAGTAAGTGCTTGCCTGGCAAGCTCAAGGGCCTGAGTTCAATCCCTGCTTCTGCCAAAAAAGAAAAGAGAAATAGAGCACAATTCAAGTTTGAAAAAACAAAATCTAAAAGAGCACTAATTCAAGTACATCAGTATTTGTGGACACTGACATCCTGGCAATTAAAGAAGATGCCACTGATCTTCATGATAGTCACAACAGAAGGGGAAATGTACATCACACCCTCGTCCTTAAGAAGGAGATGAAGTGGAGAAGAAAGATTTGTACTAATAGTGTTTGCACAGGATGTCTTGTCTGCATCTTGTACTACAGATAACCACTAAAAATATAACAATGTACAATCTATTAATTATTGAAACTGTCCTGTTGATCAGTTTTGAAACTGTCTCATTGCTATTTGTTTCTCCATAAAATAAAGTGAAAAATAAAAATAAATAAAAAAGGAGACGAAGCAAACTGGTGACTCCAAGGAAATAAGATTGTCTCTCGTAGTAGCATATTAAGTAAAATTTGTGCATGACTTCCCAAGGTGAAATTCAATGACAAACAGTGCCCTCAATGGCACTTTCTTAAAGTAAATATAACAATGCATTTTCTGTCGATATTTCTTAGACATTGAGGGGAGGAGAGTAATGAAAGATACAACTAAGAACTCAATGAAGGAACTAGGAACTCAACAAAGCTTTCCTCTCTTCCAAGTTATCAGATAAATATGCGGTGTTTACACTGAAATTAAGTTCTCAGGGTAGATCTTTTTTTTTTTTTTTCCACTTATGTATTTGGTACAGGGTCTCACTAGGCAGCGCAGACTCATAGTGATCCTCCTGTTTTGAACCTCCCTAGCACTGGGATTACAAGTGTATGACACGCCCAGACCTGGTCACAAGTTCAGCGAGCCCTGGGGTGGGGCCAGTGCCACATGCAGGTCCAGGATTGAACTGGTCCCTGCACTTGCCAAAGCAGGCACTTAGTCCAGTGAACTATCTCGCCGGGCCTTCTAAAGGTAGATTTTAAATATTTCAATAGGTTATCCACCTCACAACCCTCAGGAATCACAGCTAAATAAAATTTCCTCTAGACCAAAGAGTTCTATATGAGCAGCCCCCTGAATCCTTGCAACACTGTTTCCCTGGCAACACGGTGCACAGTCCATTGTAGACAGGCAAATACTTGTGGACTGAATGAGTGTGTGGATAGTATAATTTCTCTCAGATTGGAGAAAGGCAATGTGTGTGAGCCTGGGGGCGGTGGGGTTGGTCTGTGGGTGTGGGTGATATTAGCAAATATAGGGTTAAAAGTGTGATTTTGTGCATTTTAGAATCTAGACAAGGAGAAGACTATGTAAAAGTAAAGGAAACTAATTTTGGATTGGACAAGGTATGGAAGTCTTTGAAAAACAGTTAAAGGGATTTAGATATGAAAGCTTCACAATAAAGGGAGTCAGTGAGTTTTCATAGCAGGGAGTGAGATAAAAACATTGTTTGAAATAAATCATTTTGGCAGAAGTAAAGTCAAAACAAATTTTTCCATCAAGCAAGATGTTCCCAAGAAGAGCTGCATAACATTTTATTTTTGAACCAATTTAGTCAAACCACTTCTTTTGTGTATAAAAGTAACTTTAGAGAAGTTTTAATTACAAAAGTTTTAATTTTGAATGATAGATACCTAAAAACAACAGAATTATAACAAATCATGCCTAGAAGAACTTAATGCTTACATCTTTTATAACTTTCTTGTGCACTTCAATAATAAGTATTTTCATGTAATTAAAGAGTCTTCAAAAACATGCTAGCAATTCTGTGATATTATGTTATATATATTATGAAAACATCACCATGAAACCAAATACTCTGTGTAATTAATACACACTAATGAAAAGATTTAAAAATTAATCTATACCACATTTATTTTTATGTAGAACTTATAATACAATTTTATTTTGAAAAGTTAATTTTCATTTGTGATTTATTTATTTTTTAGTTAAGATCTCTTTCCATACCCAATTCAATAACAATTCATTTTATGGTATGTACCTGTTTTAAAACTCTAAATTAATGCAAATGACTCTTTAAACCAACTAAAATTTTCTTTTAGTATGATGCATAAGATAACGCATGGGTCTTAACCAGAAGTACAGAAAATGGCAAACATTCTTAACACTTCACTGAGAAAAGGATGCACTTCAGGCTATACTCTAGCCACTTAGGAACTTCTAACCTAGGATTTCTAGAGGCGAGTGTGGCTTTGGAAGCCCAGGTGACCTTCTTTAGTCTACCTTTGAAACAACCTGAGATAGTCCCAAGTGCTGACTTTGGAGAAGCAGAAACTATAATGTGGGAAATCCTCAAAACCTAACCGTTCAAAAAGTCTTGGGTGGCCAAAAATGGCAAATCTTCCCTATACATGAGGAAATAATTTGGTTGTTTCCAATAACTTTCTGATTATGCCAATATAATTTACTAAATGAACTTCTATTTCTTCACACATGGTCTATATCTTAATTTACACGTACTAACTTAGTACATGCACTTGGTAGGTTTCTGGTTTGAACCTTTTTTTTTTTTTTTTTTTTTTTTTTGCAGAACCAGGGATTGAACTCAGGCCCTTGTGCTTGCCTGGGAAGTGCTTATTCTTCTGCATCATCTCCCCAGCCCTGAACCTATTTTTAATAGGAGCAGTTTGAGTAATAGGGAAGGTTAACACAACCAAAAAGGGAAGTGACAGTGAGATAACACACACACACACACTTTCATCCACACACATTCATATGCACACAAAGAGATACATGGCTCTTTGTATAGTCAACAGGAATGGCTTTCATTTTTATACATTCTGCAATTTTAAAGAACCTTGCTACTATTAGGCTAACACCTCTTAATCCTTAAGTAATTAAAAGTAATCATAATTCCCAAAGCCCATGTTTTTAATCACCTATGAAATATTATAAATGATGATAAAAAAGAAAACCTAATCTAACTAGTGTTGTAGATACAGGAGTGTACAGATAAGAGAGTCTATCACTTTCTGCCTGCCAAGAATGAAGACAAGGATCTGTGTACTTCGGTAATAATGCCTTCCCCCTAAACAGCTAACTTTCCCATTCAGTCAAGATATACAGTAATCTTCCTCATGATTACAAAATCACTTAGCACATTGCTTTAGTTTCCACCGAGATCACATAATCAGAACATCAAAAGAAATCTTCAGTTCTCAAGAAATTTACTGACTTTTGTTTTGCAAACTTATTTTACTTAGTGGAGTGCGATAGGCCTGATGCATGTTTCTTTACTGTTCCAATTCAAGGGTTAATGCTGGAAAAGAAAGTACAAGGCAAAGTAAATATCACACATTCGATGGAGTTTTCAATAAGACACATAAAATCCTAGCTTCATAATATGAGAAACACGCTGCTTTGTTAAAACTATGCACAGTATGCCTAGCAATTGTGAGACATTGTCTCAAGCTCTTTCCAAGCTTGAATGGTAGATATTATTATACTCAATTTAAAGATAAAGAAATAAGTGAACATTTTTTAAAAGTCCATGCAGGACAAGGAGGCAAATATTTTGGCCTCACTTTATTTCTCACTTCTGTACCTACATTTCTGTGCCAGAGGAGAAAGTTTTATATAGACTTATTTCATAATCAACCAAATTATGACAATGTGTTCACAAAATGTTATCTTTATTGCTATTCATTATTAGTTAACAACAGAGTTGCAACCACTACAACTATATATGCACTTATGTATTGTCCTAGAAAAGACTTGATTACGGTTATTATTTATAAATAAAGCACATGCAAGACTAGAAGCTACATTATTTAAAGAGTTTAGATTTCTTGTGAACTCAAACGTGTTTCATGATTCTTCTCTGGATATAAATAAAAGATTATTGCTCATGGGACACCAAATGCCAGAAGAAATGTTACTTAAACTAGTGGGATTATTGTAATTAAAACAGAATTTGGCCATTTAAACAAATTTGGATAATGTATAAAGTAAGCATAAAAATTACCCCCATATCCCACTTAAATATAAACATAGGTAATATTTTAAATATGCTTCTTTCTTTCTTTGTTTCTTGTGCACTGGTTTCTTTGTTCTTGGACCTGTGGATGGATCTTTACTGTTAAGGTAAGATCCCAAGCTTCAGAGGCCTTCTCTTGCAGAAAACCTTCCAAAGCTTGGAAAGTGGTACGACAATGTGTTACACGGGTCATATTTTTTAAAACTACTTTTTATTAGTACACATTTGCCATAGTCACAATAGATACAATGTGGACATCATTGTGAGATGCTGGCTTCCTTAGGTGGTCTCAAGGAGCTGAAAGCTTAACAATTTCAAGGATTCTATGGTCCAAATTTAATTTTTGATGAAATTTTGATATTGCAAAGTATACAGTTCAGGTAATTATAAAGTCACTAAGGTCACTGGAAAAAAAAGAAGTAGTCAGAAGAAAACATCAGCAAAATCAGTCCTAAAATTCCTATGACTTTTCAGTGCTTTCTCTAAAACAAATTTAATTTACATTTACTTTTAAAGATTTAAATTAAAATGCTTTTTTGGAAATGGATCACTGCAATAAGGGTGTGCCACGGAAATGTGTGTTTGATTGATTTCCTTTTAAGGAGATGAACTAGTAAAAGTCATAGTCATAGAAATTCCTTCAGTGTCCTTGAAAGGGAGATTTTTTACTAAACCACAAACTCATATCTGCAAGCTTGTTATTGTCACTGTTAACACCTACAGGAATTGTTGACTTCAGCAGAAATTCTGAAGCTAAATAATGTCTATCATGAGACTATTTAATGTGATCATCAAAATTATTTTATGTACAAATATAATTAAAAATTTTTAAATATAAATTACAAATTGTATCTAAATAAATTTAATATGCAAATTAATGTTTAACACCTTTGCAGGATATACCTTCAACATGCATAATCAGTTTTCTCCCACTAAGTACAAGACCAACGAAAGTTAGAAGAATGTGACCGTAATCATTAATCATTAATCCATTTGGTGCATTCATACCAATTGACTCTTGGTAAAACTGGCTTGAAAGACTCAATATAAATTAATAATCCATTTTTGTTTTAATAATATCAGTGTCAGTTACTTTCTAATAACCTTACTCTTGTAGACTGCATGTTTGCATCCCCTTAAAAATCCATATTGTTATAGGCAGCTGAGTTACATAGAAATATTATAGACAGCCAGACAGGGTCATGGCCTCAGAAGGAGCCAGTAGGGAAGATAAGATACCTTGAAGCTGTGAGAGAAGTAGATGCTCCCTATGTGGGCCAGACCTCAAGACAAAAGATCAAACAAATGCGTACCTCCCTAAAAGCAACATCCAAGAATGATATTCTAAAGAGGCCTCTATGACCTTCAGGAAGACTGCCCCATTCAGGAAAATCCCCTATTCTATATTCATGCCCACTTACTATGTGACTCACTTTCCCATTTGGTCCTGGATTTAATATTTTACCTGAGCAATTGTGCTTATAGTATTATTGGCTTATCATAATTTTGTCCCACCTCATACCCACCTAGAGAGTTCCTATATTTTTCACCTTAGACCCACCTCACCTCATGGTTTTTTTCTATAAAACCCCTATAAAAGAGCTTCCAGGGGCAACCCACTGAGGTCCTCTTCTGTCCTTCTGTTAGACAGGAGCTTTCTTTATCCCAATAATTATATTCTGCTCTTAACATCTATTGTTCCTAAAATTCATTCTTTGGTCTCAGAGAACACAAAGTTGGGCCAGGCATCTTCCAGGTTGGGAGTTGCATTCCCCTATATCAATATGTTGAACTCCTGACTTCTGATGTTACGGGATTAGTGGGGAAGCCTTTGGAAGATAATATCACAAAGCCTTCATGGACAGGGTTAGCATTTGTGTTGACTAATTTTGTGTAAACCTGACTAGGCTACAGAATGGCCACCTAGCTGGCAAACACAATTTCAGAGTGTGGCTGTGATAGAGTTACCAGAAAAGATGAACATTTGTACCAACAGAGTAAAAAAATCCCCTTCACCAATGCGGGCAGGCTTTGCCTAATCTACTGAGAGCTGAACAGAGTGAAGAGGAAAGGGAAAAGAAAAAGGAGAGGAACTATCTCCTTCCTCTTGAGCTGGAAGCCTGTCTTTGACTACCTGCAATTAGAACATAGAAACTTCAGAGTCTCCAAACCCAAGATTTACAGTATGACCCTCACCCTGGTTCTCAGAACTTCAGACCTCACAGACCGTGTTTCCTGGCTCTCCAGTTTGCAGACTGCAAACGGTAGAATTTTTAGTGCTCCACAACTCAGTGAGCAAATTCATATGGGGATATATCAGCAGTGTTTCTCTGAAGAACTCTGACTAGTGTCCTCATAAAAGAGACCCAGAAAGCTCTTTTACCCTTCTTTCTATCAGCCGAGGTTACATAAAAGATGATGACCTGCAACGGAGAGGAGGGAGCATTTTTACACTTTCCCTTCACTTTGTTTTTTTTGTTTTGTTTTTTTTACGTAACAGCCCTATGCTAGATAGTGAAGGAAACAGTACACAACATAAACCGCAGGAATCCAAATGTATTAGAAACACATCGGTGTTACAGGACTCATTATGAGAGAAACAGGTGAACTTCGCAAAAGAATAACCAGTGTGTTTCCATTGAAGGTATATCGGGGTAAAGTACACAAAACACACAGTGCATGATCATACTTAGGAAACAGGCTTCTAATGAAACACCCAGGGAGTGTGGAAGCTGTCTTGTAGAAGAGTTTGCCAGGGCTTTAATAGTCTGGACAGAGTGTGAATTTCAAAGAAGGTGCGTAATATGTGCAGTTTCCCAAAAGTATTTAGTATTGTTTTAAATATCCAAGTTTCCCAAGGATCACAATACTGTGGGAAAGTCAACATCATGCTAGAAAAAAATACTAGTAAGACATTTTAGAGCCCAGACGATAGCTGTATTCCAACCTGTTTCTATTTTAAGACAAAATATTAAAGCATAAATTCTTTCCTCGCTGAAACTTGGAACAAATTCTTTAGCCTGAGAGATTTTCCCTTCAACTAGGAAGAATTATGTGTTAGTTATTTTTTATTTGAGTAACAGGAATGTAAAAAACTTTATATTTTGAGAATTTGAGAGTTTTTTGTCCTTGAATAACTCACAATTTCTTTGTTTTTCTGAATCAAATTTAGCAAGCAATTAGTACATAATCAGAGCCAGTTGTAGGATCAGGCTGTGTTTATTTAAAATGAATTTGAAAATACATAGATAAGCTGAATTTCCTCTCTAATAATGCTAACCTTATAAAGTTTCATTATTGAAGAACGCATGATGGGCTCAAATATCTGTTTGGCTGGTTGTGTTCAGTTTTCCTCTCCAAATTTGGTTCAACAACGTATCTGAAGCAAAGAAGAATTTTAAACCAAATGCTAGCAGCATGGAAATAAAAAGAAACAAAAGGAGATTCTCATCCCAGTTCTTCCTACAAGCTCAGAAGTAGGAGGTAAATAACTTAGTATTCTGAGCGCTAATGTGCTTGTCTTCTCCCTCTCAATCCTAGCCTCTATATCAAATTTCACAACATTTTCCAGCCACGAATGAAGTGGATGAGGCAATGTAGTTTACTTGCAATTGCTTATGATGGTAATAAAATACCCCACAACTTACTCTGGTACTATATCCTGATAAATCCACCAAAAATTGAAAATACTGTAAACTGAAAATGTGTTTTTTTATATTGACTCTCCTGGACATCATAGCTTACCGTAACATGCCATAAAAATGCTCAGCATATGAAGATGACTAAAATTATCTTAGACAAAGTCTACATTATAAATAAGTTTTGACTTTCTAGAGTAGTTTATTAAATGCTATACTGAAAGTGAAGAATAAAACAGCCATATGGGTATGCATTTAAGCTACTGTTCAGTTGAAAAATCTTCAGGCCACCTTAAATCAGACATCGCATATATTTGAGTAAGGGGAGCAAGGCTGCATAAAACAAGAGCCAAAAAGACCAATGAAAGCAGGAGGAGGAAAGAAAGTCCAACCCTCTACTGTTGAACTATGGAGAAGGTAAATCTCATTTTCATTTTCTTTAAATCACAGATTTTCTGTATGGAAGCCCATAACTTATCCATTTTTATTGCCCCAACACACTACTGAAACTACACTTACAAAGTGTTTCTCAATTTTTAACATATATCTGAATCATTTGAAAAGCAAGTTCTAGACCCACAACTCTCCATGGGAATAACCAGAGTGTTTAGATTTTCAGTAAGGTGAGCTGGAAGCCTGAATCTTCTAGCCTGAGCCACACTTTGTGATTCAGTCTCTAGTCTTGCTTCTCAACCTTGGCTGAGCACTGAAACTAATTTGGAAGTTCTTGTAAGAAGACTAAGTCATGCAGCCCATGTAATCAGAATCTTGGAAGAGTGGAAATATATACTTTTTTATACTTTTTTACTGACTTTCAACTTGAGAGGCACTGCTGAAGCAGGACCCAAATGATTTTCTTTTGCGATACCTCTAAGAAATTTTATTTATTAATCCTTGGTTTAGAAGCATAGCTTGGAGGCAGTGTTTGGCATACTGTTTAGTGCATAGCAGTAAACAAAAGATGACTGAATTCTTAGTGACCTAGGAAGTAGGAGGTGGTATGGAACGCTGTCTAGTGCATAGCAGGGATTTTTGTCACAAAAGGTGAGTGTCAATTTGAGAAGTTTAGAAGTTTAATTAAGTGGCTGTACAGGGAGCCAGGGTTCTTACTGTGTAAACATCCTCATCATGTGCCAGAGGAGGGCATGGACATTGTGTGAGTTCTACTCCTCTACTGCAAGGGTACCTTGCATATAATATAAGGAAAGGAGAGAGGCAGCTAGTGCTATGCCTCCCTCTGCTCCTTGCTGTTTTCTGCTGCCATGAACAGCTGCCCTCTTCCATTTGCCACTCTGTCTTAGAGCCAGCCAAGTATGGACTGAAACTTCCACAAACTGTGAGATAAATAAACCTTTCCTTCCTTAATTTTGTGTGTCGGATATTTTGTCCCAGTGACCAGAAAAAAGTAACTGAGACAAAAAGCATAGCTTGGAGCCAGTGTTTGGCATATTTTTAGTGTCTAACAGGGATTTTGTCACAAAAGATGATTGAATTCTTACTGACCTAGGAAGTATAAGTTGACTTTCTGATCCTCTCTACAGTAATAAGTAGTACTGACTTCCCTTCTTTGGGATACATCTTTCCTCTAATTATTTGTTTCATAGATTTTCCTATTTTTCTCTGACATTATTGATTCTTTTTCTTTGGTAATTCCTTCCCTTTCTCTGAATGCAGGGCTTATTTCAAATCATTCATTCCAGCATGGTGTTTTCGGTCCTGTGGAGTGGAGGCACACCTTGATGGCGAGTGCACAGCAGGATGGAAAGAACATCAATGAAATCAAATAAAAGCACTAAAGTAATGAGACTTAAATGGAGGATATTGAAAAGCCATTTGATATTAATGGATGTTAAAGTACCATTGATAAAAGACAACTGTAGATATTAATAAAACTGAGAAATTAAAAAGGAACATCATATGTTCATGTCCCATGTCTAGGACATGGAGGAGAGCAGGAAGATGTGGGAGAGACAAGGTTCCACTCTCCTCTTCAAGGGCACATCCCAGTGGCCCAGAATTTAGAGCAGTCCCCACCTCCTCATATTCCCACAGCCCTGGGTGGAACCAGTTTTCTACAATGACCACTAAGGTATTTTTTTTTTAAGGAAGGAAATGTTTATTTAGTTCACAGTAGGTGGAGGTTTCAGTTCATACTCAGCTGGCTCCAAGGCAGAATGGTACATAACACAGAACAGTCATTCATGGTGGTGTAAAAAGCAGAAAGGGGCAGCAGCTCAAGCAGCTAGCAAGCCTCCCTCCTCTTCTCACATTTTAATGCAGATTACCTGCCCTAGGGTAGGTGCAGCACCCACACCACAATAATCACAAAGTCCAGAAGTCAACCCATGAGGCTTTGGAGGGACACCTATACACAAATCATAACAGTAGACAACCAAGCCACCTAGGGAAGCCTAGAAACCATATTTAGAAATGAGGTTAAAATTAGGTCTGGGAATGTGGTCTTTGCATTTGCTTATTTTGAAAGCTCCCTTGTTGATCATAATGTGAAGCAGGTTGGAGATCCAACATTTTTCCTTCCTATAGGAAGAGACCAATTCACCTGTTTAGACAGTTTAAATCTACAGATGACTGCCCAGGTTACTCCATGGGGAAATGCAAAGGGATTAAGATTTGCCTGTCCAAAGGACCACTAGGGTATTTAACATTTAAACTACAGCACCCTCCCTATGTCCAAGTAATGTTCGAATGTTCCTCACTTCCCATGGACCCCTAAAGTTACAAGAAGATATTTCCCTCCCACACAAGCCTATTCTAATTATTACCTTGAGAAGGCAATTCTTAGAGTTGTCCTCTTCAAAAAGAGTAAAATTGTAATTGAAGATAAGGATAAACAGTCAGCAATTACAGAGAATGAGGAATTGAGCTAAGGACTTAGTATAGGTTATATTACTTTACACAACAAACTTGTGCCCTTAATCCAATTCTTATCCCCATTTTGATAGCATAGGTAAACATTGCGCAGGAAGGTTGGATAACTGGACCAAGATCATGCAGTCACTGAAGTGTGGTAACTTCAAAGTGATCATCTGGGTTCAGCAATAAAAGGTGACAACTCTTAAGGAAGCATTGTCGCTCCATGGGAGTGGAAAATGACTCAGTGCAAAATAATCAAGTGAAGGCACTGAAGTATTAAGACTTAAATGGAGGCTGTTGAAAGACCATTTGGTATCAATGGATGCAAAAAGACTATTGATAAAAGAAAGTTGAAGTTATTAATGAAGATGAGAAGTTAAGAGGGAATGACATATATTCAAAATATTGGAAGGAGCAGTGATATTTGCTACCCTACCCAAATTTATCAGTAAAAACATGCACAGTTATTATCCATGGTTCTGATAAGGGCAAATCTAGAAAACCACTAATTTTAAGCATCATGATACTTTTTCAACAGGTTCAATTGTGGTACAGAAGAAACCTAGCACCAAGAAACTGGATACTGAATGAAAGCTGGATTTTTAGAGACCTCATTGAGTCGTGAGGCATGATACTAAGAAAAAGATACATCTGCACCTAGCACAAGGGAACTGCCATTGGAGGAGCCCAGAGGAAAGCCTCTAAGGAACCAGGAAGACAGACAGACAGATAGACAGACAGACAGACAGACAGACAGACACACACACACACACACACACACACACACACACACACACACACACGCACGCACCCCATATGTATGTATGTATGATATTTTAATGTAAGACCAAAGAGTATAAAACAAGTTACATGACAACCAATCATTACATGAAGCCAATTAAAGTCTTTGCTTATGTGCTGTGATGCCTACCTCTGAACTTGAAGCTCTCAAAATCTCAGAAAACAATAAATAGGAATGAGAAAGGAGATGTAGAGGAGTAGTACAGAAGCAAACATTTACCAGATTATAAATTAATGCAAGTTAGAGAGCAAAGATGAAATGATATAAGCCATGCTTCAAGTTTGTACTGACTAGGTACACTCGACATTTACATTTCTGAATTAAGGTAGTTTTTACTTTGGCTATGTATCACCTAAGACTATGTGCAACATGTATCAAAAAATGTATATTTTTATTAATAAAAATATTTATATATTTTTATTATTATAAGTTGTGCTTATTTAATATACAGCATGCACTTGTGTACCAGCATTCTCAAGTGATAGCAAAATTGTATTCACCTTGCAATTCTTGCACGTTTATCTGGAGGAGTCGTAAAGAAGACCTACTTGGTTATTTGACACTTTTCTTTTTCTATTTTATACCTTTCTTATTATGTAATACATATTAATGGCATTCACTTTCTCTTTAGATGGTAACACTTCTACACATGCAGTTGGTGTGCATTGACCTTGTCCACCTACTATTCCTCTATCAGCCCCAACCCTTGTCAGACCATTCCAAGTTACAAGAATTATTCCTCTGTTTTCAAGTGAGAAGCCTCTGGGATGTGGAAAAATACATTCAAAAGAAAGGACCATTAATTTTCAAAGGCTTGGATCAAGAAATATGAATTCAGGTTGAATATGAAAATTGTGTATCTTCAAGTGAGTTTGTCATCCACATTGTACTTCAGTCTGCTATGAATAATCAACAATAATTATTTTCAATTCATTTCCCCCTTATATTTCTGGGTTCTATCATGAACACTAGGATCCATAGGTTATATTAGTCAGGCTTGGAAAAATAAATCAGAAGCCACTGTAAGTATTTCATACAGGAAACAATATAATATTCAGAATTGGTGCTGGTCGCTTTGTGGGAAGAATTGAAAGGACTAAAATAAGGAAAGTCAGCTTCAGTGCTCGGGTTCACCTGAGGATCCTGTGGGAATCTGGAAATCTTAACTGGATCAGGAATTTTAGCAAACCACAGTCAAGTGGAAGACTGAGGCAGGAGATTTTCAAAGTGTGGCCACAAGTCCCAGCTGATGCTGCTGATCCTCCTGTCTACCATCCCCAATGGCAAAGCACCATGGCATCTGCCACTTCCTTCCTCCAGGCCTCATGCAGCACCACTCACTGGAGGAAACAAGCCCCAAAAGTATAGGAAATAGTCTGAAATGTAGTTCTCAATTTTCTAGCCCCTGACATACAAGAAGAGCACACAAAAGACCCTGTGAATGGTGCTGAGGACCATCTAGCACATGAAGCTCCCGAGGTAAAAGGTTATTCAATGGTTTACATCAGTAAAAATAGAATTATTAGTTATTTGCTTTTGTGATTCTTAAAAGATCAATGTTCAACTCCTCTGAAGCACATTTGGGGTTGATATTATTTGGCCATAATTTATTCCTTGAATTCATGTTCTAGAAGCTTAGCTCCATTATGGTGATACTAAGAGGTGAGAAAGCCATTAAGAAGTAGGTCCTAGCAGGGCATCACAGGCCACTAGGAGATTGACCGTGACAGGAATGAAGGTATTTGTTCTGGGGTCCTAGTTAGTTCTAAAAGAGTCATTATAAAAGAGAGGGACTAGCCCCTTCCTGGCCTTTCAGGTTTCCCTCCCACCATATAGTCCATCTCCTGCAAACATTCCCACTGTGACACCATCCACAAGGATATGATGCCACCAGGGAAGCCCTCACCAAAGACCAAATCAATGGCATCCCACAATCTTGGACTTCCGGCCTCTAAGTCAGCAAGATAAATAAGCCTCTTCCCAGTGTAAAACACCAACCTTGGGTATTTTGTCATAACAACAGAAATCCAGCCATGTGCAGAGGTTTTTCAGAGACAGGTGATGCTCCTCTTCCCCCTTGCAGTTATCCCTAGAAATCCATGCATAATATAAACAACATTAAAGCAGGTATGGAAGATCACGGGCAAAGCATAAACACATAGAGTCCCAGACTCAGCAACAGGAAGGTGTGTGCCACAGCCCTGGTGACCTGAGTACCGATACACTTTGTTCTGACCAGCACGGACCTGGCTCTAAGCCAGACCGCTGAAGAATAAACGTGTTGCAGTTTGACCTGCAAAGACAAATCAATCCATGTAAATTCCAACATTAATCCTGATCAACGCCCACCCAACAAATACCATTGAAACATCTATTTCATATTCTGCATGTGTTGTGCTTTCCCTCTTAATGATAAATAATTAATAATGTGAATTGTGGGCTTAAAGTGGATGGGGAGAATAATACTTAAAAATCTTGCATTGCAGATCCTGCTTTTTATTCCACTCCTTCCACACCCCCAGTTAGCTTTCCACCCTGCCATTCAGCTTGATATTTCTAAAATTTAGAGCCTACTGTATCTCATTTGTTTAAAATACTTCAACATGTTTTTTTAAAAAAATTAATTATTTTGACAATGCCTACAGACATTTTAGGACCCAGGTTTTAAATTCCTTATCAACCTTTTAGCTTCATTTCATAACATGCTCTTCAATTATAAATGGATTTATGAGTACCTACCTATGTATATTGTAGGAAAATCTAAATAAAATGACAAAGACAAACCACACAGATGTGCTGAATAAATCATCCTTCAGAATGTGTATATGTGGATATTTGTCTTCAACATCCATAGGTACCTCTTGAGAAAATGAGGTGAGATTTTGATATCTGTGGTACATTAAGAAATTGAGGCTAGAGTTGGTTATATAGCTCAGTGGACTAGGCACCTGCTTAGGCAAGCTCAGGAACAGGGGTTCGATTCCTGGTAGCTCATGCCATGCCAGCCCCACCCCCAACCATGCTGAGCCTGCAGTGGAGTCAGGCCGCAGTGTTGTATGCCTGTAATCCCAGCGCTGGGGAGGCTGAAAACAGGAGGATCACTAGCAGTCCAAGCTTCATAGTGAGACCATGTACCAAATACATAGAAAAATAAAGTTGAGGCTCAAGGAATTTAGCTTGTTCAAAGTCCTATATTTAACAAGTGGAGAAGGAGTTAATACCTGAATCAATCTTTCAATGAAAGGTACTGTATGACCTAATACATACCACTTACTTTCCTATGAATGTATGAAAAGTTGCACTTCAACTGGGGGCTGTTCTCATCTCCCCACTGCCATGTGTCCCTGCTAGATAGTTCTCATTTTCCCTCAGGTTCATGCCCTGAACACAGTGGGCTGATTCTGCAAATGGTTTTTGAGCTACTTTGTCAATAGGTTTCTGGCTATATGCTATGAGCAGCAGTTATGGATGGATGGGAGACAGAAGTAGGAGGGGAATCTAGGCCTCTCTCTCTCAGGCCTAGCAGCAGTGACATCTCTTTAACATCCGGCTCTTCCTGGTAACTCCCAGTCATGATGTCCAAATGCTGATGCTCTGCTAACACCATCTTCTAACAGCACGTACTGGGTAGAGGCTGTTACAGAATTTCTGTTATGGAATCTCTCCTCTCCTCTCTTCTCCTCTCCTTTTCTCTCCTTTCCTCTCTTCTCTCATACAAATATTCACTGCTGTCTGTCTCCTCTTTGTCCATCCTAACAGAGCTTTACTTTGTCTACTCTTTTCCATCTTAATAGAACATTGATTTATTGAATGTGACAATGAATCAGCTTAGAAGACTACATGTTTTGTTTTTTTTATGTAGGGTTTCACCACGCAGCTCTGATTCATAGTGGTGCTCCTGTTTTCTGCCACCTCAGTGCTGGGATTACAGGTGTGTGCTACCATGCCTGGAGTCTACCACTGGCTCAGTGCACCCGGGGGTGAGGGGAGGCTGTGCAGCATGCAGTACCAGGGATCAAGCCCTGGCCCCTGCTCTTGCCTAAGCAAACTCTTAGTCTGATGAGCTATCTCACTGGCCCCAGTGAATGCAATTCTAAACTGATACAAAGTTAAACTTCTGCCTCCATGCATTTATCAGTTCTTTAGTTCACTTAAAGCTAATATATGTCAAATATCATGTAAGAATATGGATAAACCTGGGCATGTAGAATTAAGAAAATTAGTCCTCACCTTTAAGGATCTGATATCTTAATGGCAAGTCAGAGAAATGGGTTAGTAAAATCATGTTGCAATTGAGTATGATAATAGCAACAATCAGAATATTTAGGAGCACCAAGAAGGAGTGAAACTCATACTCTTGGCATCAGGGAAAGTTCATAATAGAACTGAACCTCTGAAGATTTAGGAATTACTAGGTACAAGGTGCTGCACCAGAGAGGGGCTGGCTGGAAAAGCATCAGGGGTAGAAAAGGAGACAAGGGATTAAGGACCCTGTCAATCTGCATCTGGAACTCCAGTAGTCAGTGTTCATTCATAGGCAAAGGACAAACCAGAGAGTGGTGACAGACAAGGAGGTGAATCGTGATTTGGTTATTATGGAGCTTCCTTCATCATGACACAAACTCACACTTCATCCTGAAGGCAAGCAGGATCCTGATATATTCTGTGTGCTCTATGCCTATAATCAAACCATAGGGAGGTTGAGAAAAATAAGAAAGCTCCTAGAGTCTCGAGACCCCTCCACCCCTCTGGAGCCAGCCCAGGCCCAGCGCGTGAGTGAGAACTTTCACCACGCTCTCCGGACCCCTCCAGACTCAGCCCAGGCCTGTAATACAGGCCTGGAGTAAACTACAGCTGAATTCCCTGCAGAAAGGCTAGGGGCCAGAACCACCCAGCTAATCCAGGAGCAGAACATCTTGCCAGAGGGACACAACAGGTTCACTTCCAAGAGCTACAGCAGGAAGAAGCTGAGCACAACAGCCGGACTCAAGCCAGGCACAACTGGATGAATTCAAACTTCGCAAATTTGCACTCGAATTTCAGTAAGTGCAAAGGCTACAACTGCACCAAAGCTCTACACCGAAGGTGAGAGGACAGTGCTATACAAAATGACAAAGAGAAGGAGCAAAATGTAATCTCAGTCCCTGAGCTCACCCGGAGCAAGTGCAGAAGACACTAGCACAGAAGAAATTAGGAACCACAGAGCTGAAATGTCTGAATTAATAGCTTCTAAAGTAAAGAAACAACTGCAGAAAGGTATAGAGTAATTCAGACCAGAAATAACCTCTGAAATGAAAAAAGAAATCTCTGCATTAATAGTGTCTGAAGTAAAGAATCAAATGCAGAAACATATATAGTAAATCAGATCAGAACTAATCTCTGAAGTAAAAGAATTAATAACTGCTTCTCAAGAAGATACTGATAAAAAATAGAGATAAGAAAAATGATGGAATCTTTGAGTGAGCAATATAGGAAAGAAATAGATCACATGAAGCAGAGTCAAAGAGATATAGAGGAATTTAAAATCTCAATCACAAGCTTGCAAAACCATTTGAGTGAAAGTGAAGTTAGAGTTTCAGAAAGCTCCTAGATATAATTTTTATGTACTTCACAAATTAGGCTACCGATTTTGTTAGTAAACTGTAGACTATATACAGAATATAGAAATGAGGGAGCTAAATTGAAAACTATTCATGGACTGTAACTGATAAGATCAACTCACTGGTGTATGATTGGAGACAGGGCACTGGACAAAGGAGAGGGGATTAAGCAGCATCAAGTGGTATTAAAAGATAAGAAAACATCAAAGTGATAA
Source organism: Octodon degus (assembly GCF_000260255.1). Lineage (NCBI taxonomy): Eukaryota > Metazoa > Chordata > Mammalia > Rodentia > Octodontidae > Octodon > Octodon degus. The sequence continues at coordinate 19,010,005 of NW_004524582.1, forward strand.
TTCAGTTCCTTAGCTGAATGATAGCACTACAAACTGACATCAGGAAATAGTAAGGACATCATTTTTGCTGGATGTAGATGCAGAATTACCTCAGGTACACTAACCAGCTCAATTGAAATAACCTGAGAGACAACGACAACAAGGAAGATGTGCAAATGTTTAGGATTGGAGAACATCTAGCAGGAGCATGGAAACTAGCCAGGGCCCCAGGAGACTGGAAAACCCCAAAACCAGCTTCACAGTTTTATTGCAACCACATATCCGTGTAAAATCTAGTTGGCTTGCAGGGGGCTATTCCAAGAGGCAGAACACAATTTGGCGATACTGTGTGCTATCTGGTAGAAGTATGTGGTACCGTGAGAAGCATCCATCTATTATCACATCGTGCCAGTGCCAAACAGTGACCGGGGTATTTGGCGGGATGTTAGAAGTCCAACACAATCAGAATACAACCAAGACAGTACTCCTAAACTGTGTTAAAGATTCCCATTTAAATAGTGCAATGACAAAGGATTTTTTGACATTGTGAAATATTAGCTTATGTATATCAGAACTACTAATGACTTTTAATGTTGCTCGGGTCACTTAATCTATTTGAATATGATTTCCATTTCCAAATACATACTTTAATATATGTGTAGTAAACCAATACTGTAATGGTTGATACACTGTATCAATAGCCTTTGAGAAGTTTAAAGTTTATCTATAAGCGCCACATGATAGGGTGTAGAAGACATGACCTGGGGTGGCTATTGATGCTCCAGGCTGTTGCAATGGTTGATTCATTGTTGTCAACTTCAGAAGTGTAGAAGTTTAACTAAATGACTCAGCAGGGCAACAGGATCCTCACTTTGAGCCTATACAAGAGGAGGGCATGGAGATGATGTGAGTGCTACACCCAACTTTGAGACTGCTTACAATACAAAGGAGGGAAAGAGGCTCCCCCCACAATTTGTTCTTGTTGCTTTTGATGTCTTCTGCCTCCTTCAACTGTGGTCTCTCTGCCATGCTCGCCTGCTTCAGAGCCAGCCAATTATGGACTGAAACCTCCAGGAACTGTGAACTAAATAAGCCTTTCCTTCCTCAATTTTGGGAGTAGGCTATTTTGTCTCAGCAACTGGAGAAAAGTAACTAACATACGTATTTTGTTAGTAACTAAGTAACTAAAGATGCATACATAAAGTAACTGAGTATCCTAACTAAGTTAACTGACGTAATGGAAACCCAGATAGTGTTAGAAATGCATAGAAGAATCTTAAAGGTGGGAATCTGGGATAATTCACATATAAGTGATTCAATGATGAGTGGAACAGAAGTAGAGTGGCCATGGAGTAGGAATGCAATCAGGACTGAATTTCTTCCTGGAAGCCAAAGGAAGAAAGCAAGAAAGACGTCATAGAGTGGACTCAAGAAACAGCTTGTACTCAGTTCATTGTTTGGGGAGATCAGCAGAAGCTTTGCTGGACCTAAGTCATGAGAAAGCAGGTAGCTGAGAAGCCAGCTGAGACTGCAGCAGGCTTTTACTAAGACTGGCTATGCTGTGCAGAGAGCAGAGAAAGAACTCCCCATATTTGCCTCTAGTCCGTACCCCTTTCAAACTATTTGGAACATTATTAATTGTAAGGGTTCTTCATCCAGCACAAAAGAGTAGTGGGAGAAAGTAAAATATCCTTTATTGCTCTGTGCAGGACAGCTGCCAAAGAGAAGCAAGGTCCCTGAGGAGGAAGCAGGCTGGCCTAGAATTTATGGGGCTGGGTTGGCGGTGGAGCTTGTGGGGGCTGCGCAGTGTGGTGTCCTAACAGACACTGACTGGGGAAGGCTTTTTGGGTGTGCAGAAAAACAAGAGGAAGTTCTTGGTTAATCTGGGGACAAAGACAGAAAGTAGTCTAGGAGCATCTCCTCTGGTCCTGGGATCCCTGCTAGTGTTTTGTAGGATAAGGATTTTTCTTTTTTTTTAGGATGAGATACACAATCAATAAAGAATATAAGTTTATTATGTGTTTAAAAGCAAAAGTAAGAGGAAGAAACACAGCAATGCTTAGGAAAGTGGCTCAAAACCATATATACTTGGTTGGATTCTGCACAGAGCTACAGAAAGTCTTAATTTAATAATATACCTAAAGGTTTCTTTTTCTTTAAACAGAGTACAAAATTGGTAAACTAGAGTTCTTTGTTTCCTTACATGCATTTCTAAATGGTAACATGTTTCTTTATGTTTTCTCTCTGCCAGAATTACCCAACCTTTTATAAATGTCCGTTTGAAAGTCAACAAAGGAAATGTTCACAAATAAATAAATATGGAAATTGGCAAGTTTTGATTATATCCCAAATCAGAATCCACTTAGCCGCTATTTCCTTTATCGTGCACAGAAGTATCTCTTGGCTCTGTAGATGTTGTGGAACTCTTTTCATATTCCTTCTTCTAAGTAAATAAAAACGTGGCGATCGCCTCCACCTCCCACAAAGCCAGCTCGCTAGCATCAAAGCGGGAGTCAAAGTTGGAGCACTCAGACTCACCCACATGGCCACTGACGGTATTGCTCCGATCCTGAGCATTGAAATTGCTTTCCTATTTTTGCAATCAAGTCTGATGTTTACAAACTATCAATGCTATGGAGAAGAGTGGTATCAGCTGCCATGTTTTCAACACAAATGTTTCCTATTAGTAAAGACACAAATTCAGAAATGTGGTATAAGAAATGCTTGCAGAGCTTTGCTGATCTTATTCCAAGCAGCAACGCATCTCATTTTTCTATTTGATGTTCACAAAATACTCTTATTGCTCAAAGAAGGAATAAGCTTAGATACTATGTCTGATTAGAAGGAACTTTTTGTTTCTTCTAGACTCCATGTATGCTAGAAAAACTTTCATCTACGAGCGTTATTGTGTGAGCTTCTCATTGCGGAGACAAAAATACCTACCAAAGCTAAAGGCAGAAAGGATTATTGGGCTCATTGTCTGTAATGGTTTCAGCCCATGATTGACTCATTCCAAGGAAGGGCAGCTTCCCAGAGGCAAATAGTTCATGGCAGGCAGAAGACAGCAGAAGCAACAAGGGGCCTTAACAGTATCTTTCTGTCCTTTTGTAAATTTTATCCAGAGTGCAGTAGCTCAAAAATCAGATGACAATGAGGCAAGTCCAAAAGTTAAAAGAAGCACTTTATTTTAGCTGGTACCCAGCGGCGGTCTCTATGCAAGGTGCAAAGAGGTGTGCCAAGCATTAACAAGGTGCAGTATTTAAGCTTGAAAACAGCAAAAACAGGGAAGGGGTGGAGAAGAAGAAGTGGAAGCGTCATTAGTTCATTGGGTGGTCCCATTGAGTGGGGTGCTGTCAGCAATCATGGGGTACAGCGGTCATTGAGATAAAGTTTGGGGAACAGTTATCATAAGACTTGGGTCATAGCAGGGGAGGAGTTGGGTTGGGTAGGCGCATACAGAACAGGAACTCGGCGAGGTTAGAAGGGCAACAAAATGGAGTCAATTTTGAGTCAATTTTGACAGGGTATAACACAGAGCACTAAAGGTGGGTAATATTCACACCCTTCATCAGCGCCCTTGATCCTAGAAGTGCATCATGAATCAGTCCCAGCATCACACATTCTTGATCCAGCCACCTCTGAAAAAGCCCCACTTAAGGCTGCATGAGGCTCTGGGGGCTCTAGACACAGCCATTGCAATCACTAGGGCAATCTCATGGTACTTTTATTTCTCCACCGATCATGGTACACTCAGCCTTACAGAAAATTCCTCCTTTGTCCCTTTTCCTCTTCATCCTCCTCCTTTCTTCCTCCATCTCCCCTATCCCTCTTCCTCCTCTTCCTTATATTTATCTTCCTTGTCTTCTTTCTTCTAATTGTGGCTGAATATGCCTTCATCTATTTTTCAAGTTTCAATGTGAACCTATGGATTGAGTTTGCTCCAAGCAATAATTCATCCTCTTTAACATACCAGCCATATACTTCAACACCTGCATTAAAATCGATGTGAAAAAAAATCAACTAATTATCTTTATTCCCAAATGTATTCTCATTGCAAAATAATTTTGCAAAACGATGCTACCATCTTATCTATCTTCAGATCCAGAAACAGCAGTCAGTTCTTCTTGACATGGCTACACCACAGCAAACTACCTATCACATCTTCCTGAATTTTCCAAGAATGTGCTCATGTAATTCAGTTTGTCCTCTTCATCTCCAAAGCAATCCCCATGATGATTCTAAAGCCCATCCCCTAGGCCAAACCCAAGCCTCCTCTCTTCCTTTCTCTCTCACAGGTCCTTTGTAACAGAGTTACACAATGCAAAATAAAAATGCTCATGTAGTAACATAGAAAACTTCTATTGATTCCCAGTAACTTAGAATAAATGGTCCAAAATTTTAACAGGGTTTAAAAGTTTCTTCAGTCCCAATTCCCAAATGATTTCTCCAAATTTATCTGCCTCTTAGTTCAGTTTTTCAAAAAGTTGAATACCTCTATTTGTAAAGATGTGTCCTATGCACATGTGAATCGCTATAGCAGCTATAGTGTACTATCAAGCTCATAGATACCTTTCAAACTTGGTAAAGAAAACTGCAAATGCTCACCATTTCTCTGTTTTCCTTTGTTTGACATAATATTAGACATGGCACCATAAACCAGGTTGCAAAAAATAGAATATGGAAGAGGTCATGCCTGCCATTGCTAGAGTCCCGCTCTAACCACAAGGTCCTGAGTTCGATTCCCAGTACCAAAAAAATAAAAAACAAATAAATAAAATGGTGTGCATAAGGTGAGAAGAATCAAGTAAAAGTTTCAGATACTTAGAATAGGATTGAAGGAAGACAGACTTCATGAAGACTTGCAACTATGGTGTGTGCCAGATATCAACTTTTGTTGTGCGTAGTCACTGAAATTTAGGGATTGTTTGTTATAGCAGTTTTTGTTGCATACCTCAACTATAGAATGACCTAAAAATTATTATTCTCAAACTACTTCAAATATTATTTCCAATGTGCTTTTATGTTAACATGGGTGTGCATTCTTACAAAAGCATTATATTTTATTTTTTCCTTGCCTTCCTAACACTGTCTTTTCTAAAAGTGTTTAAAATAGGAAAGATTGTTCAAAAGAAGATAATAGAACTGTTCTTTAAAAGATCAGTTTCATGAGAAAATGTGTTTGAGCACCGTTAACTAAAATATTAATAACTATATAAATTATATGATTTCCCTGAGCTTCAGTTTTGTCAGTGTTTCAATGAATATAGGGTGAGAACTACATGAAAATATGTGAAAGCTTGAATATAATTTTAAAATCATACAAAGCATTTAGTTAAATATTAATAGCTAGTATTGTAAAATTTATAAAATGAATTCTGGTTACCTGGTCTACTAACATGCACTCCTAGACAGCCTAAGGTTGTGAGCATAAGAAGGTTTTCCCACTGTACTGCACTGATAGCCTCTTGAATATCACTCACTGTCTTCTCATAAAATAGGAAAATCTTACAATTTACCAAAAAATAATTTCAGGGTATTAAAGACTCCCTAATAGTATCAAAGGATCTTCAGTGATACTTAGAAAAGAAAGCTATAGGAAGAAGGATGAAAAACTTGATCTTGAAAAATCACCATTTAGTTAAATATATCATTTTGATCCTACAAAATGAAAATTAAATACTAAGTCAAAGAGATCTTTCTTTTGTTCTAGGATAACCATGTATTCAAACTCAAACAAAATAAACACTGAAGAGTTCACAAAAATACAGACTAATTTTCAATTGCATATTGTCCTTGGAATTCTAAAGAAAAGTCTTGATTTCTCTTCTTATGGTACCAAATAAAAGTATTATTTATTCCATCAAACATGTAGGAAGGAAAAGCCATTACTTAACCACAGTGAGCTATCTTCACTTGTTCAGAGTACTGCATATATAACCACGTAAAAAAGGATGGTTGTATACAGTTTGTAAAATAAACACCTAACACATAATTCCTGAGTGCTACTTTTTTATTTTCAAGACAAAATAGTGATACAAAATTTCAAACAAAATAGGAAGAGTAACAATGATTAATACATTGCATATTTATGTCTTCCAAATAAATTCTCAGATTGCAGAATATAGGCATGAAAACCTGATCAAACAATATAAGCACAAACCTTTATTTTCAGTGAACTAATAAAATAGTAGAACAACTATCTTAAAAGTCTTGCATATGTATGCATCTATGTATGTACATATGTACATATAATTTTGGAACCAGGAAAAAAGCTTAGAACCTTGTGCTCTCCTGGAAGGCACTGTGCCACTGAGATAACCCCCTACTTACTTGTTTATTTTTCCTTTTCCCTTCCTTCTTTTTCGCTTTCCTCCACTCCAGTTTATCTGCTTTTGAACTATTTCTTCCCATTTCCCATATCTGTTGTACATTTTGGATCTTATTTACTTGTTCATCTTCATTCACTAGGGAGAAAATACTATATTCACACATGTGAGTCTGAATTGTTTAATGTACGAGCGTAGTCTCAAATTGCACCCATGTACCTATAGAAACCTCAAAATTAGCCTTCTTTATAGCTGAGTAGTGAGTACTCTGTTACATTAAAAATACCACATGATTTTTATCCATTCTGTGCTTGATATTTGGGTTGTTTCCCACATTCAACTATTTTAAATTGTCCTTTTATAAACATGGGTGCACATACAACACTGTGGTATGATGTTTTCATTTTTCTTGGAAGATGCTCAAAAGGAAAATAACTGTATTGAATAGGACCACTAATCCCAGTTTTCTGAGGAATCTCCACACTGAATTTCACAGTAATTACACTGGTCTACACTCCCAACATCAGTGTAGAATTCCCTCCGCTCACAATCTCACAGCACTTTTTTGCTGGTTGATTTGTTGATTTTAGCCATACTTTTTGGGCTGAGATGGAATCTCAGGGTTACTTTAATTTATGTCTCTTGAATGAACAGTGACGTTGAACATTTTTTCTTATATTTATTTGCTATTTGTATTTTTTCATCTGAGAAGTGTATATTCATCTCAGATACTTATTTTTGGATTGGTCTTTGAATAAATGGGTTTTAATTTTTTAAAATTATGTATATGTTTAGA
>NW_004524582.1:19017205-19024752 GCF_000260255.1 Octodon degus
AAATTATGTATATGTTTAGATATATAATCTGATAGATATTTATAAAGTCTATAATCAGATAGACTTTATCTGATAGATAAGTCCTTTGTCTGAATTCCTGGGATAAATTATTTCCCCACTCTGGGGGTTGTCTTTTCACTCTATTGGTGATTTCTTTTTATGTGCAAATGATTTTAATGAGATCTCAGATGTTGATTCTTTTAAGTATTTCCTGTTCAGTTGGGTTTTTGTTTATGAACTCTGTGTACACATATGTCCACAAGATTTCTATCTATTTTCTGTTCCAGTAGATTGAATATTTGTGCTTTCTTATTAAAGACATTGATCCATTTTTACTTTAATTCAGTGCATGGTGATAGATATCAACCTAGTTTTAGCCTTTGGCATCTAAAGAACAAGTTTTTCCAGCATCATCTATTAAAAAGACTTTCTTCCAGTGAACATATTTGGCTCCTTTTCCAAAGATAAGATGGCTGAATGTGAATGTAGTTAAGTTTACATTTTCTAATCTGTTCCACTGGTTCTCAGATCTGTTTTTTTTTTTTTTTTTCAAATAGCATGCTGATTTTATCAGAATAGCTTTGTTGTATAATTTCAAGTCAGAGATTGTGCTGCATCCTGCCTTGCCTTTGTTGCCTGGGATTGCTCTTGTTATTCTAGGTTTCTGCTTCCAAATAAAATTTAGGAAAGTTTTATTTAGCTCTGTGAGATATTATAATGCTATTTTGACTGGTAAATCATTTCATCTGTGTAGCATTATTTGGTGTATGACCATTTTCACTATGCTGGTTCTTCCTGTCCATCAGCAAGAGATATCTTTCCATTTCCTGATACTCTCTTCAATCTCGTTTTGAACAGTACAATAATTTTAAATATAGAGATCTTTTACTTCCTTTGCTGTATTGATTCCTAAGTATTTCATTTTTTGAATGCTATTATAAAAGATGGAATTTCATTAATTTCTCTCTCAGAGAATTTATTGTATGTGTACTAGAATGCTGTTGATTTTTGAGTGTTGATGTCTCGAATATTTTTCTCTTGTTGTTGGGAAAAAAATACCCAGCATCCAAATTGAAGAAAGGAAAGGTTTATTTAGCTCACTGTTAGTGGAGGTGTCAGTCCATACTTGGCTGGCTCCAAGGCAAAGTGGAACATGTCAAGGAACAGTCATTCATGGTGAGGAAAAAGCAAAGAGGAAAGGGAGGGGCAGCAGCTATGGAAGCTAACTAGCCTCTTTCCCCTCCTTACATTGCAATTCAGATTATCTGACACAGGGCGAGTGTACAACTCACGCCCATAATCCCAGGATTGGATCAAGAATTATTCACAAACTCTAGAAGCCACCTCTTGACTGCATGAGGTTTTGAGGGGACAACTAGATACAAACCATGACAATTGGCTTTGCATCCAACTACACTACTAAATTTGGTTATTAAATCTGAAAGTCTGTGGTGCAGTTATTGGGGTCTTCTGTGCAGCATATCACGTCATCTGTAAATAATGATAATTTAACTTCTTTTTCTATTCTTATTCCTTTCACTTTTCTCTCTTGTCTAATTTCTCCGGCTAATGTTTCCAGAACTATATTAAACAGAAGTGGAGATAGTGGACATCCCTGTCTTCTTTTCCATTTTAGAGTAAAAACTTTCAGTTTCAGTCCATACTGTGATATGGTTTGTTGTTTGTCATAGATGGCTTTTATCAAATTGAGGTGAAGACCATGTATTCCAATTTTCCATAGGGTATTTATCATGAATGAGTTTTGGACTTTGTCAAAAGCTTTTTCTGAATCTATTGAGATGATCATGTGATTTTTGTCTCTGGCTCTCTTGATATCATGCATTACTTGTATTAAATTTGCATATGTCCTCTGTGTTTACTTAAGCATGTTCTGTGAGCTAGTATATGGTCTACTTTAAATACTGTTCTATGTGCAGTTGAAAAGAATGTGTATTCTGATGATGTTGGTTGACACACTCTGAAAATATCTAGTGAGTCTATTTGTTCACAGGTTTGTTTCAATTCTGATATTTCTTTGCTGAGTATTTATCTAGTTGATCTATTTCTCATTATACACAATGGTGTATTAAGATCTCCCTTTACAATTGTTTTGTGGCTTATTTGATTTTACAAGTTTTTTAACAACTGTCTTATATGTAACAATTGGCTTTGTATCCAAATACACTACTGAATTTGAATATTTAGTTGTGCATTCTCATACTTCTTGTACATGCATTTATGATTGTTATCTCTTCCTCTTGAAGTTTCCTCCTAACAAGAATGCTTGTCTCTTTTGATCATCCTTGGTTTGAAGTTCACATTGTTTACAACCACAATAGTCACCTCTGTTTTTTTTCTTGGTTCCTGTTTCATGGAAGATTGTTTTCTATCCTTTGATTTTTAGTCTTCTTTTGAGTTAAAAATGTAGTTCTTATATACAGCATATTGTTGGATATGTTTTTTTGATACATTTTGCCAGTCTATTTCTTTTGATTCATGAACTGAGGTCTTTTACATTAATGGTTATAACTGATATGCATTTTGGCTCATCTTTGTCATGATATTTGCCTGTTATTGATTCTCTACTTTTTCCCTGTTTAATTGCTTGCCCTGCCTAGTGGTTTCTTTCTGTTATTGTTCTTGGAAGTGAGGTCACCCCATCTCTGTCTAGAATATTTTCAGTTTTCTTTGCAGGTATGGTTTGTCGGGTATGAATTTCCTCAGTTTCAATTTCTTATGGAAGTATCTTATTTCTCAGTTAATTTTGAAAGACAGCTTTGCAGGGTACATCAGTCTGGATAAGAAATTGTTTTTTTCAGGAATTGAAATACTTCACTCTAACCTCCTTATGACTTGAGGGTTTGTGTTGAAAATTATGTCTGTCATTATTTTGATGGGCTTTCCTTTATTGGTAATCATTTTTTTTCTCTAACAACTTACAGTATTTATTCTGGTGCTAAATTTCTAGAATAGTTATGTTGTAATCATTTTATTTTGTTCATGGCTGTTTGGAGTTCTATAGGTTTCATTTATTTTTACATCACAACTTGTATCCATGCTGGAAAAGTTTTTTAATTCTTCATTTCTGTGAAGTTTTTTTTTATGACATTTCACTATCTCTAGCTTTCTCAGTGACTCCTATAAATCTTACATTATTCTTCTTTGCTTTATCTTGTAGCATTTTTATGGTCTCTTGGTATTTTTAAGATAACCTTTCTTTTCATTATCACCAGCTGCGATTCTGCTTTTAAGATCTGATAATCCATCCTTTCCTTCACTCACTCTGCTGCATACACTTTCAATGGAAGTTTTAACCTCTTGGATTTCTGTCTGGATCTGTTTCACAGATTACATTTTTCTATGTTACATATTTTAGGTTTCCACCATTTGTAAACTCACCTATTATTTGTGTCTTCTTTAATGTATTTTATTTTAAGCACAAGTTTTTCTGTACAGGAGAGATTATTTTCCGTATAGTTTTTTCAACTTGTGTTTTCAACTCTTTTGCTATCATTTCAGAAAGTTTGACCTCCAATTTCATGTATCTCATTGTGCTCTAGGCTTGTGCTGGGTAGCCTGGGGGTCTGGGGATGCATTTTGCTTTTATGTCTTGTGATTTTCCCCTTAGAGGAGTGACTTTACCCTTCTGAGGGTGTGGGAGGTTAACATGATTCATCAAATGATGAATGAGGTCAAATATAGCAGAATCAAGGCTGGGGGTCAAAGGGTGCTCATCACCCACATTCTGGGATACTGTAGGACTCAGGAGGGAAAAAAGTGAAATAGAATACAAAGGAATAATCAATGTTTACACACTTGCATTGTTTAAATTCAAGAAATAGTTGAAGAAAGAGGATCACTAGAAGAAAATGAAAAAGAAAGGTAATAAATCTAAGCACTGAAAAAAAGGAAGAGAAAGCAAATGAAAAAGAAGAGAAGAAAAGAAACAAAGGGAGACCAGAAATAAGAGGGAAAAAAAATTCCCAAAACAAAATATAGCCAGAAAATGCAGCATAAAACAAGATAATATCTGGCCAGTTAGGAAAGGAATAGCTAGTCACACAGAGAAGGGGCAATAAGAGTGATATTGTCTGTCTCAGATCCCAGACATGTTCTGTGTACTCCAGCCAAGTTGTCCGTGGCAGTTATGTAGGGCGTAGAGCTGATACTTGCCTCTTTATGCAGGCCTAGGACTGGTGTTCTGTTGGTGGAACTCTCCAGAGTCCAACTGCTGGCTCTTTGATGCTGCTTCAGAGATTTCAACGTTGCTGATCATGATGATTAATGCACCCACCAAATGCATGTGTGCACCTGCCCTGAGACATTTTTTAACACATATAGAATATTCTAGAATGATCCCTTGCTTATAAAGTTGTTTCTGAGAAGCACTGTTGTTAGGGATACATGCAAAACACCTTATTTTGAAACAGAAAAACCTGCCTCCAGTTCATATAAACATAATAACAATAAAGCAGTGTGGACCACTCTTTTCTGTGCTGAAGAACATTTTAAGTGCTCTCTTGTTCTCAGTGTTTTCTTACAACGGTGTCTGCAAGCTATATGTAACTCTTATTCTCCTTTTGCAAACTCTAGATTTGTGTCTCTGAGATTATTTCATTTACTAAAGTCTAGCGAGGTAAGTTTATCACTCTCGCCATGGCCCCAGCTTTTGGGAGATTCTCAAAATTAAATTTTTCTCTAATTTAGATATTTGGCCAAACTTGGAGACTTCTTGTATTACAAGAAAGGAGCAAGACTAGAATTTAGGTAAGAATAATTTTCTATAATGTATTATTGAATACATTATAGAAAATATCAGTGAAGCAAATATCAGTGGTAAAATCAAACAAGAAGTATATCAAAATTCTGATATTTGACATTAGAGTTTATCTATTTTTTAAAATATATTTGGTTGTTACAGGATTTCACCATGCAGCTTGGACTTGGTGATTCTCCTGCTTTCAGCCTCCCCAGGGCTGGGACTGCAGGTGTGTGCCACCACATCCAGACTCCAGCAGGCTCAGCCAACCTGGGGGCAGGTCTGGCACTGCATGTGGTGCAAGAGATTGAACCACAGGGCCTAAGCTTGCCTAAATAGGTGTTTTAGTCCACTGAGCTCTCTTGCCGGCCCCTTGTCTACATTTTTGCCTTAAGTCTTTTCCCCTATCTTTTAAAAAAATGATAATCAGAGAAAGAATCAGCTACATGAACGTCAACTTTAACTTTTTTAATTTTTCAATCATATATTTTATTGTACAAGTAATATCCTTCTCAAAGTACAGTTTTCTGTGGGCTGGAGGCAAGAAAATGACCTGCAGTACAAATATCATTCTCATTCAGTGAATATCGTTTCAAGCCATACTGTCACCATTTAGAAAGATTTACATTTGTGAAGAGTCTATCAGCTGGAAGCTGAAACAGTTTCCTAAGTCTTCCACAATGAGTTACACAAAATTCATGACTTAAATCAATATTTTTAAAGGACATTTTTTTTTCCAAAGAGAATAGGAAAATGATATCTTCTAGTTTCTAGTGGCTCCATGCTTGAGGCTATCTGACTCCGATGTCTGTCTCCTCCTTCACCTCATCTTGTGTCTCAGTGTTTTTATGTTTTTATTTTTTTTTTAATTTTATTTACTTATGTGTGTGTGTGTGTGTGTGTGTGTGTGTGGCCAGCTCAGCCCACCAGGGGGCGGGCTGGCTGGCATGTGGTGCTGGGGGATTGAACCGCGGTCCCTGGGCTTTGCTAAGCTTGTTCTAAGTAGGTGCTTTAGACCACTGAGCCATCTCACCAGCCCCAGTCTCAGTGTTTTTAAGTGTGTTGCCTTTCCAGTATGAATGTGGCAATTGATTCAAGGACTACCATAAGTCTAATGTGGCCTCAGCTTGAAATCTTTATCCCAGTTACAGCCAAGAAGACCTTTTTCTCAAAGGCACACACAAGAAGTCAGCATGTGATGTTTTTTGGGAACCACCACTCATCTAACACAGTAGCTTAGAGCTCAAAATCTAGGTTCTAGAACTTTATACATTTGGGTAGAAATCTGATTATCACCCATCAGTCCAGAGCACATTTCTCATACACAAAATTCAGGAGATAGTATTGTGACTGCTGCCTTGGATTTGGGGAAAAATCATGACTGGGAAGTGAAATCCACGGCACAGTGCATACCGCAAACTTTTTGTCAATAGCTAAAATTACTGGAGAGTGTGAAGCCTCATGTAGACAAGAGCATCAGGCCATCATCCAGCCAGAAAAAGTTTGACATGTGCTCATCATTGCCCTCTTGCTCTAATTGAACTAATTTTGTAAGATTGTTCAGTTATATTTCCATGAATATAAAGAAAAACTAAAAATTAATGAACGTTGTTTTATATTTTATATTGTTTCTTTCAAACAGACTTTATGTGGGAATTTATTTTGTGTCTTTTGATTCCCAGTTCAGATGAAGGCATTGATTGGGAAAGAATGGGACCATATAAATTGAAAACGGAGTATGTGGGAAGTCCCTTGTAAAACTGGAGGCATGGAGTCCCTGCATTCTAATGATTCTCCTTTGTAGCATGAATAGCTTCTCCACTGTAGGGTCAGGGGCATGAAGACAAATCAAAACTAAAACAGGGACCGAATTAGGTAATCTAGCTAATCCTGAAGAGAGGGAGATGAAAACAAGCTTTGCTAGAGAAATTCTCTTGTGAAATACATCAAAGTAAGGATTAGAGAAAGAGGGAAAATCACGATAAAGGAAGGCACCAAAGTGCCTTGGAACTTGCACCACGACACCAGTAAAAGGTCTAATAGGCAGGACACAGGGAGAAAGTGAAGTGCATAAACAATAAGATATCCCTACCGCCAACAGAATGTAGGAAAAGCAAAGGGCATGCGGGTTCACTATAAGTCACTATGCACTCATACCTAAGCATTCACATATAGGTATAGATATAAAGATAAAGATGATATAGATGTAGATATAGATATATAGATATAGATATGTGTGTGCTCACTCTAGAGTCTCTATATTATTCACTCTAGAGTCATTGTAGAGTACAATTAATATTTACACACATTCCCTTAATAACTCTAAGCAAACCATGAACAAGGTGTTCACTTGCCAACTAGCCACTCCCAGCCACCTCAAAGATAAGACCTTAAGAGGTAGGTCAAGGGCAAGTAAACCCACAGTGAGAAGCTGTAGGGAGACAACTGTAAAAATGATGTTACACGTAAGTTCCCAGAAACCAATCCGGTTACACCAAGTTCAGGGTAGTGAAGGGCAGGGAGGGTCACTCACCCTCAATAAAAGCAACGGAGACGAAGGGGCCCATGGATCCCCCATCATTCCACAGCCCCCAACTATGACCCTTTCTTATCAGTGTAGCTATCTATATTCTCCTTTCCTCCTGCTCCTTTTCCTCTCCAGGAATGAAATGTCTTCACTTTGTTAAACTTTTTTATTCTAATTTTTTATTGGGACTGAGTTTACGTCACCGATGGCCTTGTCTGGACAACACAGCAGTGGTGACTGTCTCTCTGATAGGACATCATT
>NW_004524582.1:19025487-19026961 GCF_000260255.1 Octodon degus
TTCTACGGATTGATAGAGTATACACAAATTAAATATAGATTGTGGAGAATAACAGTGAATGTAAATTACAGTGAAATTAATAAGGTGACAACTGTATCAGCAGCTATTGTATCAGATGGGACTTTGTTATTTGATGATTTCATAGATCATGTGGTATTTGATATAAAGTCACTGATCTGGCAAATATCTTTTTCTATAGCTCCACCAACAACTTCTAGCAAAAGCCAGCTAGCTTTCTGCTGGCAAGGTTAGCAATATACCCTCACTGTCTTACTCTCCAGTTGTACATTAGAACTTAATTGGCATGGTTTTATAACACCTCCTCTCCTAGGAACAATCACACTGGTTCATTTCATTGTTGAAACTACACTAATTTGACCTACAGACAAAGGTGTAGCATTGCAGTTGACTTACTAGTGAGAAAATTGCATGTCAAAGGGAAGGGAATGCATGACTCCAGGGGTCTTCTATATTAGTGAAATCTCCAGTGATTCAGTGTTGTGCAGCACATAGAGATACACATCCTAAAAAGAAGGAAAGGTTTGTTTTATCTGGTCCAATTTCTATAACCAAAACAGAAGCATAAAACCCACAGGTTCCTTTGGATTAGTAGGTAACATATTCCTCCAAACCAATTAAAGATTTATTTAAAAGCTATTATTTTTCAGTAAGGCCCATTATAGGAGAAGGCTCTGCAAAA
Organism: Octodon degus; assembly: GCF_000260255.1. Classification (NCBI taxonomy): domain Eukaryota; kingdom Metazoa; phylum Chordata; class Mammalia; order Rodentia; family Octodontidae; genus Octodon; species Octodon degus. The sequence continues at coordinate 19,026,188 of NW_004524582.1, forward strand.
GGTCCTGGTTGTTGCGCAGGCTGGTCTACCTGGGTCAGCAGATTCAACTAATGCTTACAGTCACTGGCAGTTAGGGATGCTGCTTTGTGCTGTTGTGAGCCCCTGTAATCAGCTGTAATGTGGGTCTTTATGATTTTTTACCAAGACTCTGCCATCATTTATAGGTAACTCTTCACTTTTTTTAAATTAATTTTATTGAGAAAAAATTGTAATGTGACAACTTCAAAAACATCATATCATAGTGATATATGTATACCTATGTTTATAGCAGCACAATTTGTGATAGCCAAATCTTGGAAACAACCAAGATGCCCATCACCTGTGGAATGGATGAAAAATAAGTGGTTTTATACAATGTAGTATTATTCAGCTATAAAGAATGATAAACTTAAAGCATTCATATCTAAGTAGATGCCACTTGAAGATATACCCATAAGCAAAATAAACCAGACCCGCATGTGTAAATATCGTATAGTCTCCCTAATGTAAGAACTCAAAAGAATAAAAATAGGAAGGTATAACACAATTAAAAGGAAAGCAAGAACTCAAGGATTAGACAACAAAAGAGGACGAGGAGAAAAGCTAGGAAACATGACAGGGGCAAAGCTATACATTTTTTTCCATAATTTTATTGAGAAACAAATAGCAGTGAGACAGTTTCAAACCAAATTGGTAGGACAATTTCAATAATTAACACATTGCATACATTCTTCCTAGTGTTTACTTGCTGTACAAGATGCGGTCTTCATATCCTATTTACAAACACCATTAGAA
>NW_004524582.1:19028543-19034700 GCF_000260255.1 Octodon degus
TAATACTCCATTGTGTAAAAATACCACATCTTTTTCATCCATTCACCAGGTGATGGGCATCTTGGTTGTTTCCAAGATTTGGCTATCACAAATTGCGCTTCTATAAACATAGGCACACATATATCCCTATGATATGATGTTTTCAGATCCTCCGGGAAAATTCCCAGTAGAGGAATAAAAGCCATACATTTATACATACAAGATGGGTACGGCATTGACCCTGAGAACTATCGGCAGGTTGTTGAAACTAGCAGTTACTTGGTAGGATTCTCACCCTGACTAACTATATAAGCTGATACATGTGAACTGAGCGACTGCACTGAATAAAGCAATGTATAATAGTGGGGTCATGCTTGCACTGCCTGATAGTCTGGTCTTCTAAATACATACTGCTTGTCATGACATACCAACTCTTCACTTTTTGAAAAATCCCTCTCAACATATTATAGGACCTTAGAGACTAAACACTACTCTTGGTCACCTCGTGATCTTGAGCCTGGAGCTTCCTATTATATACTGGGTGTTATCTGACCCAGCAAGACACACATTTATATGTCCTTAACAAACAGAAGTGTGGTATGCATGATCAATGGGAAGCAAATCCTGAAAACACAATTTAGAAGAAGATGAAGCCCAAATGTCCGTGCTCCCATCCCTGATACCCTGCCTTCTCTTGCAGCCTTCACTGATGGCTTTGCCAAAAGACCTTAGAATACATAAACAAAAGAAAAATATGAGTTCCGACTTATAGGTGGTTTTGCACAAGTATTCAGGTATTGCAAAATGTGGGCAGCTGCAGTGCTGCAAACCTTTACTTGAACATCCCTAAAGGTCAGTAGTGAAATTCCCAGTGGGAGAAATGTTGAACTGTTCACCTGGTTACCTACTCTGTTTGGAAAGATAAATAGGCAGACTTGTGATTATATATAAATTGTGAGCCATAGCTCAAAGGCCCAGTAGTTGGAAAAAAATATGCTTTGGGAATGATATAAATAGTTCTCTGCTGTTTTTATTGTTTTACTTTTCCAGGGGTGGGTGTTGAGACAAGGTCTCACTATGAAGCCCACGCTGAACTTGAACTTGCTATATAGCCGAGCCTGGCCTTGACTCACAGTGATCCTCCTACTTCAGAATCCAGAGTGCTGGAATTACAGACATGCACCACCACACTTGGCAGTTAGATCTCTCTTAATGGGAAAAAATAAGAAATTTGTGAATGATCATATGTGAATAAAATCACTTGAAGGCTAGTAATTTCAGCAGGGCTAAAAAATCAGGAGAGAGACAGAGACACGGAGACACAGAGAGAGAACAATATCCAATGCAAAAGGAGGCAAACTCATTCCCAAGTCAAAGCTATTAGTTCATCCTTGACGGTGGAGCATGCAGCATGTGAATGCTCACCAAAGCGTAACCCGAGCAGGAAAGAACTTCAATAACCAAGTTCATAAGATGTCCCACTCCATAGATACCATCATTCTCATTTCTGGCATCACCGACATTGTCCACTGAGCTCATGATCAAAGGGACTATGGTGACAGGAATATAAGTTATGTATGGATTCAGCCATAGGGACTTCTGGTAACCAAGATCTGTTTGCTGCACTTATTGAAAAGTGCTCATTCTTCCAGGAGAATAGATCAATATTAATCTCCAATATAGTACCATTCCTAAAGGTTATCAGCCAGTCACCCAGCAATAATCAACAGGTTGACTACACTGGTGCAATTAAATCATTGAAGGATAGGTACTTTTTTTTTAACCTGGAAGAGACATTTACTCTGGATGTGGATTAGTCCTCCTCACATGTCGTACCTCGTTCGAAACTACCATCAGTGGATTTACAACCACAGGGTTCCACATAGCATCAACACTGATTGAAACAGGGTAAGGAGTGTACATCAGACCTGTTCTTACTTCATTGAGAGTCCCATATTCTACACCATCCTCAAGCGCTTTGCTTGATCAAACTGCATAATGGTCTTTAAAAGAGTCAGTAACAGCACCAGCTCAATGCTAATACCCTTCAGGACTAAGGCAAGATATTCTTATGCCTTGACTGTCTCTCCTAATCATGTTGAAATTTAGTTGTCATTGTGATGACACTGTCACCTCCAAGAAGTATTTAGATCATGAAGGCTCATCAAGAGGGAACTGAGGGAACACATTTGGAAATGAGTTTGCCTCCTATTGTACTGTGTATTGTTCTCTCTGTCTCTGTCTCTGTCTGTCTCTTTGTCTCTCTCTCTCTCTCTCTCTCTCTCTCTCTCTCTCTCTCTCTCTCTCTCTCTCTCTCTCTCTCTCTCTGTCTCTCTCTCCTAACACCACTGAAATTACTAGCCTTAATTCATTTTATTCACATCTGATTTTAATATACTCATTTTAGCATTCATTTTCTCTCCCAGAGTCTGAAGTCCAAAAGGCATTGTCCTATGATTAATCATTGCTGACAGTGGACTACTGTCAAGGTGTAGTGTATTCTTGGTCACATACTGAGTGCCATAAAATTAACAATTCACTTATGCTCACTCGGTAAACATGTATTAAGCCAGACATTTAGAAGATCTCACTGTTAAAAAACTCACTTTTGTATCCCTCATACCATTCTGTAAATGATTAGAGTCCATGCCCATCTCTTGATTATACAGCTTAAAACACTTTGGAAGAGTATAAGTTAGTAACCTTACTTTTTCCAAAGAGAGTTATGGTTAACTTCAGTTTAAATTACCTTGATGGCTCTAAAGCTATTTCTAACCTAATTTTAACATTCCAAGTTGGTATGTTCTGTTTCCAGAGAGTAGAAAACAGTTTAAAGAACCTGTGTACAAAAATGAATTATAAAACTAGTTTGTAAGCTGGATGTAATTTTGAGGCTATGCCAAAAGTCTTTTTAACATGATCCACGTACTCCAGCTTGGGGAAAAGTTTCCATATGATCTACTGATGGACATCAGAGAGCACAGAATCACTCTCCCAAGAAGAAATAGCAAGCATGCTACTGAGCTAGTTGACGCCAAGCCTGTGTGCCAGTGTGGGATTTGATTAAATGAAGTAATTATAATAGAATAGCTCAAGGTAAGCAATCTAGAGAAAAAAACAAAAATCCAGACTACTCCTCAGGCTAGGATACCAAGATATTAAATTTACCTTAATCAGTGGACTTTCTAATGAAACAAACATTTAAAAACAAAACTAAAAAAATTGAGGTGTTCTCTGAGTAAACATAGTATATTAAGTTACGATTGTTACAATGCAGTATCACAAACTGAGTGGCTTGAATAATCAAGATTTACTGTCTCACAGCTTTGAAGCCTGGAATTGCACGACCAAGTCGTTGGTAGGACAATGCTCCCTCTGAAGGTGCTGGAGAATGGGTGTGAATTTTCCTGTTTATGTGTCTCTGTCCTCAAAGTTTCCCTCGTTATAAAGGCAGGGTTTTCTTAAGGAAATCACGTTTTGATGAAGGGCCCACACTGCCTCGGGGTGACATTTTCCTCACTAATTACATCTGTGAATTCTGAGGCAGGGGGACATAGCATTCCCACTTTGAGGGGGTGGAAGTTAAGATTTCATTATCATTTTTGGAACACATGATTTAATCTGTAACACAGACTAAAAAAAAAAAAAAAAATTAAAGAAAAGTGCCCGTCAGGCAGGGTTTTGGTAGAGTGGTACGGAGGTTCAAGGTTCTCACAAACTGCACCAGCAGCCTCCCATACAAGTAGGCTGAACCGACCAGTAGGTTGAAGGCAATTTTGATTTTTGTTTTCTTTTTTGGTGCTGGGGATCAAACTTGGGAACTTGTGCTTACCAAGCAGGCACTTATGCCACTGAGCTATCTCCCTAGCCCCTGAAGATTATTTTGAATTCAGTATTTTTTTCTTTTGGCAATATTTGTGATCCTTTTATTATTAATTTTATTGAGAAAGAAATAACAATAAGAGTTTCAAACAGTTTAGTAGGACAGTTACAATAATTAATACATTAAATATTGTGGTCTTCATAGTGGTTATCCATAGTACAAGATGCAGACATGATATCTTGTCCAAACACTATTAGTACAAATATTTCTTCTCATTGAATTAAGAGAAAGTAGCTGTAAATCTATCCTATTTTGTATATACAGATACAAAATGGTCCTTCATCTATATCCCCGATATTTGTGATCCTGAACAAAGCTAGACACACATACCATATTTGAAATTTTACATTGGAATGAAAAAGTAAAATAGGACCCAATACTATTATGGACTACTGGACTCTTTTAGAATATTTTGCTGAGTTAACACACCTATAATATTCAAATAATGGAACTTAACAAAAAATGGATGAATGTCCATTTTGTATCTGTGTATTCAAAGTGGTTAGGATAGACATATAGTTACATTCTCTTAATAAATAGAGGGATTTGTTCTAATGTGTATGTAAATAGGATCTCAAGTCCGCATCTTGTACAGCAATTAACCACTAGGAAGAATGTATGCAATGTGTTAATTATTGAATCTGTCCTACCAATTTGATTTGAAACTGTCTCATTGCTATTTGTTTCTCAATAAAATTATGGGAAGAAAATTTAAACAAAATTAAAAAAAAAATCCCAGACTAAAGTGCCTGCTTAGGCAGACGCAGCAGCCAGGGTTCGATCCCTGTCACGCCATGCTAGTCCTGTGCTGAGAAGGCAAATGAGAGTGGTCATGGCTGTGTGCCTGTAATCCCAGTGTTTGGGAGGCTGAAAACAGGAGGATCACTGTGAGTCCAATCTGTGTAGTGAGACCCTGGAGGCCTTGTACTAAAATGCAAAACTAAATAAATAAAATAAAAGGAAGAAATTGTTTCTTCTATACCCTCGCTTCACATGTATATTTTCACAAAGAGCAAAGAATGACAGTTATCATAACTGACTTTGCAATAAAGTAATCACATAAAAGTCAAACCCAGGATTAATTAATCAGTGGAGGTAGCCTCCCCAGCGAAAATGAGTTCATCATGAAACTTTCTATTATTTCTTCAAGACTCCACCTAAGTATGAACTCAGAACTCTGTGTTACTGAGTATTCCAGGCAAAACCATACATTCCTCTGAATTTAGCCTCCAACATGATTCAAAAGGATAACTTTACAACTGCACATTGGTTCATATAATTAATTTTGAATTTACATGAATTCAGTATTTTCTGAAGGCTCCGTTTCTCCCGCTCGCTGCAGGGCAGCCTGCTGTGCTGAACTAGGGCATGCAGCCCAACAAGCTGAAGTGCACACGTAGGCACATAGTCAAGGTCTGCATGTACCACCTGGTTGGTTTGACTGGCATTAAAGAGCTGGGTTTGATAGGTGCCAACCAGCATTGGGCAAATGAGTCTGCTCAGGTAAGCAGCCTGGCATTTGAGGGGAGGACAGACATTCAATCATTCATCTCTCTATGGCTCTGATTTCCAGGCACCCCAGTTATACACATTTTCAATGCTTTGAAGTAAAGTTCTTAGCAAGAAATTGCACGTTATGTCAAACTGAAAGAGGCACGGTACCACTTTCCACCCTGCTTTGAGCCACGGTGGCTACTTTCCAATAGTAATAAGGAGTTCTATTTTTGCAAAAATAACTTCAGACTTCATTGTTCCTCCTGAGTTCCAAGACTTTGATGACAAACCTGGCCTGTCCAATTTTATAGGTCTAAATCAATACTGAGCACAAAGGAAAGCTCAGTGCCCTCTGGCCAGACAAGGACAGGATCATCTGTGGGCCAAAACCACTTAACACAACATGAGGTCTTGTCCAACTTCCCAGAGGCCATCTCTATGTCCCAAAGAATATCCAAAAGTCAAAAACTGAGCCCAGGCAGCATCATTCATATAAACACTGTTATGTTACACTTAGTCTTCAAAGATAGTAAAGCCACCAACACCAGTAAAGTTAAATAAATATTTGAAGTCTGAAGTTAGAATGTAGGAAAGAATGAAAATTTCAAAATTTCCCTGATCATTGAAAATTGGCTATGGATTAACTACCGAAAAGCTATGTATTTGATTATGAAACTTGCATTTTATTGATACTTTTAATAACAAATATTCAGTCCTGTAAATATTACTATATTTTGATCGAGGTAGTCTCCTATGCAAACATGTTTCTGGTACCCTGTTGGGCTCAGGCTACTTTTCAGT
>NW_004524582.1:19035440-19037028 GCF_000260255.1 Octodon degus
TGAGGAAACTTACATCTCAACATAATATCATGACTTGCATGGACAAGAAAGCTGCAAAAGTCATTTTTCTTTATAGATAAAAATTGCTCTATATGATTTATGTATAGTAAATTGATATTTCATTTTTAAAAGCCAATGGTAAAAGGTTAGGCTACATCAGTGTAACACTGGCATAATGATGAACAGTATTTCTAAAATAGCAAGCAGAAACACCAAAACAACACCCTGGATTTGGAGCCAGATTGATTTATGTCAATGGCCACTGGTCAGGATCACTCCCAGAATATCAAGCCCTGGTCTCTCTTGGTCTAGGACTTACATGGGACAAGCAAGCAGGAAGTACTGAGGCAGAGTGGCCTGTCATCTGGGGTTTGCTTTATTTGGTGTGCATCATAGTGGCCAGCTATGCATTATAGTAACCAACCGTTTCTAAGAGGCAAGAGCAACTGGAACTTGAATAGGACCTTTCACCTGGGCCATTAAGAAACTGAAGTATACTGGTGGCGGTAGGGAGCATTTTTGTTACATGTCTGTTTACTTAAGAAATAACATAGTAAGTAGAGCTTTGTAAAAATCAAAGTCATTTTTCAACCTAGAACTGGTTAAATAAATGCCAGCTACCCAATTTAATATTAGAGAAGTGATGTATCTATACAGTTAATCCCAAAGATGACTTTTCAAGTGCTCCCAAATATAAGAGCCAATGATTCCATGATAATTGGTTTCAATTATTCAATTCATTATTGAGCTGGGCATGGTGGTGCATGCCTTTAATTCCAGAACTCAGGAGACTGAGGCAGGAGGATCACCATGAGTTCCAGTCCAGCCTGAGCTACACAGTGGGTTTAGGACCAGCCTGAACTACAGAATGAAACCATGCTTCTAAATAAAATAAAATTCATTGTGGAGAACAATTTCAAATAGCTGAATGCATTTTACTGTTGGTAAGGGATAAAATATTCAAAGAAAGTAATCATTTTAGAGGCTTAAAAATGCACTTTATATATTAACTATTCCAAAAGTATGAGTAATATTGAGCTATATTCAACAACAACCATAAAATAGGATGCTCATTAGTACACTATTCATAATAGGCCCAATCTGAAAACTATCTTAAGTTCCCATAACACTATAATAAATAGTAATTATATACCTACTCAACAGAATACTTTACAGACATGAGAATTAACAGGTTATTACTGTTTGTAACAATGCGGATGAATTGCACAAGCATTAAACTGACCAAGGAAACAACAAAATAAAATAAATAAAATCAGATAAAGTTACTGTTGTGTGATAGAAGTGGAGATCAATGTGATTCTTGTAGGTGAGTTTTCACTGGAAAGGAAAATTAAATGCCTTTTATATTTCTTGATAAGAAATACTTAATTTCAGAGAATGCATGGAGCTAAACAATGGTTCAATGTATTTTTATGTACCTATGTCTTAATAAGAATCAAGTTTTTGAATGGCTGTTATGTTTACTGACTTTCTCTATTGCACAATAAAATATGATGTGACAAAGTTATGGGAGTTATATTTCAAACATTCAAAGTTGAGAACCTAATCCATGAGGAGAATTTAAATA
>NW_004524582.1:19038028-19038977 GCF_000260255.1 Octodon degus
GATTAAAATGATGTAGCTTCCTAGCGTGTGTAGATCAAGAGAAATTGCAGTGTTCTAGAAGGTTTACTAGAATTTCTCCAGGTTTTTTATTTTAAAATATTTTCCAGCTTTTCCCCAGATTATTAACCACCCCTCAGAGTATATTTTAAGATTGACATCTTTACAAAAGCCTGTTCTGCTGCCCCTGGGCCTACCTCCTGTGTCTCCTTTATGCACTTGTAACTATTGCTAAACAATTTAAAGTAGAACTATCCTGGAATCTAAAGCCAGCCTTCATAGACATAAAGATCAGCTATGTATTTCATGGTTCTGCAACTCTTGACAAGATGCTTAGGGGAAAGCAAGATAGCTCAGCGGCCTAAAGCACCTGCTTAGACAAGCTTAGGCCGTCACAGGGGACCAAGGTTCAATCCCCAGCACCGCATGCCGTGCCAGCTCCACCCTCAGGGTGGGCTAAGCCGGCCAAAAAAAAAATTTTTTTTAAATATGCTAATTATTCTGTGCCATCTTTAAAACAGAAGTAGTAGCTGGGTGTGGTGGTGCAAGCCAGCTATCCCAGAACTTCTGGGTCAGGAGGGTCACGGCAAGATCAAGGTCAGCCTGGGTTACATAGTGTGTTCAAAGCCAGCAACACTTGGTCTCAAACAAACTAAAAACCAAAATAAAAAATAACATAGATAGTAACAATTGCCTACTTCATCATACTGCTCTGAGGTCAAATGACCCAACACATAACAAGCACTTTAACAATGCCTGGACATAAAGTTATATGTTATTTGTTAGCAGTAATAGGGAAATTAATAAATAAGTGGTCATCACTTATTTAAAAAATGAGAAAAACGACAGCCTGTCAAATAGCTCAGTGGATTAAGGCAGCTGCAAGTAGGCGCAGGAACCTGGGGTTCAATCCCCAGGCCTGCCTTGTGGCCCTACCCCTGGCACGCTGAGA
>NW_004524582.1:19039077-19071350 GCF_000260255.1 Octodon degus
GTCATTTGTTTTCTATTACAAACTGTAGACATGCTTTCATAGTATTTCACTGCTGACTAACAATAGAAATCCCATAAATTTATTTAAATTTTTTTTTCTGTATTTTAGAGAAGGGCCCACAGGATGTTCAGAGTCTCACTTCTACATCAGATTCCTAGTGATTCTCCTGTTTATAGCCTCCCAAGTGCTGGGATTACAGGTGCGCACCACCACGCCCAAACTCGACTGCTGTCTCAGGGCGCCGCCAGGGCGGGGCCAGCACGGCAGGCCCGGGGATCAAACCCAAGGTACTTTAATCCACTGAGCTATTTGGTCGGCCCTTGAAATCCCATCATTTTAGTGACTTATATTCAGACTCATTCCTTAATTCATCCTTCTGACAGTTAACTGAGCTCTATGCTCAGGGCCTCCTATGAAAGACATCAGGTATTGGCTGAACTGGCTCCTAATACTCAAGAAATAATTCGGCTTCAAGTTTATTTGTTTCATTTCTGTCAACAGAAGAATTTGTTCCCATGGGTGGTAGGACGGAGGTCTTTTCCTTGCTTATTTATAAGTAGGCCAACTTCAGCTCCATCTGACCCTATAAATTCTATCTACTATAGCCAGTTTCATCTTCAAGCCAATAATGCTACATGAACGTAAAATTTTTGTATCATAAATGTATGTCAATTTTGAAAAACAACAAAAAATCTTTGTCACAGATTTGTTTGGTCCCTTTGGTAAAGTATCACTCAAATACAGTGTTTGCTTCTGGATTTTCCATCTGCATGATCTAGCCATTGTTGAAACCAGGGTACCGAATCACCTGCTATTAATTAGCTGCTACCTCTTCTTCAGTTCTGTTCAGGTTTGCTTTATGTATTTAATGCTCCAAGGTTAAGTGGATATACATGCGCAATAACTGTATGATGAAGTGATCCTTTCCTCTTCACAGAACTGCATTATTTTTCTGTCTTTTTTAATGTAAGTAATACAGGATCTATAGGGTCTCTCTATGTAGACCAGTAATTCTAGTAATTCTCCTGTTTTCATCCCAAGTGCTGGGATTACAGGCACGTACCACCATGCCCAGTCTCTCTGGTTTTTTGTTTTGTTTTATGTTTTTGTTTCTTGTTTTTTTTTTTTTTTTTTTTTTGTGGAACCGGAGATTGAACTCAGGCCCTTGTGCTTACCATGCCCAGCCTCAATCAATGTCTCATCGCGCCCCAGGGGTGGGGCCAGCAAGGCCCGCCAGGATCAAGCCCCAGCCACTGTGCTCTGTCTAAGTAGGCGCTTTAGTCCACTGAGCTATCTGGCTGGCTCCTATTTTTCTCTTGTAACAGATTTTAATTATTTTTTCTGATATAATTATAGGCATACCTAGTCTCTGTCCATTACCATTTTTGTGGAATGTGTTCTTTTCCCATCCCTCACTTCCAGTCTACATGTATCCTGAATGCTAATGTAGCCTGTATGGCTACAAAAAAATACCAGACTGAAGAACTTATAAACAATAGAGATTTTTCATGGTTTACAGGTTCAGAAGTCCAGGATCAAGATGCTGCCAAGACCTATCAGGGCAGAACTACACTTCCAAAATGGTGCCGCATTGCAACATCCCCAGCTGTGTGGTGTCCTCACTGGGTGAAGGGAGTACCACAACGAAAGCACTGCCTTTGACCATGACATTTCTGTAAGGGCACCGACCCCACTCAAATGGGCAGAGCCCCCTGGCTGGCTCACTTTCCAAACCCCATGTCTCTTCAATAGTGTTGTAGGGGCAGCACTGTCCAAACTGTAGCAACTGGATATTATTGAATAATTTTAACCCATTCATGCCTTTTGCATCTTTTGATTGGAGAATGTAAGCCATGTACACTTAAAGTAATTATTAATAGAGAAAGCTATAATTATTGTGTGAGTGATTGGCTGTTTGTGGTTCCTGTGCTCATTTGTCCCATCTTGTTGCTTTCCTTCATGAGGTGTTGAAGTTTCACAGTGGTGTTGATACTTTTTCCTTTTATCTACTAGAGATAGTTTTTCCTTTGTAATTTCCACCTGGACTTACATGAAACATTTTATAGCATTATATTTTAAGCTGAAAATAATTTCAATTAAATTATGTTCAAAAACCCTACACTTTGATCTCTTTGGCTCCACGCTTTACGCCACCAATTTATAACTTACCTCTTTAGGTATCTTGTGTGTTCATCAGTCATTTTTTGTAATGTTGGTAGTAAACCTTTGCATTAGCTTGTTTCTTTTTGCCAAGAATACTCCTAAGATATATCATGTTTCTGTTTTGCCTTAGCAACTACAAGCTTTAGCAATAACAGATCTATCTTTAATGATTTAACAGCTTTTCACTGTTAAGGCCATTGATTTTCTGAGCATTGTTTCTTCCTCCACAGGATTGAGATGCTGAGCACAAAACAATTTCAATGAAGCTTTTTCCTTCTAAATAATTGATATTGGTTTGTTTTCTTGTCACTGGCTTCATTTCCAAGTGTCCAAAATATATCTGTTTCAATCATCCTTTATACTTAAAATAGCAAAGAGGTACTCACTAAAATTATCTTAGGAATACGAAAGCAAATTTGAATTTTGACAAAACATAAAAGAGATTAAGAAAGTTGTGTTGTAGAACAAAATTCCCCATGCATTTGACCAGATCTTGCTTTCAATGTTTGAATGAAACATTGCATAAGACATGCAGCATCTCACTCTCAAAAATAACTTTCAGACCAGCATGGGATAGACATCAGTGTCTTCTTTTCTCTCTACTAAAAGACTGGCAATGTTTGAGACAGAAGTTGCTCCATTATTGCAAATATCACAGTAAAGATGGGAAGCAATGAACAACTTGAGTTGCACCATTGCCAGGAAGGAAAAACAATCCTCTAAGTCTGTATTTGTTACTACAGTGCAACTTTACATATACTTACATTCAATACCTGTAAATACAGTGACTTATGGTCATCCTTTGTTGAAATCAAGTTCAAAAGTAGACACTGGTAGACCAATAAATAAAGGTACCATTTGTCCTACTGGAGCTTACTCACTATAAAGGATGGAAGTCTTACTAACTGCAAGACTGTATTACCTTCATGTTTCCTCCCAGTCTCTTGCATTAGCATCTCTTGAATTCTAAATTTGTCTTGTTCTGTAAAACAAAGCAGAGTGGCAGAGAGGATGAACAGCCTACAACTGTGAGATGAGACCCTAGGAGGCTGAGAAGGTTCACAAGACCAATTAATAAATCAGTAACTTTTTCTTTCTTTTCTTTTTTCTTTTTCTTTTTTTGTAATTTAAGGAAGCCTCTACAGGGTGTTCAGGGTCTCACTACTAGATCAGACTCGCAGTGATCCGCCTGTTTACATCCTCCCAAGAGCTGAGATTACAGGCGCACACCACCAAGCCCATTCTCAATTGCAGTCTCAGTGCACCCCGGGGGGCGGAACTGGTACAGCAGGCCTGGGGATCCAACCCTCAGCCCCTGCACCTGCTTGCAGGCCCTTTAATCCACTGAGCTCTTTGGCCGGCCTCAGTAACATTTTTTTGTGGTAATGATAATCCATCCCAAGAACATGGATGCAACTAGAAGATTCTGCATCCAGCTGTAGTGCAGAAGCCATTAGGAATTGTCAGAAATGATCCTTGCCTTCTCTTTCAACATCCATGGGGAAAAACCACTTTCCAGCCAGCTTTCAGTTCTGAATGGGAGAGTGCTCATTCCTAGAAATCCTTGCTGCTTACTTCATCTTCCAGAACCACTCACCAGAGCTACTCAGTGTTATGGTGTGTCTCCAGGTACAGGAGATCTGGTCAAGGGACACCACAGAAACAAATGGACTGCTTTCTGATTTGGCTGTGACCTGCTTCTGGTTTGCCAAGGACTCTGATAGATGGAAATGAAGCAATTGAAACCAACATGACTTGGATCTGAGGGATGTCCCCTTCTCCCTAACAGGAGCAGGCAGCATTTTATGGGACTCGTAAAAGGGTTTATGAGGCTTTGATGGGAAGCTGGCTGTCCTGTCGATGCAAAGCTGCTCTTCTATGCATCTTCATGAAGGGTTTATGGCTACAGTTGTTTACTCAGGGCCAAGGCAGAGCACAGCCAATGGATTCAAAGGGAAGGTAATGAGCAGAAAAGGAAGGACTTAGCAGTCATGTGCCATGAAAGAACACGGAAAGGCATCAGCACACAGCTGAGACCTTGAACTTTCATTCCGCACAGTCCAAGATACTTAATCCATTCAGTCCGCTTACAACAGCCAACTTTACCTTGCTTGTGACTACTCTCCAACCCCTCTCCCATTTCTCATTAGAACAATTCCAGCCTCGTCACTGAGATTATGGGCTTCAAAGACAGGCAGCCCAGTGTTAAATTCTCCCCTATGCCATACTAGTTATGTGACTTCAGGTAAAGCCTATAGCCACTTTTTTCTCTGTTTCATAGTCTTGCTTAATGGCAATTAGATGGGACTTTTTCAAACAATTAAAATAAGGCCTACACAACAATAACTATTAAAAGGCCGGTCAAATAGCTCAGCAGATTAAAGCACCTGCAAGCAGGCTCAGAGGCCTGGGGTTCAATTTCTGGGCCTGCTGTGTCAGCCCTGCCCCTGAGGCACACTGAGAAAGCAATTGTAACTGGGTGTGGTGGCATGCCCCTGTAATCCCAGCTCTTGGGAGGCTGTAAACAGGAGGATCACTCCGAGTCCGATCTAGAAGTGAGACCCTGAACACCCTGTAGACCCTTTCCAAAAATACAGAAAAAAAAAAAAACCTATTAGAACATTAGTGATTATTCAGTAGAAGATTAAACTTATTTTATACCACCATGGGCCAGTCAAGTCACCTAACAGACTCTAAGTTACCTTATTCACAACATGGAAGAAATAGGGTTATGATCTAGAAATGAATTGAGATATTATATGTGAACATGGTGTGTAAATATTGAGAAAGCATATAACTATTAAAGAGATTACACAATGCATCAAAATAGATCCTTGGATAATAATGATGATAATAACCAAACATTTACATAATATGAACCAAGTGTCAAATCCTCTAAGCTAAACACTTACATAGCGAGTCCTATGTGTCAAACCCTATTCAAAGCACCTTGAATTCATAAGTGCATAAACGTCACCACACTGCTCTGAGCTACTTACTGTATTATTGTCATTCTAGAGAATGGAGAAAACCAAGGCACAGGGAGAATGACCTTGCCAATGGCAGAACAAATAATAAAACTCAGGCTGTTTGACTTTTTTACCCTGACTGTATTTATTTTCTGTGATTTCTATAAATATTTGCAAATTTAAATATAAATTTTCAAATTGTCAGACATACATATTTTTTTTCTTAGTGAGCCAGATGGTTGGTTTCTTGTGTGTGATAAGTGTAGCTATAACTGATTTCATGCAGCAAAAAAATATGTGGTTTATAAAGTTTATGTATATTTCCTTTATTCATTCCACAAGTATTGACTGAATGTTTACTACGTGGTAGGTACCACCATAGATGTTGACAAAAAATTAGCCAGTTTTTCAAAATGTTCAGTTTTCTCCATCTGCTACTTATACCCATTTAGTCATTTTTTATATTACTCAGACTGGCTTTTATTATCATCAACTAATTAACCACATTCTCAGAAGGTCACATTCTTGTCCCTCACTACAATGTCCCTTTGACTGCATGTGTGTGTTCTCATCAAATGAACCATATTCAGAGTCTGTGGTTACCATTTTTGTTTAAAATCCCCCTCTACTCAGCTCAGTCATAATGTTTTCTGCCTGGGAAGTGGTTTTCATTGACTCCTTTTCTCCCCAGATCTTTACTCATGATCATTCGGTGACTTCCCACTACCCCATCTAAACTCTAGTGCCAGACGCACTGTCTCTCAGGAGCAAGACCCATGGTCCAGCTCTGGTTTTACCTCTCACTACCCTGATGCGCAAAAGCCTCTTACAGATTAATGTCTCCATCTTCATTATTTGGTCCTAACTCTGTGTATCTGCTCACTTTGTTCTCTGAGTGAATTCTTCCTTCTGTGAGTCTCTTCTGTTTTCAGGGGGAGTACCACTTGGAATGACGGCTCCCCCTCCCCCTCCCGTCACTCAGTGACACTTCATCAGGACCCTCTCCTATCTCTCGCAGTACTAACTCTATTCCACAACAACCTATTCTATGACTGCCTGGTAGTCTCTGGTGAGCTGCAACTATCTTTGCACCATGGACGAAGTCTGCATCATGTTATCCTTTCCCAATGCTGGCAGAGTTGTAGTCATGGTAAAGATTCACTCAGCTAGTGCTCGATGGGTGGATGAATGCCCTGATGTCACTGACTTACACAACTAGCATGCTAAGCTTCCTTCTCTCGTGTATGATTTGTGACATTTACAACAAGGATTGATTAGCTATTTTTCTTGGCAATTCCTCTTCTGAAAATATTTTAATTCATGAAATAATCTTTTGCCTACAATTAAGTAAAATTACAAGAAGAAAGCTTTAGAAAGAAAAGAAATACTTCCTGATGACAAGGTGGGGTTGAGACTCTGAGACTGTGTGTATTGTAACTCAAGTCCATCCACGAACATCTCTGGTGTCTGTTTCCAGTGCCTCTGGTTATATGTAAAGAGAACTTAAATGAACGAGGTGAAATTAAGAAATTCCAAAACACGTCATGTATAGCACCATCATTTGCCAAGCTTCTTGGGAATAAAGGAGGGTTTGTAGCTGGCAAGAGACTGCTACAGAAAATTTTGAAATGGATACTTATGAAAGAAGGAAATGCCAGCCACCAGCAGTCCCTGCCAAGTAGAAAACTCTAGAATTGTGTGTGAGGCCATGAATTATTATGAGCATATATACAGCACACATTTGTTTACATATTTCATGTGTGTATAAACACATACCTATTTTATGTACCTACACATACAATGTGTGCAAACATTGCATAGTTTAAGAAAAAATAGAATAACACAGACAATGAAGAGATGGTAGAAAGGGGACTAACGCCATCCAACTGACATAAAACAGTGTTTGTGTTTATGCTCTGAAAAGAAAAAGATATGGACTCTGAAGATATGTATCATTACTGTGCAGGTGAAACCATCGCTCTCTGCTTGTAGACAAGGACCACAAAGAAAACGTGTGATAAAGGAACACTGCAAACTTCCTATCGTGTCTATTGTTTTATTACATCTTCTAGTCCTCAATTCCACCCGAACTGAACACAAAGAAAATAAAAAGAAATAAAAGTAAAATGCCCTCGCCTTTGCATCTCTTATCAGCATGTTCTGGGAGAAAATCGTACTGGGAGCCCTTAGGGAGGCCTTTGCCCTGCTCCCACTCGCTGCCAGGGCCACGTGAAAAGAGGAGGGATTTGTGGGAGCAATGCTCCACAATTTGTCAAGTTTTGAGCATAAACATCCTTGGTTTTGAAAAACAACAAAGCCAAAAGAGCGATTCCAATGGTGGTCAAAAGCAAAACATGGGTAAGAACGGCTTCAACAAATTTTTTCCAGAAGAAAACCAACACTGGATCGGCTTGGGTTAAGAGCAGGTAGGTCCGCCCCACTGCTGAGGGCCCCTCTGAGGCCCTGAGAGCTAATATTTCTGCCCCGCATGATCGGGAGCTTTTAGCATTATGATGGCGCAGCACTTGAGAGCAAGGGTTGCCTGCAGCGACAGGGGCCCTCCCCCTCCTCATAGCCAGCTTGTAGCCCCCCTTGTATGAAACACTGTCATAAAACGCCCTTTTGCAAAGGAAGTTTTGCTGCTCAGATACACTAATGTATATTTTCTATGTGGCCTGAGATCGTTGGCTTCACTAGGGAGATTTGTTTTCTCTTTCCTCTCACTGGCCCGGGCAAGCTGCAGGGCCGCCCCACAGGAGCGAATGAAGGAGGGAGGCTTTAGCACTTCACAAGCTCTGTACAAATGTCACTTCCCAGGTTTCTCCAAATAATACTGCAATGCACACTCATTTTTCTTGTTCCACAAATGAGGTTACAACGGGCTGAATGTTGTAAGCAACCAGCCCAAGGCCAATCAGTCAATCAATAAATACGTCTCAAGAGCCCTGTGTATTTATCCCAGAACCATGAGCTTTGTGACACCCACCCTTTATTTCTTCTGTTACTGCAAGTTTGTTTACATGCACTTCATTTTGTTAATGTAAGTACTGTTCACATTATATTTAGGAAGAGATAGGAAAATCAACATATTTTAACTTTCACTGCATAGATAGCAAATGGAGCATCAGAAAATTTAAACTATTTGCTCAAACTCACTTGCTCAGTGTAGCCAACTCTACTTGCTGTAAAGATTCTGGGTTTTACCATCCTCAGTAGCAAGATGAAAGGTTGCATAGGCTTTTTTTCTTTAACACATTATTCCATTTAAAAGTAACAGATTAGCATTTCGCACACAAATACACAATGCACCCTAGAATTACTTTAATGTATATTGTATACTGAAGTGTGTGATTTTTCATTAGGAAAACAAATCCCAATCAAAGTGTCCTAATGTAAAAAGGCTGAATAAAGAATAACAAAAACTCTTCCAGCCAAGGAAAATTACATAAACACAGAACACACTGACAGCTCTGCTCTGCAGTAGGAATAGAGGTTTGCATGTGTCTCTGCTGATTGGGCCGAAACAGCATTTTAATGAAATAACCTTCATTTGACATTTAGCTAACAACTATTTCACAGAATCATGTTTCATTACAAAATGAGAGCCAATCTTAGCAATGATTACAACACTAGTTATTATAAGAATGTCCTTATTTTATTCTCCCAATCAATACCCTACAAAAGCCTATATTCTAGGGTTTAATTTTCTGCTTATAATTTGAAGGGAGTGGCGGGGGCTGGGGAACTTCCCAAATGACATTATACGGAGAAACAGTATTGCTTTACAGTCTCCAAAGTATAGCCAGATGCATTAGTACATTTTACAAAAACTATTTAAAGTAAGTGTTATTTTTCCATAAATGACAGAAGAAATTGACGTCAATTGTGCCCACTGGCTTTGCCAAGGTTGCATGCTAGCCTGGCCAAAATGAGAATTGGAACTCAAATCTAGGAAGGTCCTACACATTATTCTACCTCTTTACAGTGGAATTTAATTTGATTTGTCTTGGGCCTTCTAAAAATATTAAGAAGCTTAATGAATATCAGGTTAATCACAATCTCCTAAAGATTTTTTTAGAACTCAGTCCATCATTGTATCTAATTTAATTTAATTTTTTTGAGACAGGGTCTTTCTCTGTAGTCCACTCTAGCCTTGAACTTACTATGTAGCTCAGGCTGGCCTCAAACTCATGCCAATTCTCCTGTCTCAGCTTCCTGAGTACTGGGAATATAGGCATGCACAGACCATTCCTGGCTTGCATCTAATTTTAAAATCAATTGATTTTCTAAATTTCAGCTCATTAGCACTGGGAAGAATCCATAGAGAACATTCACTCAGCAAAGAGCATGTCATCACACTATAAGTAGAGATAATACTGGGTCTTAAAGTTACAAAGATGAATAAGACACAATCCGTGATTCCAAATAACTTGTTATAATGCTAATTATTTGTATGTAAAAATTAAATGAAATAATAAAACTTACAGAGCAGAAGTAAGTGAAAGGTAGAACTAGACGCACACACAAATATTCATTTTTCCCTTGGGGGGCAGGAAAAGGAAGGATTTACAGAGGGGATAATACTTTAGTTGGTGGGTAGAAAGTCAACAAGTAGAATGAGTGAAGAGGTGGACAACTGGTATACTTAAGAGCTTGGTGGGTTAGGAGGCAATACCATAAGTAACACACAGCTAGACTTTGACTGCGTTCATAAATGTAAGGGCGAGCAAGAGAGACTATGCTGGTGAGTGTTGGCGATGTGGGTTTGGCCATTACTAGCCTATGTACTAGGTGTTGTGGAGTGGCCCAATACACAGCGTCTTCAGCTGTACACTTCTGGGACAGAGCTTTCACACGGTGAAATGGAAATGGAAACACAAAAGAGAAGACAACAGATAATATTAAAGACACAAGTGAAACCACACCAAATCTGAAAGTGAACTTTCTCTCATGCAATGTGGAGCCATTATAGAATTTTGCAAAGGAACAAAACTGAAAGCTGAGAAGGAAGAACATGACAGCAACTAACTACAGGGAATAAAAATGATTTCCATGGTACATTTCTTTTCTGTAGCCAGTTTCTGAGTCTCTGAAATCTTCACTCCTATTTGTCACGGTTTAGATCTAGAATGTCTTCCAAATCCCTCACATGTTGTTGACAGGTGGGATCTGGTCGGAAAATGCAGTCCCTAGGAACGTGACCTGGAAGGATACGTGTTCCTCCCTAGCTGCTCCCTGCCCACTTTGCTTCCTGGCTTCCATAACAGAAGAAGCTCCACCAGGCCCTTCCACAATGCCCTTCCCACCTTGCAGCCAGTCAGCTATGTACTGAACCCTCTAATACTGAACCCTCTAAAAGCCATGAGCCAAAATAAACCTGTTTTTCTTTGAATTGTGGGTGTCAGCTCTTTTGTCACAGTGAAAGGAAATTTACTAAGGCATTTTTCATACTAGAAAAAAAAAAGCACACTGTCAATGATAATTATTTATGCTTTTTGACTTTGTAAAGACCTCTTAGAAGTTTAAGGACAGATAAATCTGGGTTTGTTTCACCTTCCCTTGCCCTTAAGAACTAAGCTTAAGAATATGAGCTTCAGACATTGAAATTAGTGTTATAGGGTTGTTCTATCTCCCAGGGATGTCTTTCTCCTGGCCAGGTCAGTTGTCCTACTAGAACAATGTCACCTGCAGTGTAGATTTGATTCATAGTCATATCTTTCTTCCTCTATCCATTCAATAAATACTTTTTAACATCAAGTATATAGCAGACAGTGTTCCAGGTTCTAGAACTATATAGTGATCAGGAAAACAGACTAAAAGTCTCTTATGCATCATCTTTACATTCTACTTACTATTAACATCTAGGAAGTAGAGTGTAGTGCTGAGTTCCCAAAGTCCCTGCTCATGTGTCATTCTCAACTCCACCTAAGGCTTCTATCTACTCACCAGTTTCTTAACATTTTCATGTTTTTTTCTAGATCACATTGATTATGATGGCTCTGAGAGCCACTAAGTCCACTGGGATGTCTTCCTCACTTACATGTAAACTACAGCTCATGCATGACAAGGGTCCATCATAAGAATTCTGGCCAAACAATGGCCATGACTCATCCACATGGTTGACACTGATAAAGATCTATAAACAGTGGTACACAGGGTTTCAGGGTAAATCCTAAGGGGATTTGACTGACCTTGGCAGATACAAAAGTTACATTTCTTGTTATATAGGTATCCCTTTTTCTTGGTCTTAACCATCTAGCAGAAAAGTATAATAATGAAGTATAAAAAGTAAAGCCATATTAGTATGCTGAGTTCTAAAAGGCTCAAGTCAACAACTTCTGAGATTGTCGATCCTATGGATAATCCACTACTATTATGGATTAATCCATTACTACTGGACTATATTGGATTATTTTGCTGAATTCACGCACCTACGATATTTAAATGGCAATGGAATACCCATCTCTGACAAAACTAAACAAAAAAACGGGATACAAATGAAGGACCATTTTATATCTGTATATTCAAAATAAGATAGCTATACAGCTACTTCCTCTTAATTCAATGAACAGAAAGATTTGTTTTAATAGTGTTTGGACAGGATATCATGTCTGTATCTTGTACTATGAATAACCATTATGAAGACAACAATATGCAATGTACTAAGTATTGAAACTGTCCTACTAATAGGTTTTGAAACTGTCTCATTGCTATTTGTTTCTAATAAAATTATAATAAATAAATAAATAATCCTGTACTTACTGAAAAAAACCCCAACAATTCCTTGCTAAACACCATGTTGGAACTTGTTCAGGCTGTATAGTAGAGAGTAGAGAATTAGCCTTCACTGAAAAACAGTTAATTCAGGGCAGGATGTCGATATCTTGCTTCCTGTACTTCAAGTCTCCTTTCCCATCTGACCCTGAATCCAAAAGACAGCCCTTTACTTCTTTCAACACGTTCTGCATCTTTATGTCATATCCATCTTATATTTTTAATCTCACGATCTCATTCTAAAAGCAAAAGGTTGTTATTCAAAGAGAAAATGCATCACAGTTATTACAGAAATACTCTCTGTTGCTAAGGCTTGTATACAAATCCCTCTACTCCCAAAGCTTCACGCAGTCCTAAGTAGAGAGTTTCAAAGTTGGCTGGACTAGCATGTGTGACTCCAGGATTAAGGATGTGATGTTGAGATTAAGGGTGCCCCATCCTGGGTGTGAGTGGACCCACCCAGAGGGCAGGCAGTCTGGATTTCAGACAAAGGGAGGCTTCCCTGCTGCTCCTGCTGCCATGAATTACTGCCTACTGCCTGCTGCCTGCCCTGCTGTGCCAAGGACTTGCTGTGATGTCCCTCTGCTACATGTCACCCTGCCTTAGAGCCTGCTGAGGATGGATTGAAACCTCTACAAACTGTGAGCTAATTCTTCCTTATCTTGTGAGTGTTGGGTATTTTTTATTAACAATGAAAAAAGTAACAGATTCAAGACAGATTCATTAAGCAATAATACATTTATGAGTTAATTAGAGCCAACGTAGCATAAAAGCCAGTAATAAGTTTAAGGTAAATAGTCCCATGGACTTGTGTATAGTAGATATTATTATTATTATTATTATTATCATCATCATCATCATCATCATCATCATCATCATCATCATCATCATCATCATTGGTACCAGGGATCAAACTCAGGATTTTGGGTTTGCAGGGCAGGCTCTTAAGCAGCGTCTAGGCTTCCTCTGATAACTAGAGGAATGATGGCATCATTCATTACAACAGAACACAGGAAAATGGCAAAGATGCATGGTCCCTGCCTGCATGTTGCCCCTACACGCATTCACAGATATTTAAATGAAGGCACT
The DNA here is from genome assembly GCF_000260255.1 of Octodon degus. Lineage (NCBI taxonomy): Eukaryota > Metazoa > Chordata > Mammalia > Rodentia > Octodontidae > Octodon > Octodon degus. The sequence goes on from NW_004524582.1 coordinate 19,052,073, forward strand.
GCTTCGCTTCCAAAACTAGGCAAAGGATCCAAGCAGGTAACTCCTCAGCCCAGCAACTGTATTAAAGCTGCAGCAAGGTCATCCCATCCAACACTTCCTGCCACCACCAGCTCATTTTATAGTCTCAAACCAAGCCCTGAGAAGTTTGTGCAGTGACATCTGCAGAGTCACATGACTGTGATTTCTTGGCAGAGTTAGCCTAAAGCTTTTCTCACTCCTAACCCAACCATGAACTCCACCATAAATCTGGAGACAATGCTTCAGACAGAAAGAAATAAAACACAAGCAATAAAATCTACACGTTTCAACTGAAACATTAGATGCAGACAGACTACATCTGTGAGCGAATTTTAAAGTTAAACTATTTCAGGATAAAATGCTGTGTGTACCTCCTGAAATACCTGCCACCGTTAGTTGGTATCAAAGTGAATTCATTAAAAAGGAGACGAACTCCCAGGGCAAAAGATTCTTCACCTGCATTTGGTTGGAGGAAATGAAAAGCACCTTTTAGATATCTCTATAGAAGAGCACAGAAATATTAGTTCATTGCAGAATTGAACAACGCTCGTGGACAAATTCTTAGGAGTCTATGATTTTATTTCTATAATGCAAACAAAAATAACAGCCCATGAGAAAAACAACAGCCCTGAAGGGGTAACCGGTTACACATGTACTATGTACTGGTGAACAAACATCTAAGCATCCCGTTCCTCTGAAGCACAGTCTCCAGAGTAAACCCTTGAGACTGACTGGTCCAAGTACGGCTGGTGAAATGTAGACATTTTCCTACCTGACTTTCCCTATTGCCATATTCTTCTCACCCCTTATTCCAGAGCTAGCATCTGAGTACTCCCTGTTCTCTGTGCAGGGTCCCAGTATCCAAGACGATGACAACAACTATCTCTGCAAAACAGAATGAAACACGATCATCTATCATAACATAATGAGTTTTGAAAATTAATGGCCAATGCTGTGAAATAGCACAAAATTTTCTCCAGGACCAAAAAACTTAAAGTAAAAACCTAGCAAAAATGCCCCAGAACCCCATTTTCCAGGTAAACCTGAAGGAGATTCTATTTGTCATTCATTCATTGATCCATTCATTCAATAACTAGAGCTGACTTTAAATCCCAGCTCCTCTGTTAATAACATATTGTGTTCCCTATCACACTGCACTCAAGAAGTTTACTGGTCTATGTGTACCTCAATATTCAAATAATTAATTGCAATGCAAGCTACTGCATGATAGACGACGGACTTAAATACAAGAGAAGTCAGAAGAAGGAGGATGCAGGTCAGGAAAGGCATCTAATGAAAGAAAAACATCAAGAGGCTCTGGTAAGATCAGGAGATGTCCCAACCATTTCAGCAATCGTGGGGTTCCACACAGAAGGCCTTCAGTGAGGACTGCTTGCTTTCCAACAAATCCCAAGGTAGGTGCGCTGCTTATTTTATCATTGTCTCAGTACAGACGCTCATAAAAAGCTACTGCGGGAGGATTGTCTTGTACAGAGACACAACACAGAAGTCGCTTTCCCAGGGAACAGCTTTGATCAAACCACCACTGACTCAGCAGATTTGTATCCAAAGTCTGAGTGTGGAGTGTGGCACAGTCGCACCCTTTTATACGTTTGTGTCTGTCTGCCTTCTATGGGCATACATTAGCATTTTACAGTCTGGCTGGGAATACAGTAACAGTCTACAGTCTGAATGGTTTGATTTACATTTCAGAGCTACAACAGAACTACACTTCAGTACACAAAAGCTCATATTGCTACTCTGTAAAAAGTTCCTGCTCAGACACACTGGAAGGGCCCTCCCACAATAGCACAGATTAGGTGGTTATTAAACAAAAAGAAGTTAGCCTGGAAGCTGGGAGTCTAGATCAGCTACCATCATGGTTGGGTTCCTATAAGAACCCTTTTCCCAGAGGAAGACGGCTGACTCCACATTGAAGCCCCCCCATGGCTGAACAGGGCTCCCAGGCTCTCTGGTGAACATTTAGTAAGGAATTAGCTTGCTGCTGATGGCTACACCATCCTAACCTTAGTACCCACCTCAGCCCCACCTCCTGTTATCATCACAGTGACAGAATTTTAGCCTACGAATGTGCTAATTTTAACTGTAACTTTATCGTCTTCATTTCTAACACTGGCCTCTTTAGTGTCCAGCCCTCTTTTCCAGAGCCCCTGTGATACCCTTCAGCTTGAGATAGCGTTACACACAAACCTCTTTTCTGATGTTCCGCATCCTTAGCTCAGATTTTGACACTTGATCCCTAAAGCGAGATACTGCTGTAGCTAATTTTAAAGGGTCTACTATTTAGAACTGGGTCCCAACTCCACCTCCCTCCAAACTACTTGGGTAGTACATAGTAAACTTCTGAACTTCAGTTTCTGCATGAGCATAGCAAAGATTACAATCCATCAGGCTATTTGGAAATCAAATATTCATTAATTCCTCAATAAAAACTCCCATTATTTTGCCCAATAAGTATAGCCAAAGTTAATTATTGTCAAATTCAATGTTTTATATTTTATAGATACACTTCAAATTATAAAACCTCATATTCTAATAAACTGTATATCATATACTCTCATGTAATGTAATAATAATAGTACGTAAATACATATGAGAATTTTAATAACTATTCTTTCAACTAATACTTCGGGGCTATATTGAATTCCAATAGTTCCTTCAGATATCCAACACTGGTGCTTGACCATTGCTGAAGGGAAGGGGCAAGTCACTGAGCACCAGTTGACAGAGCACAGTGGCCTCGGCTTACTTGAGATGTGGCGCTGCCTTCCCACATGACGACACGTTTGGACCCTTGTACGTGCAGCTATGCATGTAGAGAGACACATGTTTCAGGTTGCTTGTTGCCTCCTCTCATTCTGTTATGGAAAACGGCCAAAGGTTTTGTCAACAACTGTGTAGAAATTTATCAAAAGAAGCAACTTGAGAATGCCAAGATTAGGTTCAGCAATAAAGGAATGAAGGAGGGGGGAAGGAGAGGAAGAAAGGAAAGAAGCAAAGAGTGGGAGGGAGGGAGAGGAAACAGGAAAAAAGGAAAACTACACCTAAAATCCTATTTAAAATGATGATAAATTTACCAAAATTTAAAGTAAAACATGAATCAAGATAAATGATGCTAGACTTTATAAAAAGACTATGAATGCTAAAGTGAAAAATCACTTAATTATGTCATAAGGAGGTAATGGGGCAAGAGGCTCAAAAAACAGAAAATCGTTCTGCAATGTTCGTATTCCTCAGTAGACTGCTAGGCTTGCTTCTGTTGTTGTTTATTTCAACCATAGCTTCATGCACATATTGGAGAGTCAGTGTGCGTCTCCTAATCTCACTCTACCTAGTTTTCCTCTCCCCAGAAGCAGTTCCTCTCTCTACTTTGAGCTGAATATTATTATTTTTGTTCATTCTCCTGTCTAACTTTTCCTATACTGCTCACTTTCCGCTTCTTTTTTTTTCATTTTAAGTCTTATCTACTGATTTCTCTATAGAAAATAAGTATTTGGTTCTATTCCTAGTGCTGGCCTCCAACACACATGCTCGTGTGCACACTCACACACACACACACACACACACACACACACACACACATTTTTGTTAACCCCTTCCTTCCTCTCAATAGGATTAAATGATGATGACAATGACAATGATAATGATGATTAGGATGATAAAAACACTACTCATAAGATATAACCAACTAGGTAGTCATGATTATTTACTTATTCCTGTGAAATGGAAACTTTTAAGACAAACCTCCTTCAGAAAGATCATCTTCAAGACATACCTGTTCTCACTTTGTCACAGGAGACATCAGAGCACCTCACCTGGGATCAGCGTATTTACCTGTCTTATAGTGTATCCTCAGCCCTATCTGTTTTCGTTGTTGTCTTGCAGTACTGGGGATTGAACTCATGAACTTGTACTTTCCAGGCAGGTGCTTATACTGCTGAGCTATCTCCCTAGCCCCCCAACCCTATCTGTTTCTGTGGATCAGTATTGATTGTCTTTGTGACTACAGAAGTTCCCCTTTTTGCCTCATGGTAACTAGGCACAGTTAAGCAAAAACGTTCTGGTGAAAGCTGTAAGCTACAAATAAGTGGGATAAGGGGCCGGGGAGATGGCTCAGTAGAATAAGCACCTCCCTGGCAAGCTCAAGGTCCTGAGTTCAATCCCCAGTTCGGCAAAAAAAATAAATAAAAAATAAGTGGGATATCTGCTGTGTCTTTGTCCCTTTTGAGACCAAGAACTGCAACTCAGGAAAGCTCACAGGTGCGAAGCAGTGAGGACCACGAGAGTAGGACATTGGCAATCATGTAAAGGGAACCGTTTCTGCCTTCATGCCTTCATAGTTGGACCCATCCGTGTGCATAACCCAGTGTGGACACAAAGTCATGTCAAAGTCTCAGGTTCAGTAGCCATGTTGCATCCTGCAGGATGGTGTCTCATCTTTTTGGTGCTATCTCTGAACTAAAACTTCAGTCAAGCAGGTAGAAGGTTGTTCTAGTGTTCTGTACGGCTATTTGGCTTTGGGTGATCCATATGTTTTATGACTAGGGCACCTAGAGATCACAGTCCTGTTCCAATGTCCTTTTCACTATGAAGTAAGTCCCACTTAGATGATATATTAAGTAGCATTTCAGGCCAAGGGACCTGTAGATCAAGCAATCATTCTGTAAAACTGAATAATATTCGTTAAGACCCTACAAAGAAGGACAACAAATATGTACCTGAAATAAATAAATGCCTTGCATTTTAATGATGGAAGAGGCCTGGTGTTGCTAACTGGTGACCAAGTAGTTAGGTGGACACTTGACAAAGAGTCTAGGAGAGTGGTTTGGCCTTGTGTTCATCCCTAGTGCTCAAAAAAAGATTCAAGTGTCTAGCATCTGTGGTGCTAGGCTGTCTATGCTGTGAGGTCCATATGTACCTTTCACCTCTGCTTTTTTTATTATCTAAAGAGACTATGAAATATTAAGCAAAAAATCATTAGAAATGATAATGAACTTCACCAAACAAAATAGTAGGAATTCAGTAATGGCTGCTGTGTTGCGTAATGTTGTCTTCAAATCAGGTGTTCAGATTACCAAATATAAGCATGCAAAATTGTTTTAGAATGTTATAAGTAATCAGAAAGGACAAGAAAAAAACTACACATCAACTGCTCCCCCCATAGACCAGCAGAAATCAGCAGTACAACTATCCCAGGCATCCTGCATGCTTAAATAAATACACCTCCACCTCTGCTTTGATGCCACTTAATAATATGCTCCCCATGCAGGATCTGGGTAACCAATGACAACACCTAGGTAACATTTTCTGATAGAGCAATTTTGTCTCTTATGATTACTTAGTGCCTCTTTGAGGTTCCTGCTTTCTCATTCTTTGATTTGTTTATTTGTTACTTTTGAGACAGGATTTCACTCTGCCATAGTTCAGGCTGGCTTTGAATCACTGTGTAGCCCAATTGAACTTGCAGCAATCCTCCTGCCTCAGCTTTTCAAGTGCTGTACTTACAGGCATGCACCACCATACCCAGCTCCTCAAGTAGCTACTTTCTGTTAAGTGATGACAGATGATATAAACAACTTCACTTGATGTCCCTGCCCAAGAGTCCACCTACATAGCTCTGTATCAGATATCCTTGCCTTTGATCTTCCTGTTGAGTTTCTCTTGAGTCTCCCATCAAATCAATAGGCCACCTGTCACAGCCTAGAAACCCTTCTATTTGCCTCTCTCAGGTCAATTCTTCCATGGCAGTGGCTGAGTAGATGAATCACCTTCAGCCACAGCTGCTGGGAGTTTTCCTTCCCCATTCCACTGCTCTTCGGAGCCAGGTTTGAAGGGGGCTAGCAAACATTGACTTTCTGTTTTTCAGACTCACCTGTGTACCAAGGTAACTAACTCATGCATCACACTCACTTCCTCCTTTCTCATTCATGTGTTCTCACTGGACTTCCTTGTAGGCTTAGGAAAAAGCCAGTACAGGAGGCCCAAGGCAGGTAGGGAGGCTGATGTGAGGTCTCAACCACCTGCTGGTACATGGAACAGCCTCGTGCCCTCTGACTTGCTAACATTCCTTCCAGAAATCCCACTCCAACTTCTCAAGGAGAGCCTCGGCAAGGACCAAGTTGGATGTGTCCAGCAACCCAAACCAAGTCTTCAGAAGACTGCAGCCCTCGGGGACTCTGCCCTAAGGCACTCAGCTAAGCTACTCCTGTGTCCTGGACTCACAGAAAGCATAGGAGATAATAAACGTTTATTTCTGCCTGAGCTCACTGTTCTAAAGTGATTTGTTGAGCAGCCCTAAGTTCTACGTTGAACATTCATCCAGTATTTGGTATTTCATCATATTCTATTGATTATTTCAACTGTCTTCTATTCCTAAAATCTCCATTGTTAACATCTGAGCTTAAAAAATATTCCCAGATTCTACTACTCTTCATATGACACAATATTACTGTATTTTCATGGGTCTAATGTCTTCTCCTGACTCTGATAAATTTTTATTTTTTTAATTTTTTTATTTTAGGGAAGGGTCTACAGGGTGTTCAGGGTCACTACTAGATCTGACTTGTAGTGATCCACCTGTTTACAGCCTCCCAAAAGCTGGGATTACAAGCATGCACCACCATGCCCAGTCTCAATTGCCTTCTCAGTGGGCCCCCTGGGGCGGGGCCAGCATTGCAGGCCTGGGGATCGAACCCCAGACCCCTGTGTCTGTTTGCAAGCCCTTTAATCTGCTGGGCTATTTGGCCAGCCCTCTCTGATAAAATTAATGGTAGCTTTTGAAAATTTCCTTTCTCCTTGCAAAATCTTTCCTTTCATTTAGCTATCTGTCTATCTGTTTTAGATGATGACCTTCAGAATCTAGTAATTCTGGAATAAATGATGGTATCTTAAACAGAAAGGGAAGGCACATCTAAGGAGATGTGACAGCATACCTGTGAGAGAAAAATGTTGATGTGAATAAAAGGAAAAGCATATCACATTATTTGCTATTTATTTCATAAATTTAATATGATCTCAACAAGTGTACAGATGGAAACGTTTTCCAGAACTATGATCGCAGATTTTACAATTTAAGTAGAAAAAGAAATGAGAAATCACTAGCAACTTCCTGAAAAAGGAGAATTACATTAATTAAAGTAAACATTAAACTATATTTTAAAAATGAGAATAATTTAACTCTAATATGCAAATATTCAAACATATTGTAGAAAACCATACATGCTGATTTAATATATGAAAAATTTGGCATTTCAAGGGAAAGGAAAATATGAATTATTATAAAAATTATATTCAAGACACTGAGTAGTCATCTGGAAAGAAAGAGGTGAAACCCAAACCTCATCCTTCACATTAAAATTAACTCCATATGAATCAAAGAACTCAACATAGGAAAAAAACATAAATTACCTTGAACAAAATAGGATAGAACTTTCTTTTCTGGCTTTAGAGAAATATCTCAAAGTAATAAAGATTTCTTGAGGTTTTTCTAAAATGCAGAAGCCACAACAGAATCTAAATATGTAAAATAAAAATCTATTTTTGAAAAAGGCACTATAAGTAAAACTAAAAGAAAAATAGTAAGGTATGACTAGAGACTGCAATTTGTATCACAAATGAAGTATTAGTGTTCTTTGCTGAAGACCAAAAGAAAGGTTATCCCAATTATAAATACTGCCAGAGGCTGCAAACATACTCCATTCACAGGACAGGACCCTTTATGACTTTCAAACAAATAAAAACCAAAAATATTAACCTCATTAATAATAAGAAAAGTGCAAATTATAATACAAGATCTTTTTCTTAACCTCCTAGGTTAGACAAATCAAAATAATTTATACTGCATGAATTGTCTCAGAAAATACATATTTTCCTATATTGTTCTTGATGGAATAAGTTGGAACACCTTCCCTACAGAACAATCTGGGCCGGCGAGATCGCTCAGCAGTATAAAGCTCCTGCGTAGGCAAGCTTAGGCAAGCACAGGGACTGCAGTCCATTCCCAGCACCATATGCTATGCCAGCCCCACCCCCAGGGCAGGCTGAGCAGGACACACACACACACACACACACGCACACACACACACACACACCCCATAATCACCTACAGAACAATCTGACTGTTTCTGTCACAGTTCAAATTGTGACCCAGGCTGTACCATGACCTGTTCTTTTGTGCACGCACAGTAAGTGTGTAAAGGGACAGATGTGTGTAGATCTCCTTCCACACTTCGTAGGGTCATGATAAGGACGCAGGGTCCAAACTATATGTGCAAGTCAAACAAGGGAGATCGAGCTAAGTCAATAGTGGATCAATAGTACAAGTTAACACTATGTAGCAATAGAAATCAAGGCAACAACGCTATGTACAGACATAGGATTATTTGAAGGCATATATTTTATGTGTAAAGAGATAACTCCAGAATACAGTATAATCATATTTATGATAAAGGCAAAAGTAATATATATACATATATATATTTGTATGAAAAATATGTATGCAATTTAGAGTATTTCTGCAAGTATTCACAAGAAATTGATTCAGCCTTCCCCACAGGAGTATGTCTAGCTGAGAGGAAGATATTAGAGGAAATTTTGTTTTTCCTTGAATTTCTTTTGCACTGCCTATTCAGAAAATTAATAGTAAAGTAAACAGAGACTGTACAACAAATGTTATAATGAATGCACTAGAGTATATGCAGAAGATTCAGGAATAATTCCTTGAGGAAGAAATGTCTGTCTCTGAAAAGTTTAAGATGAAAAATGGAGAAAAACATAGATATACAAAGTTAAAAATTAAAACTGTGCTATCATAGCAAAGGAAACTAAAACTATTTTTAAATGAATGTTTAAAAGTTTTGAGCTTTTGAAAATCTCAAGTAGGGGGCTGGGGAGATGGCTCAGTAGAATAAGCACTTCCCTGGCAAGCGCAAGGATCTGAGTTCAATCCCCAGTTCCTCCAAAAAAAAAAAAAAACTCAAGTAGACAATAACTTATAAAAGTAGCAATAAAATAATTAACTGAGGAAAGCATAGGAAATCAAATCATATTTTTCAACATTTTTATTGTAATTCTAGAGAAGCCTGGATATATATAAAATTTTTTATCAGTACATTTAACAATTTTATAAGAAATCATGAACATCTAATTGTATTCCTGTGCACAAGTTATAATCCTACTCCTTAAATTACACAAGAGTAGCACAAGAACTAAAGTTACATACAAACTTAATTAAGAATGAACGTGTGCAGCCAGTCATGCCGGGGCGCCCCTGTGATCCCCATGTGCTGGGATCACAGAGGAAGAAAGATCTCAAGCTTAGGGCCGTCCCACACCAAAACTTAGAAAATAAAGAAAAAGGTAAAAAGTAAAGGAAGAGAATACATAAACGTTCTCTCCTGTGGCCAATTTTGCTTCTGTCCACCTATACTCATCCCTCCTCTTTCTTTATCATCATGTTTCCTCCCTTGCATTTAGCAATGGCCATGTGCACGGTCTACAGCCAGTGCAACCTCCACAGGCAAAAACGCGACTTGGGGGAAGCAGCAGTGAGGCGCCGGAGCTTGCTTTGCTGGATCTCTTCCCTGTGCTGATGGCGTGAAAGCTGCACCCGCATGGCAGAGAAGCCATGATCCAGCTTGTGGGGCACAGCCTGTGGGGCACAGCTGCCCCAGGGACTGTCCCAGACCAACCTGATTTTGTGGGGAGAAACTCTCCTGCGTATCCCAGCACAAAAGAGTAGAGGGGGCATCAACCAAGACACCCAGCAAGAGATGAATGGTGGATATGATCCGAACCGATAGATGTACAATTTGAGATTCACCGGAGAAAGTTAACATGCCAAATACTTCAGAACTAATAAAGTGCCAAAAGTCTAATTTAGTTCTCCTGACATCAATTTGGGAGACTGCAGTTCATACAATTTAGTTGCTTTTCCATCATTGGTGAGACAAAGGCCAGACACCCAAAATTAAGGAAGGAAAGGTTTACTTAGCTCACACTTTGCGGTGACTTCAGTCCATAGTTAGCTGTCTCCAAGGCAGGGTGGCGCATGGCACTGGGCAAGGCTTCAAGGCAGCAGACGAGGGCAAAAGCAGCAAGAGCAAGGGAGCGGGCAAGCCTCTTTTCCTCCCTGTGTGGTATGCTGGCTGGCAGCCCACGCCTTCCCTGTGCCCTCCTCTTCCACAGGCTCAGGATGTTTACACAGTGAAGACTCTGGCTTCCTGCTGAATTAAACTTCTGCACTTCGCAAGTTGACACAGTGTACCAACTATTACAAAACACAAAATTGAAAGCTGTGGCTCCTTATAATGTAATAAATAATATAGGCTAGGCTACATTCCATTCTTCCTTTCCTTCCTTCCTTCCTTCCTTCCTTCCTTCCTTCCTCCCTACCTATCTCCTCTCAATAAATGGTTTGTGATTTTATTGCCTGTTTGGCACCTTGTACTGAGGGATCTACAGGTAATCTTAGACGTATAATCCATAGCAAGAAGAGTCTCTTCTGCAGGGCTCCAAAGGGAAACAAACTCTATGTTAGTACTTAGGCTTTTCTTGAGTTGTTAAATTAGTTAAGTTTCCTTGTCAATGGAGTCAGTGCTTATAATTTAATAAACAATGACTCAAGTCCATTAACTAGTTGCCCTTTAATTATGCATTTCTCAAAAAATAAAAGCACAGCATTTGGAGTGGGTGCATGGTGGAATAGAATAGAGCAGGGAGGTGAGTTTCTCCAACAGCTGTAGATGAAGCCAGGAGGAGTTCTGTTGAGCTGACACCTTTCTCTCTCCTCTCACTGCCTGCTGTACGTTCCTCCCTATAAATTTTAATGTGCTTATTTTTTATATTTCTGCCTCCCGCTATTAAATGATAAGGTCTATGAGTGATCTTGAATTATCTCTGGTGCTTGGTGGAGCTTGAATAGTAGCAGGCTGTCAATAATGTGTGCTTCATCAGTGACTAAAAACACTACCCCTCTGTTGCAGTGCGGGGGCTATCAGGGACAGGGAAAGGGACCCTGCTGGGCAGAATCCGGCTGCTCTGAAATCACGCCTGGATGACAGAAAGTGGTAACATCAACTAGATCCCAAAACGCTTCCCAAATTCTATGAAAAATGATTGATATAATAACCTCCCTCAGTCTTGGAAACCAGAGCAAGCTACTATTCACAGAGATTTCTAGTGGAAATAGAAAACATATATATCCTTGTTTGTACAACAGTCCAAATGTAAACATTCCCAGCGAGTTGCACACTCGTATTTGCTGTAATTGTGGTTTCAGTACGTGCCAGCCCATGATACAGGGCTTTGGCACCCATAAAATAGAATGCAAAGATGTAAACATCTCTGACTTTTTCCCACTCCTCTTTCCTGAAGCAGAATGTCTAAATGGAAGTTCTCCTAACCCTTTCTGCTAGGATCCAGGCCATCAAACCAGGGATGGGTGCTCTCCCACCTCTCTACTCCCCTGGAGATTCTCCCCTGACAAGGGTCACGCCTGTACTCAGAAAGAAAATTTACAGAGAGCAGCCCCAAAGAACCTGCATAGTCATGCCTTGCTATATCTTCTAAGCTTATTCAGTATCAGATTGGATCTTTTTGTCCACCAATTGGACCTTTGCACTATTGTCCAAAAATACACATATTTTGGGCCTGGGGAGATAGCTCAGGGGTCTAAACACCTGCCTGGCAAGCACAGGGACTACAAATGCAATCCCAGGTAATACACGACATGCCAGCCCCACACCGTGCTGGTCACTGTAACTGTGCATGGTGGCACATGCCTGTAACCCCAGTACTAAGGAGACTGAGACAGGTGTCTGAGTTGCCTCGCAAGACCCTGTACCAAGTAAATATATGATTTCTTTGAAAAAATTTTTTAAAAAACAAAAATATGCATAGTTTGCCTTTTTCTTTTTTTCTAGAACCTCATGTGTCACATCAATATTACACTTCAATACGTTTTTGTGTTTTTCTCTTATTAATCTGTCTTTTGCAATAGAGGTCTCTACCATAACCCTTTGTATTTACCATGATCATTTATTACATGATGTGATAAATGAGAAGAACAGTCACATCTCACCTTCAGACCCCAGGAGCACTGGGTCTCGGGACTCTGTCATCCTTAATGTACAGTTCCCACCTCATGGTCCAAGACAGCAACTGCAGCTTCTAACACATTCAACCAAACAGGAAGGAAAAATAAATGGATGTGTATGTGCTTTCCCTTTTAAAGCCATGATGTCGCACAAGCCACATCCACCCTCCTACCTTCTGCCCAAATCCAACCATGAGGTCTAAGTCCATTAGAAGAAAGGCTGACACAAAGCTCCTGGAGAAAAGAATGTTGCCTATAGGAGAAAAGTTACAAGCAAAATAACTGATAAGCACATTTTATAGTCAAATTTAGACAAAATCAGATTAGCGGGAAAGCAGCTAGAAAGTCATTTTGAATGAAGGAACAGCATTGTGTTCTGAGCTTTTGTGGGCTTTTTGGTTTGTTTGTTTGTTTTTCCAGTACCAGGGATTGAACTCAAGACCCTGCGCTTCCAGGCAGGCACTTATCCTGAGTTATCTCCCCGACCCAGGCATTGTGTTCTGGAAATAATGAAAAATTCATAAAATCACGCTTAGAAATGTTGAAAGTCTCACTAAAAGTTTTGGGGGGAATACGTAACGCTCAGAGACCCAGGGTAAACACATCTGTAAGCAGGATGATGGCACAAGCCACAGAAACAAAAAAAGTCCCTTGGGCTTCAGGAGCAGAGAACAGCCCAGGGGAGCCCCATGGGGGTTCAAAAGAATTACTCCTCCTAAAGCAAATGATGGCATCAGTTCCCTGCTAAGCCCCAGCATCAACCCACGTCTCGTGGTTGGAACACAGAAATGGCTAAGTCGGTCTAGAATATCTCAAGTTTTTTCTTCTATCCCTTCACGTAGATCTGTAAGGTTGTATCTCACATAAGATATGGCTGAGTGCATCGGAAGCGCTGGAGACCTCACCTAAAGCACCCTTTTCAACGTAAGCAACCTTACAAACTCATCTCTAAAGATGACCAAGAAGAACACTCAAGACATAAATGTTAATGTGCTTCGAAAGTCAGGAATGTGAAAAAACAAAAACGGGTCTGGGGAGATAGTTCAATAGAATAAGCACTTGCCTGGCAAGTACAGGGTCCAGAGTTCAATCACCAGTCCTGTTAAAGAAAAAAAAAAAGACAGAAATGTGCAAATGCTCACCAGTAGAATAGATTTGTAGTAACATGCAGTATTTTTGAACATATAAGCTGTGTTCTTAAAGAACACATGAAACAGGGCCAGTAAGATAGCTCAACAGACTAAGCGCCTGCTTAGGCACGCACAGGGGTGGCTGACAACTGGAGGATCACTGAGTCTGAGCTGCGTAGTGCGACCCTGCATCTAATACATAAAAATAAAAAAAAAAACAATGCATGAATCAAGGAACAGGCCCTAATGAAGACTGAGCTACCTAAGATCAGGACTGAATACAACTAAACTAATTGTTAAATTAAAACCTACAATGTGAATAGTAACTAAATATAACTAAATGCAACATAAGAAAAATTAATAAGTGAGCAAAAGAATAGATGAGAATTATAAATGATCAGTAAAGTATATATAGAGAAATGTATGTATGGTTCCAAGGCAAACGACAGCAGTCAACGCGGCAGAAAACAATGAAGAGCAGAGGAGGAGCAGCAGCTGCAGCGGTGTCCATCAAGCCTCTCTTCTGCTCTGACAGCTAGGACCAGCGCTCCACAGTGAAGCTCCTCCGAAGACTGAGACTTCTCCAGGGAAGCTGGGCAGGGCGGCAGGAAGCCTTTCTCAATTCCTGGGCCCTGCCTACCTGCAGGGTAAGGCTCCCACGCTGCTGGAGCTGATTCAGCCAAGTTGACACAATGTATCAACTGACACACACTGATAATGTCGCTTTTGGGAATCAGATCTCAATAGGTCTCTGGGCTTCAGGGAGTTATTCCTATGCTGATAGCAGAGGAAAGGAGAACATAAAATGAACTGGGAGCTGTCCCGTACCACAAGGCATTCATACCAAGGTGGCCACATGTGTCAACATCAGGGAATCCCTCCTCCTGGGAGCCAAGAGTAAGTCTCTCAAAACCAGCAGGGAAAGGTGCCTTCCCCACATCCATCCAGCTTTGGAGACATTGTACTACTGACATATGATCCTTCCCCTCAAAACAAGGATGAAGTGTTCTGTGTGCCAACAACAGAGCTTAAAAAGAGTAAAACAAAATTCTACATTTTTATAAAACTTGATAAAAATAGTATTTCCAGCTGTACAGTCACTAGAAGTACACAGCTATCAAAAATGCACACACCTCACTTGACATCCCCAGCACCTTCAGCTTCCTGTGCCTGGTCTGTTTTGGCAGCCCCATTTTCTGCAGGGTTACTCCCATTCTTGCTAACAGCATCTTTTCCCTTTCTCCCTTCTCTGCAGGGGCCTTCTTAGGCATGGGCTCTGTCTGTGGAGGAGCTGGTTTAGCAGACAGCCTTGCCAGTCTTCTCTGTGGCTTGGCTTTATCACGTTCAGCACCCCTTTCAGCCTTTCTCTTGGGCATGGTGGCAACAGTGGCGGGTCACAGGCCCTAGACATGAGACGCAGCGGTGCACAGCTTTGGGCAGCCTGGGGGTCATCCCCGCTTCTTCCTCACACTGCTCCAAGAAATGTATTTAATGATATTAAACCTCTCATCCTGAAAGGTAATTCAAGGATCAGCAAATATCAGTAAAAAGAAACGTGCTCTCAGCTCTGTACTCAATAAGGTTATTCACATTCAAATATAAAAGAAGAAAAATCCTGTATGCACCCATTTGAAATAGGGAGAAAGAAAAAAGAGGAAATAAAAGATATCTTTTAACCTTCAAATAATACGAGTTCAAAAATGTCAGGGATTTATCTGCAAACCTAGGAAAGGGCCTAGCAGATTGTAAGCAATCGATCAATGTTCAGCAAATTTCAGGGTTTTAAGTAGAAAATCTTTTGACCTCAAATTCTTCAGTAAGTAAGCCATCCTGATTTGAGATCAAAACTAAGCAACTTCTATACTTTGTGGGAAAAAAGTCTAAAATTGAATGAGTGTTAGTCGAGGAATTAGTGAGCAAAATATACATATATGCTTTTACAATGAGACCTAACCCCTTCTGTCTCTGCCTTTGTCCCTGTCTTGGTCTCCTCCTCTGTCTCCATCTTGTCTCTCAGTGTGTGTCTATCTGTCTGCCTGTCTGTCTGTCTCTCCCTTTATCATTTCATTAACCTCCACACACAGGAAAATTGAAGAACAGCTCAATCAAGCACCAACCTTTTAGGGAGACAAAAACATCAATAGAATATATAGACAATATTGGACTGATTATCTGAAGGTTCTAAATAAAACTCCTTACACAACTGACTAAAGGGAAATTGTACTCACTTCTAACAAAATAAGTGAATTTGTATGTTAGAGTACGTGTGTGTGTGTGTGTGTGTGTGTGTGTGTGTGATTAGGGATTAAACTCAACCTCTTCTCACTGAGCTAAACCCTTTCTAATTATTTTTTTTAAGTTTTAAGACAGAGTATCATTAATTCACCAAATTACTCAGACTGGTCTTAAACCTGAAATCCTGCTAGTTCAGCCTTCCATAGCTCCATGCTTGCAGATATGTACCACCATACTCCAATGAAATGAGTAAAAAAAAAAAAAAAGCGAGAATTCTTTACAAACCCCATTTCTCATTAGTAACAACTAGAAATGTAGACATCAAGATATGGAAGTAGCGCCTGCTTAGACAGGCGCAGAGACCGGGGTTCTATCCCCCGCATGTTGTACCAGCTCCGCCCCTGGGGTGCGCTGAGACTAGGCGTAGTGGCGCGCACCTGTAATCCCAGCGCTTGGGAGGCAGAAAAGAGGAGAATCACTGTACTAAATAAACAAATAAGGTATTTGTTGATATGGTTTTTTGATAAACTTTTTTAAAAGTAACATAAAAGTGACTTTACAAACCAGAGTGAACTCACAGATAGATGCAGACTGCTTTGCGGGGCTCCGATGAGCCCCAGAATCCACACCCAGGCCGTGTACGATGACACCAGCCCTTCCCCACAGCAGATGCTGCCCTTTTGCTGCCGGCTTCGCACCACAGATTAAAGCAGCTTCGGCGGGGCCCCAGGAACTGAGAAGCTGTGCTACCTACCCTCGAAATCTTCAACCCTTGCCCAGCAGCCCCCCACCTGAAGGACTTCCTCCTCTGCGCAGGCCCATGCTCTGTGAGAATGCTTCAGAATCACTTGGCAGCTGACCTGCGGTCACCTTCCCTCCTGCCCGCACCGCACCCACCCACCACATTCCACAAGCCCAGGACCCTCAACAGCTGCTTTGTCCCGCTCTGGAGCACTAAGCCCAGCTTGCTATTCAAGGGCCTCTGGCACTTCTTGTCCCTCGGAACACTTTGGCTCCTCTGGACCTGGGATGAACCCCTTTGGAGCTCTCTGGCCCAGCCTCCAGGATTCCCACTTGGCTGGTGCCAACATAGAAATGTCCTTCCCCACGGAGCGCACACGGATTCTCCAGCCAGCAGCCATTAGCTAGACGAAGGGATCCTCCTCTCACTAGCTCTAGCCAGGCTGCCTGCTGGAGTCACACTGCGCTACCATTTGCATAGGTGAGTGTCCCCTAATTCATTTATTCCCCACACTCCCCTCTCACCACAAAGCCATCCTGTGAAAGACCATCCAGGCTCAGAAATGCAGCCCTGGTCCCCATCCTGCCTCCTGCTTAGAAGTCTCCCTCCTGAGTAGCCTCGCAAACCCGGAGGCCCAGAAGCCGGGGTGAGAAGCCCCTGTGTTTGCTTTGTCTGTTTGCTTTCACACCTTTCCTGCTTTGGGGGAGGTGATCCGGATTCGGGGTTTAAAGGAGCCGCTCTGAGCACTAAGTTCCACTAAGGGGCGAAAGTAAACAGGAAGACGGGCTCACAGGAGTCTTTATAACCTGGATGTTAAATTATGTCAACAGGATGCTGAGAACAAGATCTGTCGAGGAAATTCCACAACCGAATGGTGAAAACTGCAAGGTACCTGAGCAGAGAGGTCTGGGTGGCATTTGCTTTGATCTAACCACCTAGTTATAAGAGAGCATGGGAGGAGAGAATTTAGAGACAAAGAGAAATAAGAAATAAAATAAGCCAAAAAGTTGGACTGTTGCTTAGGGGCACCTCCTTAAAGATGGAAATCAAGTAGTTTCTGAGAAACAGACATGGTTTGATTCAGATGTAGAGCTTTTGGGGAAAGTGGAAGGGTTTGTCTGCAATGTTTTTTTTTATGTTAAAAATTTATTTTTTTTATTTTATTGAGAAACAAATAGCAATGAGACAGTTTCAAAACTGATTAATAGGACAGTTTCAATAATTAATATATTGTACATTGCTATCTTCTTAGTGGTTACCTGTAATACAAGATGCAGACAGAATATCCTGTCCAAACACTATTAGTACAAATCTTTCTTCTCATTGAATTAAGCGAAAGTAGCTGTATACATATCCTAACTATTCTGCATCTACAGATACAAAATGGTCCTTCCTGTGTATCCCCTTTTTTTGTTTAGTCCTGTCAGAAATGGGTATTCCAATGGCCTCTAAATACTGTAGGTGCGTGAATGTCTGAAATGTTTAGGACTTTTTCTTTACACAAGCTGGACCCACTTCAGTCTCAGAAGAACACATCCAACTTAACAAAGAGATATGAGAGAGGAAAAAAATGCCATTCCTCCTGTTCACCTTTCCAAGGGACTCTCATTCCCACGCGGGAAAGCTTAAACCACCCCGTGGTCTTTCTCAGAGACATCAAAGACCACTCAGCTAGGTTTAATAGTTTGCAATTGGAATTTGTCTTTATGAAAATGTCTGGCTGTGTAATTTATGGAAATTAAGCACACATGCATCTCCATTGTGCTGGTGTGCATTATGATACAGTAGGATTAGGCAGAGAGAGGGAGAACTCCTGATAACAGTTAAATGCTTTGTGTCTAAATATTAGCCAAAGAGTTGAATAGAGATTTATAAACCCTACTGTCCATCATAAAGGGGGAGTTTCGAATTTAAACTAGATTTGCGCTTGCTTTGATGGAAGATGGCCTTTTTGTGAATGTTTCATGTTTTACCCTAATGATCACATTGTTTTAGAGTAAGGGATTCTGTTTAGGGTGTTCTGCTGTTTTGGAAATAGAGCTATGTTCAAATAACACTGCCTGGGGTGATTTTCATTTGCTTAAGCTAGAAAGTCTACCGATTTCTGGTAAATTCTGGGAGTGAGCAAGCTCAGAATTCTCGGGGAAGTCTTGCCTTCGTTTTCCCTTTCATAAACTGTTACTCTCAACCTAGCAAGTGGAAAATTTGCTTTTAGTTAAAATACCAAGTCTGCTAAGTTAGGCTTGGGAGAAATAGGTTTCTTTTTCTTGACTCTTAAGTTTCTTGGACAAACTTCTCTGAAAGTTTTAGAAACAGAAAAGCCAGCGACGATAACAATCATAACTGGCAATAACCACCCTACGCGTGCCAGGCGTTTCTCGAAGGCTAAGCACACGCATTTACTGAGCTAATCAAAGCAGCTTTGCTCGTCGGAAACTCAGTTCAGTTTGCCTTTCACAATATTTGGTCTCAGCTGGTCACAACTGGCCAGGGTAGGAAGGATTTGCAAACAGCAGTGCTCTGCTGTCGGGGATCTAGCGAAGTGCAGCAGGTGTTGCTCTGGCATTCTGGCATTGTAAAAGGATTCCAGAGCTGCTCACTCTGCACTTGCTGAGGACTGGGGGATACTATGCTCAAAAATCACACACTTCTCAATACACGTTCCCATATTTTTTGTGAGCTAAGGGCGCTGTGGATATAGGGTGTTTGATTAAGAAGAAGAAGTAGGGGTTCACATTGATTATTTGGAAAAACTGTGGCTACTTAGCAAATACATTTCTCAATCTGGATTTTTAAATACTTGACTAAAAATTACGAAGGAACATGGAACCCAGTGGAAAATTGGATCAGATGTGTCATATTTATAGTCACACAAATAAACACATTTCAAATTCTATTTGTTGGAGGCTCTTACTGTTTTGAAATGTTTTGAACTGTTTTGAACTGTTTTGAAATGGGAACCCTGCCATCTAGTGGACAATTGGGTAATCACAGCTCAGGTCATTGGGCCAAGTCGTTTTGCTTTTTTTTTTTTTTTT
>NW_004524582.1:19072215-19079104 GCF_000260255.1 Octodon degus
TTTTTTTTCTTCACTTTACTTTGGTTTTGATGTTTCTCTTATAAAATAAATGTCCCAGAAGCAAATAATAATAACTTAGAATATTTTTATATTTCATCAATTCTTGAAATTTTCTTCTGAAGTTCATAAAGTTGATATATTTAAAATTCATCATAGCTCTACTCTGTTAAAAAATCCATTGACACAAATCTACATTTGAAAGGGAAACTTTAACAAAGTGACCAAGAAATATTTGTTTCAGAAAACCAACTGTATGAAAAGTATAATTTCCTATCATAAAAAAAGAAACTAATGTCTAATAATACAGAATCTCCCTAATTCACTCAGCAAACACATTTTGCATCCCTGCTGGGCCCAGGCACTGGGACCAAACAGTAAATGATACATTTCTTCCTTTCAAGAGCTCCTGGCACCAAATGAACAATCACGCCCGCCGTGGCAGACTGGGCAGACGCGCATGCACAGGACGGCGCGAGCACAGCGCGGCTCTGGGCGAGGTGATCCTCGAGGTGAAATCTTTTGGTCCTGAGGACAGAGCTGGGGCCACCCACACGTGACACAGATGCTCTATCACTAAGCCGCATCCAAGCCCAGAACTGGAAAGAAACAGGGTGTGACCAGAAGAGGCTTTGCTCAGCACGACCCCTCGCTCGACAGGACCCCAGTGCGTGTCTGCTTTACGTGAATTTGAACATTAAGCAGACACGTGAGGAAGTAGGCAGGCGCGGGCCCAGAGGAGCTTCCTCTTCATTGGGTCATCCTGCAGAAAAAGAATTTAGGGTCAGGAAGATAGCTCAGTAGAATAAGCGCCTGCCTGGCAAATGCGGTGTCCTGAGTTCAGTCCCTGGTACTGAAAAAACAAAAAAAAAAACAAACAAAAAAGAATTTAAATTATCTTCTGGAGTAATAGGTGTTAATTTTCAACCAAATACTCTTCTCGCTGTCACCACCGCAGAGGTGTCTCCCTCTCTAGAGGAGAAGAGGTGGTGTCTCTGGGAAGGCAGAGAGAATGCTGGCTTATAGGCCAGTGGCAAAGAACTCCATTTGGGGCAAACTGGACGAGTGTGCCTGGTGGAGCAGTCTCTTGAAAGATACTGTTTCACAAGCAGGCAATTGTGTGTGTGTGGGGGGAAGAACAGGTTTCTATTTGGATACAATTTTCAAATTTGTAACATTTATAAGTGTTGCAATGGGGGGGATAAATGTTGATGAACTGGGGGCCGGGGAGAGCACAGTAGAATAAGCGCTTGCCTGGCAAGTCAAGGTTACGTTTTTAATGCCAGATTTCGCAGAGCTAACGCACACCTGCCTGCTGCCCTCCTCCCTCCCTCCCTCCCACCTGGGAAGTGCAGTGAGCAGCGTCCCGTGGGGAAGGACAGCCAAGGTTCGAAACCTGCGCAGTCACTCACCCTCAGGTGCCACCAATGGTGCACCACACTGACCGCCTGCGCTCGTTAAGGACCTCAATGCAGGTACCCACGGGCTTTTGGCAGGGCCTGTGTCTGGCAAATACTTTTGCAAGACTATAAATATTTTCAGCTTTGCATACCACATCTGTTCTTTCTTTTCCTTTTCCTTTCCCTGTTCACCTTGCTACTTTCTTTTTCATCGCCACTTTTAAAATGTAAAACCTCCAACTTGGTTTTATAGTCCTAAAAACAGTCTAGGGAGATACCTCAGTGCACAGCACCTGTCTGGCAAGCATGAGGTTGTGTTATGTACCAAATTCGATTCTTGGTACCAAGAAAAAAAAATGAAATTGTAATCATAAAAACAGGCCTCAGGCAATATTGAGCCTTTCATTTGCTCACACCTATGAACCTGGTGTGTTCTGAGTTGTCCAGTCCCTGAAAATAAACCCAACCTATCTTTTCAGCTCGGGAAGAAACTGACTTTTTCTGATTTCTAGGTAAACCATTCAGGGGTGGATTTTGGATCCACATCTGCGATCACACAGAACACCTTGATGGTTCCCGGATTAGGCCTGTGGCAGTGGCCTGTGGCAATGACCTGTGGCAATGGCCTGTGGCAGTGGCCTGAACATCTGGAGTGACTGAAGGGGTCCAGCAGGTCCCTGCAGTGCCAGCCCTTCCACTCCTTTATTTTCAGCCTAATGTTCAAGACCCTCATCTCTGCTGGGCAGGAAGAGTCCTACATAGAGCTGTGATTATCTGGGGAGGGGGTGGAATAGGGAGACGATTCTCCTTTGGCTAACCTGTGGAGAGTACAGGGGATGGGCTGGCTCTCTGTAGCTCTGGGCCAAGAAAGACAACACAGCCCAGCCCTAACCTCCCAAGTCCTAGGCCTCCTGAGGTCCTGGGACAGGTCCCAGTGTCGTGGTGATGCTGCAGCTACGGAGGCCTCTTAGACATCACTTGGTGAAACTAGTTCATCCCTGCCTTGGAGAAGAAGCTGATGCGGTCTAGAAGCTTAGTGTAGGATGGTTGATGTATGTGTGTGTCAACCTGTCTGATCTATACTGTGCTGTTGTTTGGTGAGACCCTAATGTAGACACTGATGCAGAGATACTCTCCATTCTTTAGATGTGTAAGTAGGATGAAGCCCCCCCAAAAATGAGGTTCTGCCTCCATGCTGCCTTGGCATCACCTCTTCTCCAGGTCTCTACCCCTGCTGGCCCAGCCTGCCTGCTTCCATTGTTCTGTGAGCCAGTTCCTTAAAATGTCCCTCTCTAAGTGTAACCGTACTGTTCCTTTTGCCTCTCCAGAGAACACTGAATAACACAGAGGAGTCCCTTCTTGCAGCTGTCCTGATCGCTGCCACGAGAGAGGGGACACTGGGTCAGCTTCAGGTCTTGAAAACCTCCTTCCCATGAGAATCTTCCCACACTTTAAGGCCTTGTCTGAAATCATTCTACTTCTTTTAGTTGAGTGATCTACTCATATTCCAGAGGTCTACAGGAAAATATCCACATCAAGGCAATGCTTTCAGACACCCCACATCTGTATTCTCCTGGGGGTTCAACTGCTCCTGTTTCTCCCCAACTTCCTTCCTCCTCTGTGTACTTGAGTTCCTGAATGTCTGGCCTCATGATGGCTCTTTCATCACCTTTTTGATTTAGTAATGGCACCAAAGTTACACGTTGCCTTTGGCTCTTAAGATCTCTCTCTCTCTCTCTCTCTCTCTCTCTCTCTCTCTCTCTCTCTGTCATTCATATGCTTTTTCCAAGGCAACTAGGATTTTCCTGCCCTGCCTCCAGCATCTAAGAACATATCCATAGGATAAAAGTAGCATTTCACCCATAGAATGAGTAAAAATGTTTTCTATTTGAGCTTACAGTGAGAATGAAATTCAGTACAACCCATAAAACACATCAAAAGTACAAAAGTCAAAGGAGGCTGGCACTATTTCAGTATCATTAGGTGGCTTTGAAGTCAAAATAAGAGTACAAGCAAAATGGATCTAGATTAAGAGACCTAAAATGTCCTCAGCTCTGTCCTTCTCTGCCTGAGAGAAGTTCCGATGACCACCTACCAGAGTTCCCCAACCCATTTGTACATCTCCCCCTGGATGGGAAGAGAAATCATTCATAGGCCAAAAGCTTCTAATATGATGGTTGGTTTTCCCAAAATTATAAAACCTGAGGTTTTTACAAGCAAGAATTACCTACTCTGTGGACTTCAAGTTGCAGCCTTGCAGCAAATATCACCAAATGACTCAGCAAAGTGAAACTCCCAGGAGCCTGTCTCCAAGCATGGCATGGCTTTCAGAAGTCTGTGAAAGAAATTATCAGTCTTCAGCTGGACATTGGAGACCAGGCACAGTGTGCCCTCAGTCTATTTTCCACCCTATTTCCTGACTTATCCACACAAATCGTACTCTCTAACCTGCTCCAGTCCATCATTTTTAACCTCTTTTGCTTGGCAGATGCCTTTAAGTAATCCATGGGGCAACTTCTGCATTGTGTGGTTCCCAGTCATCTCTACTTTTCAAAGGACAATGCAGGCGCCTTCTGTTCTTCAAGACCAAGACAGAATCCACAAATACAGCTATCTGTAAAGTACGGCAGTAGCTACACATTCTTTTGCTCTGAGCCCATCAGAGTCTTTCTGAAATTAAATGTATTCTGAGATCTATTGTGTGGATTCCCCTAAATTCTCAGGAAACACACTGGTAAGTTACAAAATTCTTCTCTCAAGTGACGAATCACACATCTATGTACCTATGATACAGCTTTGGGAAACAGAAATCAGTATAACTTGTTTGGAAAATTAATGTTTAGGCGGTTAAAAACTGGAGGAAAACCCCATAATCATCCAAGGGACCGATGATTAAGCAAAGAGTGTCCTATCCATGCCATGAATATAACTTATCTATCAAAAGCCACAAGGTACTGATTCATGCACAAACCACATAGATGGATCTCAAGTGAACTATGCTAAGTGAATAAAGCTATTCTGAAAAGACTATACACTATATAATTCTGTTTGAAAGGCACATCCTTAAAATTACATAACTGTGGAGAAAAAAAAAAGAGATTGGCCATTGGCAGGAACTAAAGTTGCCTTGGAATAACCCTTCCTGTTTACAGCTCATAGTCAGGGGGCTCCAGGAAGGATATTGATATGAAAAATAGAAGCTACTGATTAGGTCATATATTAATTATGCTTGCTTTATACGTTTACTAGGAAAAAAATGGGGGTGAATTACTCACAAGCACACAGAAAAACCATAAATTAAAAATAAAATTATTAAGTCCACAAAAGGTAAAATGTTTATAAGAAATGAATTATAAGATAGATGGCTTAAATCTGTGAACAATAGTTATATAATAAAGGTTATCATGTATGCCAATAGCTTCTGATACTTGTATAATATCCTAAGCTCCGAATATTATTATAACCAATATTTGGTATATTTATACTGGGTGAATGAAAAAAGAAAATTGCTTAGTAAATTAGTAAAGAGAAAAGTTTTATGACAGTTAAGTGTTTGCTTTCCAGGGCAGAAAGATGAAATATGATATGAATCTTTACAAAGTTAAGATATAGCTATTAAGCATGTTATTAAATTACAGGGTGAGAAATACTGTTAAAATCAAAACCTTTTAAAAATTGCTGCATCTAAAAAGAAGAAAACCAGATTTTATTTTGGCTTAAAAATTTCTAGTAGTATTTCTATCATTAGCTCATTAGAATAGCTGAACATTAAATGAATAGCAATTTCTATAAATAAACCTAAAAAATGCATAATTCTGTATCATTGAAACTAATAACGGCAACCTAGACTAACCAAATATCAAAATTGAAAAATACAAATTTATAATAGAGTTGTACCTACTAGTTAGAAGTAATATAGAAAAAAATTACTCTAAATATTGAGCAGCATGTGGAACATTAAATAAATGAGACTTCATTGATAACTTGAAGCCAGTAAATAGTTCCGAAATCCATTACAACTTTATGAAATAGCACATTTGTTAATGTTAAATCACATGTTTGTACATCTATGTATAAACACAGAAAAAATATTTGAAGGAAGCAATACTTTAACAATTTCCAAGTAAATATTATGATTTGTTTCAGTATTCTTCAGCGAATTCTTGGTTTTTGGGTTTTTTTGTTTGTTTGGTTGGTTGTTTTTGGTTTTCGTTTTTTGTTTTTTTGTACTGGGGATTGAATTTAGGACCTTGTGCTTGCCAGGTAGGTAGGTACTTATGCTGTTGACCTATCTCTCAAGCCCAAATTTTTTAATTACTATAAGACTTATATAATAACAAATATTTTTGAAAAATTGTTTTTCAAAGACAAATCAAAGGGCTGGGGATATAGCTCAGTGGCACTTCCCCTGCCCGGCAAATTTTAGATCATGAGTTTGATTCCCAGTATAGTTAAAAAAAAAAACAAATCAATATATCATACTTAATAAATTTAGTATATTGGGTATTAATTCAGTCAGCTAGATTCAGAGAAGACCTTCATAGACCACAGGCAGGAAACATGTTGGATTATTACACCTTCAACAGCCCCCGCTCACATCCTCAGCAACATTTGCCAAGTATAATCCAGAAGAAATTTTAGATGCAGATTCCTTAAAATCCATGTGACTAGGCCTCATAGTTCCCAGAAATTACAGTTTCATATGAATATACCAATAACATGTCTTAATTGTCAGGGAATGTAGTGTTCTAAACTACAGACCTAATGCTTTGATTCATCTATTTTTACAACTATTTTTCAAGTTACTCTAAATGGCTCAAGTTTAGAGCAGCTCAAATCAGACAGCCTAATAACCACAGGAAATAGCTGGGCAGTGTGTTAATTTGCTGATCATGTATAACATCAATCGTGTGTGATAGAGCAAGACAAGTTTGGATACTAAAAAGCTCCAGGAAAAACATAATCAGAGAGAAGTGACAGCACACTTGACCTACTCTTAACAAAGCAATTAACATCAAGTTTGCAGAGTGGTGTGTACACACGAGGCCCAACTGGGGAAAAGGGATGTGATCAATTTGCAAAACTTACACAAGGCCCGGGAACACATCCTCAATCTTTTGAGTCAGAATTGTGCTTTGGTTGGATTAGAGAAAGCACATATGCTCACTAATCAAGGCCGTTGGGAGTAAAAGGCTGATAGGATTCCTTACCAAGAATAAAGCCAAGCTGGCCATGGTAGTGCCTGTACCTGTAACTCTAGCACTCTGGAAAGCTGAAACAGATTGACTATAAGTTTCAGCTTTGCTTGAGTAGGTTGGCAACTTAGGGAGAGCCCTGTCTCAAAATGAAAAGTAAAAAAGGGCTGAGGATTTAGATCAGTGCAAGCCCTTAGGTTCATTCCTTGGTATGCAATAAAAGAAGGAAGGAAGGAAGACAGGAAGACAGGAAGGAAGGAAGGAAGGAAGGAAGGAAGGAAGGAAGGAAGGAAGGAA
>NW_004524582.1:19079204-19086173 GCF_000260255.1 Octodon degus
GAAGGAAGGAAGGAAGGAAGGAAGGGCAAAGCTAAAGACATCTTCAGCTGTGAACGGGAGCCAAGGAAAAATGATGCCACTTTCAGCACCGACACTTACACCAGATACACATCTGCACATGATTTTCACCATTTATGTAGAATCTCTTTGAAAGGTTCACACTTTTCTCCAAGTACATAAATCTGAACCCATATGAAAGATGTATTCCTATGGTCATCTGAATTTCCATAAATTGAGGCAAGTGTTCCTCAGCTTAAGTTATCATATCACAGATATATCCCGCAGCATAAAAAATGTTCATCTCCAAATGTTTATAAAAGCAAAATATAAAGCAAATAATTAACACAAGCATATATATCAGACATACCGATGAGCACTGTCAGAGACAGTTACATAATTTCTGGTTTGAAGCTGAAGCCTGTCAGGTATGTGCAAAATTGGGCAGCATAGGTAACCTCTGCCCAGACCAGCCTGCCCTACGAGGGTGATTTTCACAGCGAAGGAGGCACTGATTTCTGAGAAAACAGATGTGATCCAGGACTACCTAGGAAAACTAGGGGTTGTGGTCTCCTGCCTCCAGGACCGTCTGTTTCCATAAATTGTCACAGTAGCCCTGGGCATTGGATGCCATAGAGCACAGTGGGTTTCAGAGCACACA
This sequence comes from Octodon degus, assembly GCF_000260255.1. Classification (NCBI taxonomy): domain Eukaryota; kingdom Metazoa; phylum Chordata; class Mammalia; order Rodentia; family Octodontidae; genus Octodon; species Octodon degus. Next base: position 19,079,863 of record NW_004524582.1, read on the forward strand.
CCAGGGCATGCAGTGTATAGGGAAGCCCAGTGACTTCTGCCTGCTTGTCTTGTCTTGTAATCCTTTTTCAGTGCTCTAAGCAGAGTTTACAGATAAGGAGAAAAAGCACTCTAGACAAAGTGCATATCATCAGCTTTGCTTACAACACCATTTTAAATTTTTAAAAATCTTTCTTTCCTTCTTATTTCTTTCTTTCTTTTTGTTAATTTTATTGAGAAAGAATGATCAAATGAAATAAAGAAGGCCACTATATACTGGTCAGAGAAAAATTTAAGAGGAAGAATTAACACTCAAATATATACACACCAAACATGGGAGACACAACTCTATAAGACAAATCTTAATGGACATGAAAAATCTAATATCCAATACCATGATCTTAATAAGAGACCTTAACACCCCCTTATCCCTAAAAGATAGGTCAACCAGACAAAAAATTAGAAAAGAAGTAGCAGAACTGAACCAGAGCTTGGAACAAATGGACTTTGTGGATATATACAGAGTGTTCCAACCACTACAGCTGAATACACATTTTTCTCAGCTGCACATGGGTCATTTTCTAAAATTGACCACATACTAGTCCATAAGTCATGCTTAAGTATATGCAAGAAAACAGAAATTATTCCATGCATATTATCTGACTACAGTGCAGTGAAATTGGAAATAAATGACAGAAGGAACCAGAAAAACCCCATAAATGCATGCAAATTAAACAACACCCTACTCAGAAATCAATGGGTCACAGATGAAATTAACAAGAAATTGAACAACATCTACAATTCAATGAAAATTCAAGCACAACTTATCAGAATTTATGGGATGCAATGAAAGCAGTTCTTAGAGGGAAATTTATAGATGTGATCTTACACATTAGGAAAATAGAACGAGAACAAATAAACACCATAATGTTGCACTTCAATATCTAGAAAAGGAAGAGCAAACAAAACCCATACCCCCAAAATCAGAAGAAATCATAAAGATTTGAGCAGAAATTAATTAAATTGAGACGAAAAAAGCAGTTCAAAGAATTAGCGAATCAAAAAGCTGGTTTTTTGAAAGATTAAATGAAATTGAAAAGCTCCTACATAACCTCATCAAAAAGAGGGAAAAAAATTCAAATACAAGCAATAAGGAATGAAAAGGGTGTAATTACCACAGACACAGTGGAAATTCAGAAGATTATTAATAGCTACTTTGGGAATCTTTACTCTCACAGAACAGCAGTTACAGATGAAATGGACAGATTCCTAGAAAGGCACAAATTACCAAAACTGAATCAAGAAGATATAACAACTCTCAATAACCCAATAACAGCGAATGAAATATGAAATATAATTTTAAAAAATCTACAGACAAAGAAAAGTCCAGGTCCTAATGTATTCACAGCAGAATTCTACAAGAAAGTTATAGAAGATACAATCCATATACTCCTCAAACTCTTCAATGAAATTGAAAAGGAAGCAATCCTCCCAAAATAGTTCCTGAAGGCAAGTATTATACTAATACCAAAACCAAGGAAAGATAAACCAAAAAAGAGTACTACAGGCCAGTCTTCTTCACGAACATAGATGCAAAAACCCTCAATAACATCTCAGCAAATAGAATACAGAAAATCATCAAGAAGATTATACACCATGACCAGGTAGCATTCATCCCAGGCATGCAAGGATGGTTCAATATTTGAAAATCTATAAATGTAATACACTATATCAATAGAGCCAAATCTAAAAACCACATGATAATCTCAGTGGATGCACAAAAGTCTTTTGACAAAGTCCAACACTCATTCGTGTTCAAAGTCCTACAGAAAATTGGAATAGATGGCCTCTACTTCAATCTGATAAAGCCGTCTATGACAAACCAATGGCTAACATAATTCTAAATGGGGAAAAACTGAAATCTTTTATTCTAGAATCTGGTACAAGACCAGGATGTCCTCTATCACCACTCCTATTCAATATAGTTCTGGAATCATTAGCTACAGCCATTAGACAAGAGAGAGAAATATAAGGAATAAAAATACGTAAAGAAGATGTTAAACTATCACTATTTGTAGATGATGTGTTATTTTACTTGGAAGACCAAAAAAACTCCACCAAGAAGCTACTAGAATTGATACACAAATTCAGTAGCATGGCAGGATACAAAGTCAATCCTCAAATGTCAATAGCATTCCTCTACACAGATAACAAACACACTGAGAGGGAAATTAGAAAAAAAAATACCTTTTATAATAGCACTGCCTAAAATGAAATGCCTTGGAATTAATCTAACTAAAGAAGTCAAACATATTTTCTAGGAATATTATAGTACTCTGAAAAAAGAGATCATAGAGGATTTCAGAAAATGGAAAGATATTCCCTGCTCCTGGACATGAAGAACAAGCAATGCGAAGATGCATACTGCCAAAATTGCTGTACAGATATAACGCAATCCTTATCAAACTACCAACAATGTACCTCACAGACCTAGAGAAATCATTACTAAAATTTATTCAGAATCAGAAAAGACCTAGAATAGCAAAGGCAATCTTGGGCAACAAAGACAACGTATGAGGCATTACAATTCCTAACTTGAAATTACACTACAAGGCTACTGTGATAAAATCAGCATGGTACTGGCAACGAAATAGACCTGAGGATCAATGGAATAGACTGGAAGATGCTGAAACTCCTACAAACACACTCAGCCACCTTATCTTTGACAAAGGAGCCAAACACACTCACTGGAAGAAAGATAGGCTCTTTAACCAAAGGTGCTGGAAAAACTGGCTCTCTACATGCTGAAAACTAAAATTGACCTAGGTCTATCATCATGCACTAAACTAAAGTCAAAATGGATTAAAGATCTAAAAATTAAAACAGAAACACCAAATCTCCTGGAAGAGAAAGTAGGAGGAACTCTTGAGGACATAGGGGTAAACAAAGAGTTCATAAACAAAAACCAAATCTCATGGGTAATACTTAAAAGAACAACTGGGACTTCCTCTTATTGAGAAGTTTTTGCACGTCAAAAGAAATTACCAACAAAGTGAAAAGACAACCCACAAATTTGGAAAAATTTTTAACTAATAAGCATTCAGACAAATTCTCTAGAATTTATAAAGAACTAAAGAACATTAGGGCCCCAAAATTTAAAGACCCAGTCCAGAAATAGGCATCCAAGATGAACACACACTTCTCAGAGGATGAAATTAAAGAAGTGAATAAATACATGAAAAAATGTTCCACATTACTAACCATCCTTGACATGCAAATTAAAACAACACTGAGATACCATCTCACCCCAGAAAGAATGGCTATCATAAATAAATCAACCAGCAACAAATGTTGAAGAGGCTGTGGGGAAAAAGGAACACTTCTCCACTGCTGGTGGGAATGTAGACTGGTGCAACCATTATGGAAATAAGTGTGGAGACTCCTTAAAAAACTAGGACTGGAAATCCCATTCAAATCAGCTATTCCCCTACTGGGAATTTTCCCAGAGGAACTGAAAACATCATATCATAGTGATATATGTGTACCTATGTCTATAGCAGCACAATTTGTGATAGCCAAATCTTGGAAACAACCAAAATGCCTGTCACCTGAGGAATGGATGAAAAAGGTGTGGTATTTTTATACAATGGAGTACTACTCAGCTATAAAGAGTGATAAACATGAAGTCTTTATATTTAAGTGCATGTCACTTGAAGATATACTCATAAGTGAAAGATACCAGACCCACATGTGTAAATATCATATAGTCTCCCTAGTATAAGAACTCAAAAGAAGAAATAAAAATAAAAAGTTATACACAATTAAAAGGAAAGCGAGAACTTAAGGATTAAACAATGAAGAGAGGGCAAGGAGAAAAGCTAGGAACCATGACAGGGACAAAGCCATACATTTATACGCAGAAGATGGATAAGGCAATGATCCTGAGAATCTTCAGCATGTTTTTGAAACTAGCAGTTAATTGTTAGGATTCTCACCCTGACTAACTATATATACTGATACCTGTGAACTTAGCAACTGCACTGAAGATAGCAATGTGTAATACTAGGGTCATGCTTGGAACGCCTGTCAGTCTGGTCTTCTAAATATGTACTGCTTGTCATGTCATACCAAATACTGCTATACTGTTATCAATTACTGCTATACTGTCTCTCAAGTAAATGTTTAAAAAAGGTTAATAAATGAAAACAAGAGACAGGAAAAAAAATATCATGGGACTGTCCTGCTGCAATGATGTATATGGCTAGATTTCTAAATTTCTGTCTTTGTTTGTTTCTTTCTTTGATACAGGGTCTTGCTACATGGCTTGGACTCTCAGTAATCCACCTGTTCCAGCCTCCCCAGCACAGTGATTATAGGCACACACCTAACATCCATTTTCAGTGGCCAGTTTTTCAAGGGCCAGCACAGCATGCAGTACCTAGGATCCAACCCAGAACCTTGTGATTGCCAGACAGGAGCTTAGAACACCAAGCTATCTCCCCAGCTCCCACAATACTATCTTTAGAAATCGTGTCTCAGTCCATTGGTCCAGATTCCTTTCTCTTCATCTTTTCACGTTTCCCTCAACACATGTAAACATATATGCATCACTATACATGTGGACACATACACACACACACACACACACACACACACACACACACACACACAGTCCTAGACTCCACAGCATGCAATCAATAGGATCCTGATTTGCTAGAGTTTTCATTTTGTTACAAGAAAATTAATCTTTTATAAATCTGAATCACTTGTACAACATTTTCCCTGATTGGAATTACTTACATTCTCATCCTTATATGGCAATTTTTATTTATTTTTAGGAACAACCTAGAATAAACTTCCTCTTTGAATTCTACGTAAAGAATCATGTTGTATATAATAAACTAGGCTGAAATGTGGGGGCTCCTTGGGTCTAGATTCTGTGGGTCTGCAATTCATGTAAGGCAGAGTGGGCTGATTCTTGGCTAAGCTTGCTCATGCCTGTTGAGTTGGCTACTGGGTCTACTAGGGCCTGACTGGTCTGGGATGATTCATTTACATTTCACATGGTCTCTTACTTCCAGCACATGAGACTGAGCTGTGTAAAGTGAAATCAAGTAAGATTATTCAAGAGCAAGATGGTGTGGGAAAGACCATGCTAAGCCCTCGCTAAGAATTAACGTAACGGTACTCCTGCTATCTTCTATTCATCTGAGCAAGTTTCAAGGCCAGCCCAGAATTCGAGGGATGAGACAATAGGCTTGCTTCCTTCGTGGATTGAACCATAAAGTCACTTCCTAAAGCAGTGGTGGTAAACCTATTGCAGATAGCTTGTTTTTCTTTTAAGACAAAAGATGTTCATGCATAAGGTCTTTTTAACGAAAACTTCAGTAGTCAGGCTCACTTGTAGTGTTGGCACTTTATGATAATAAATAAGTGGGTTTGGGGTTAGAGTTGGGTACTCAGCTCTAAAATGTTCACAATTACTGCCCTACAGGACATGGATACAAGGCTGAGTGGAGAAAAATATAGCTATTTATGTATCCAAACTGTTAAGAGTTCCTTTGTTCTTCTAGAGTACATTAGTAGATTTATAGCACTTTTCCCTACAGTCTACCTCTGTCCTTTCATTATGCCTTTCAACAGGCTATATGCTTCCAAGGACATATGGCTTTTCTTTATTTACTTGGGAAAATGTGTTTTGACCTAATCAAGTACTTTTTGAATTAGTAGAATGACTATACATATATGGATTGTAATAAAGAATACCATGAATGTTTACATTGTACTTAAAAATTTATTACAATGAAAGATATACTGCCATTACTCACCCTCAAAATACTGTCCTTTGCTTTGAATATATTTATCTACTCATTCTTGCCACTTTCTGAAGCAGTCTTGGAAATACTCTTTGAGTATCTTCGGTTGAGTTTTCCTGGCAATCTGGATGTCCTGAATCAACTCAAAATGTTGACCTTTCAGGGTCATTTTGATTTTGAGGAGACACAGAAGTCACATAGGGCCACCTTTGGAGAATAAATAAATGAGGATACACGGCAATGCTGTCAGATGCCTGCCTTTGCATGGAATGGCACTAAATGGAAACTTCCACTCTACTTGTATCACACCTAGTAAGGACACTCAGAAAAGTGGACTTCCAGATCTGCTCAGAAAGTGGCAAGAATGATGGGAAATGTGTATGTGAAGGGAGGGAGAGACTTTGAAGTATGAGGATTTGATGTGTGTTTACTGAAATAATTTTTGTTATTATGTGAACATTCATCCATTTATTTTGATAATACTGTGTGTGTGCATGCGTGTGTGTGTGTGTGTGTG
>NW_004524582.1:19086273-19098695 GCF_000260255.1 Octodon degus
AGAGAGAGAGAGAGACTAAGTGTGAAATAATTAAACAGTGATTAATTTAAATTGAAGTGTCTAGGGCTGAAAAAGACATGGAACTTCACCCACAGTAAGAATCATGAGATCAATATTTCTGCTTTCTGATGGTAAGAGTTCATTTTCTGCTCAAGTTCTAATCAAAATCATTATCACTGTACAACAGTAATGACAACAATAACCTTTGCCAGTCCATATGCAGTGGTTAATATGCAACTCTTTGCCTTACAAAAATGGTAATTTTCATGATTCAGCTTACTAACACTGAAGCGTTAGTTTTCTCTTGTCGGTGACCCCAAGCAGGCAGACCATGTATACAGTGACCATGTATTTAGGGAGAAAGGTCATGTGAAATAAGGAGCGGAGTTGTTACAGAACTTCTTTGTAGGGAATAAACTTTCTCAGAATTACATTTAAAAAGATGTCCCTGGATATAAATTGAAGTGTTTAAAACTCATGGAATAGATCCTAATGTCTCTTAGATCAGTAGCAACAAAGAATGTAAAGGAATTAGTAGGCTAATTATTATCATGACAGAAATGGGATGTGAGGTGTAGCGTCTCTTACAGGGAACAGAACCATCTGCCTGCTGAAAACGGTGTGCCACCCTGCACTTGTGAACACCACTTGCGAAGAGTGACAGGAGGTGGGGATTATTTCTACAAAGGGAAGGTCAGGATGAAGATGCTTAACCATGGCCAGAAATTTGAGTTGAAATGTAAGGACTGAATGCCAATTTTGTCAACTTTGTGATAGAGGCAAAGTCTTCACGAAAGAAGGCCAGAAGAGGGAGAAATGTAAAAACGGCTCAGTCCACAGGGAGTGGGAGAAGGGCTGCCCGGTTAGAGGGCATAGTGATCATTCAGTCTTCTGACGATGATTCATGTGTTCCTGGTGCTTACTAGGAACTTAAGCATTCGCTCTGTGGGGTCTTGTCATTGTTATTATGTTATTTAATTCACCTCCAAACTCGGTAAGGGAGAAGATAATGCTAACTCAGCATAATAGATATAGAGTGAACTGACGTTTCAAATCCATGAGCAACTTATTCAAATCCAGGTAGTGAGAAATTAGCAAAAATCAAGATTTGGTGCAGGGCATGAGCTCTGAATCATCACCTTATCAACTCTTCCCTTTAGTATGTTGGCCAACCACCAGTCACCCAGCAGAAATTTGGTGCTTTTACCTGCCTATATGGAACATCAGTTCATCTTTTCATCTCGAACAGTTCAAAGGCAGTGTGTCACACATTTTAGATATTTAATACATGTTTCTAGATTCGTGTTCTACAGCAAAGATTGACAATTTATGGCCCTGTGAAGTGTCCCTCAGAGGCCTCAGTGTCCCTCAGAGGCCTATACATCAAAGACTTGGTTCCCAGCTTGTGGCTTTGGGAGGTCACAGGACCTTTAAAATGTAGACAGTCATGGAGTCAAAGGACTGTAAGAAATAAAGGGGAGCCAGAGGAAAAAAAAATATTTAAGATAAAGACCTGAAAGGGACTTCTGGGCCCAAAGTATCAGAACAGTAGCTCCCTTACACAGTAAGAGGCTTATATAGGGAAGCAGAGAAAGAGGAAGCTGGAAAGTAACTATTCTGGGGTTTGTTCATCTCTTAGAGTCCACAGTCACTGGTCCACTTTGTGGTGGTGTGAGGTCCATTTTTCTTCTGGAGCTGAGGGCCTCGTGCTCTGGAAAGGTCCATCCCATGTCTGGGAGTTTGGCCAGCCCAGTTTATTTGAGGGATTGCTATTGTTTTGAGGCTAAGAAAGGGTGAGCAAGGGTTGGAGCCCATAGATGAGTCAGGCTTTTCCTGCCAATGTCCCTGAAAGGCATATTGGGACTCCAACCCCTGCCTTGTCATCCTGGCTTCCTGGCCACTGTGAGTTAAGCAGCATTCTCTGCCCTGCCCCATCACTGCAGTGTGCTGCTTGACTGCAGGACCAACCAGTCAAGCATGGACGCAACTGTGCCCCAAAATGAATCTATATTCAACATCACAATTTCACAGCTGCAGTAGTAAAAACTAAAATGCACAGCAAAAGCTGCTGTTTTACATTTTACAGACAAAATTTGTAAAGCCCTGTCTCAAGGTAAAGAAATTGAAGACATTAAAAATGATATAAGTGACATATTGTGTACTTCTCATGTTTTATATTATTCAAAAATAACTTTTAAAATGAAAAATTCTAGTGTCTAGTAGGAGGAGCTCATAACTGTTATTATTTTGCTAACCTACCCTTTCAATATTATAATTCTCTTCATCATCAGGAATGATGTCTTTTATTTCATCTGCCCTTCCTAAGACCTCCTGGGGGGAGAGTATCATTTCCATTTTATTACCAAAATAAATAAAAGTTAAAAGAATGTCATTGACCCAAGTGGAAGAACTGAACTTTGAATGAAGCTGTCTTAGAATCTAACCTCTGGATTTTATTTTTTCCCGTTATAGTTTAAATTCATTCTCATGTGGTAAAAACATACTGATTAATTGCTCATGAACATATAGTGCCCTTTATTTTAAAATATCAGCAATCATTTCTCATCGTTATCACATAAATGGGAACAACCTATTAACACTTGAAAAATGTCAAACCTCCGAGGTCGGGTGACTTGTGCTCCCTGCCACGCAGTGATTTGCAAGAGGACACAGAGAAAGAGAGACAGCGGTCCTGTAATCATTGGCATCGCTCCCCGGTAATCCCCATGGTCTGTGACCTCAGTGTCATAGAATCTTAGGGCTGGAAAGTTACTTAAAGATCATTCCGTGCATCCCTTCACCCAGGCTTGAATTTGTCTCTCGTATCTTAGGGCAGCCAGCAATTGGGTTCACATTAATGGTGCATTTAGTCTGGTCCAGATACTGTGATAAATGTTTAATATGCTTCACCCCATTTAATCTTCACAGCACCTCTGGGAGATGGGTATTAATTTTGTAAGATAAGGAAACTCAGGATCAGAAAGACAGAGTCATTTACTCAAGGTCACATAAGTGGGGAAATTAAGATCGAGAGCCACACTGTTACCACTAAAGCCCATCTCGCCTCTTTATCACATCCCCATTCAGAAGCCCAGTAAGCCTGACATCTTCCTGGACAGGCTAGCAAGCCTGTTTGTCAGTTCTGCAAGACTGTGTGGTCATTGTATGCCTGGTACTCACAGTCTTCCTGGTGGAGAGGCAGGAGTACATTTTCCACAACAGCAAATGTGCCCTTGGGCACAGCTAATAACATAAAAGTCATAAATGAATTTAAAATCTTTTATTACAAGTAAATGGCCAACAATGCCTCATAGGCCAAATAGTTTAATAGAAAAACCACTCTATCCACAACACTGGGCAAAAATAACCAGCCGCAGTCAAGGAAACTAACACTTTCCAGACCTCTGTCGGTCACCACCCCAGTACCTCATGTGCTGCTTTATATAGCTTCATGGGAGAGGAAAATGTCACTGAATAGATATGCAGACACCACATTTAATTAAGTGTATCTTTAAGATGATCTGCGCACCTCACCAGCATCACACACACACACACACACACACACACACACACACACACACACACATTTCTAGCTCCGTTTTTCCAACATTAAGCTTTCTACCCCCTGGGTTCTATGCAACAGCAAACAACCCATCACCTAAACCTTGCTTTGTCGTTTAAGGAAGCAAGCAAGCAATCGTATAAGAAATAGGCCAGTGAAATGAATAAGAAAACAACCATCGACAATCACACTTCCTTACTTTAAGTAGTCACTGTGCTACGTGCTGTGGTCTGTTGATTCCATACAGAAACCTTGAGAAATAACACTGCTGTTATCTCTGATTTCAGGTGAAAAGCTGTTAGGGTTAGCTCATCCAAGATTACAATGAGCTAACGTTTACACTATGTAAACAGTTCTGGTAAATTATAAAATAAATGTTAAATTAAAACAGATGTATACATGGTTCCTACAGCCGTACACAGAGAGGTGCACACAAGCTCAAAGATTCTCAGACTGCTATGCAGTGTCAGTACCTGTTGCTATTTTCTTTCACGGGAATTACGGTGTGTATAATTGCTTTGTAGGAAGGAAACTTTGGCCTCCGGCTCCTGCTATCTCCCTCACTTTGCCTTCATGGTTTTGGCTAGGGCTTATTTGTACCTATTTCTCTCCATTTGCAGCATTTCCTGCTGCAGTCTTATCCTTTAATTTGCTTTTGTTGGGACCTCAAGCACTCATTTCTGGCCCAAATCCAGCTCCGTTCCTGCCCCTCTTCCATATCTCCCAACGTCAGCTCACTAGATTAACATGGGCCTTTCTTCAGGGAAAGCTCCCTTGGGGAAAATAATGCTCACAGAGAGTCCAGAGTGGATTAGAGATGGCAATGTAAGTTGTAGGCAAGGAAGTATCTGTTATGAAAAACACAAGCAGTGGACTCCATCTCCTGTATGGTTATGTTTCACTTTAATTGTTGAGAAAACCCTAGGTTGATGTTTTCAATTGGATGTGGTCATCCAAGGAGCTGATTTTATAATCTTAACTATTCATTGAATCAAAAATTATTATGCTGCATTTTTTGCAAAGGCTGAATAATTTTATTGCCCTCAATGAGATTGGTAGCTGAGGAAACTGAAGCAATGATGAAAATAATTAAATCATGTGCTTCAGGGCACAAAGCAATCAAATGCAGATGAAGAGAGAGAAATTTTGCATTCCTCTCCGAGCTTTTTGACCTCCTTCTATCACTCCCCTCCCCCTCCAAAACGTGATAAAACTAGCTGAGAAGATGCAGCAACTGTGGCTTTCTCTAAAGGCTTAGTGAGCTGCTGTTGGGTAGCCAAACAGGACCTGTCCAGGCAGCCAAACATGAGGTTCCGCCAGAGAGGAGCTTTATTTTTTTTTGGCTCCCACTTTCTTTAACTGACTGTGTGAGGACTTCTAGTAGCATTATTTATTGTAATTAATTGTTTCACTTCACTGATCAAAAGCTGCTTCCAAATAGGATCCAAGGACAAACGCAGTCTGAAATTCATGGGTCTTGACGTTACAAGCTCCATAAACCTTCAATGAGGAAAGGCTGGACTTGTGCAAAATGCCCTTGGTGTGCTTTCCCAGGCTGTAATCCACTCTTTCTGCAGAGAAGCAAACTTGTCCCGCACTTCCACACTCAGGAGCCTTAGAGTTTTCCCTTGCCTTGGAGCTTCAAGTCGAGCAATGCTCCTCTCTAAGCTACGGCCGTCTCTGTCTGTAACCAGCCTCTCCAAGGGGGACTCCTCCTGATTACAAGATGAGTCACACTGCTCACATCTAAATCATCAAAAAGAGCAAATGATTCTCCCACAGGCATCAAATGGGCTGTACCATTATGATGTCACATTACATGAACACTTTAAGCAACCCTAATTTTTAATATCTTTATTATAATTTAGAGGTTGTGTTTTGTTTAGGCTTTTCACTCCACAATGCTGGCAAAGATAAAAAAAAAGAAAGGAAAATAATAATTGGGAGGGCTGCTAAGCTCCTAGCAAGAGCAGCTTACTGTATAATGGTTTCAGAAGAACAAGTGCCAAGGTACATATTAATCTCATTTGATAGTGCTTAGCATGTAGACTGTAAGTGTCTTGAAGGAAATTCACAGTCTCATTCTTGGCTCTTTTGCTTTCACAGATGCACAGGCCTTCCCAAACTTAACATCTGATGAAAGTCATTGATTTGCAGGTGACCTTGGAGTTCTCCTTGAGCCTCATGTTCTGCACGTGTCACCCCTGCTAACTTGCTGCTTAGCCGCATCCCACCTCTTCCTAATTTGAATATGTGTCTCTACCTCTGGGCTAAGGGCCGAGAAGGTATAAGAGGGAGATGAAGACTCTCAACCACAGTGGGAGTGTGCTTTGGGAAGGTGGTGAGGACCAGCACAGGCAACTCATCAGGGACTCGGGATATGGGTAAAACCTCAATGCTCACGTTGGCTTTCCATTTGGCAGCTTCTGCACCTCCCTGGCATCCCCTTGACTTGGCATCCCCTCAGGACCACAGGGAGAGTGCATGGCTTGGGCACTGGCTCTCCATTTTTTCTTCCAGGGAGGGTGGTTTCCTGGGGAATGACCCTGGAACCCACAGATCTTTAAATGTAGGAGTAGGTTAAAGACTGTGATGTGAAAAGGAGCACATTGCATTTAAGTTATCAGAACTCTTTTGATATTTGTACATCAGAAAAATGACACTATTTAGAGTGAACAATTTTCATAATTCTTGCATAATATGTAACTCAATGAAGAAACGTTCATTTGCTTTTAGCTCACATCCTTGGTATCCTCGTCTCAGCAAAAGAAAGCTTCAAATGCCTAAAACTTGTGTCACCTGTGTTTACAAAATATATAAAGGAACACCAAAACTGTTCTCCAATAAACACTAAAGGGAAAAACAATTCTCCAGTCATGCAATGGCTATTTATTCAGTTTTTAGGACACACTCATGCTGGAAGCGTGGGAAGGTGTACAATAATCAGAAACGTTAAGCCCTTGCCTCCTGTGGTCAAGGCACTCTTAATTTCAGAAGATCATAAGACACAAACGTGCAATCCTAGACATTCCTCCTAACGTCTGAGCTCCTAGTGTCCCTAACAAGCTGCAACAACATTCGGACAGCAACACAAGCCGGGGGAGCAGGAGGCTGCTGGTAATTTCCAGCTACACCTGTAACTTACAGGTCTAAGAAGTTTTGATTTTCAGTCCCATTACCCCTTCCAAATGTACCCTCTGGCCTCTCTTAGCATGCAGATATCTTCATGTAGCAGATTCATCCACCGTTGCTATAATTAAAGTAGGACGACGTCACATTTCTTATTGACACAAGAGGGAGGAGCCTGTATGCTCTTGACTCCACCTATTATATTTGGATAAACACCTCAAAACCAATAGAGGTTAATATTAAAGATAAAAGGACTATGGCAAATAGTCTGACTCCTGTCTGGGGTTTTTTATTTTATTTTATTTTATTCCTTTTTTTGTTTTTTGGTACCATTCATCAATTTTCTGATTTTATCTCTGGCCCTGACCTGTGTAACAAGGTTATAAAATAAAGCAAAGTGATAATACCTTGCTAATGTTTTTGTATTCTTTTCCAGACAATCAGAGGAGGACAGTTCATTAAACAACAAAATTCATCTTCCAGTGTCTCTTTTAGAGCAGCCAGGGTAAGGTGTTTGATCACGGAAAAGGAAAGCAGAGACGATGACCTTCCTGAGCCCCACACAGCTGTCAGGCGGCCAGTCAGCTTTTTTGTGTTCTCTAAGAATAAGTTATCAGGGGCTGAGGGGATAGCTCAGTGATCTAAGCACCTACCTAGAAAGCACAAGGTCCCGAGTTCAATCCCCAGAACTGTGTGCTGTGCCAGCCTGGGTAACCTCAGGCACACCATACTAGCCAGCTGGTGCACACCTGTAATCCCAGTGCTGGGGAGACTGAGACAGGAGGATTACTATAAGTCTGAGATGCATAGTGAGACCCTGAACCAAATAAATAAATAAATAAATAAATAAATAAATAATAAATTTAAAAATTTTTAAAGAATAAGGTATCAATGCCTGAGGGTGGGAATAATGAGATAGGAGAAATAAAGAATAGAAGACTCTTATTATTTTATTAACAGAAGAAATAAAGATAAAGATATAATGAAAATCACAATTTCAAAAATAAAAACCATAGCTTTGGGACATAAGCAAGTTTAATTTTTTTTTTCTCCCACAACACACACCTATGAAATTCCCTTTCACCTGCAAGTAGGTTGAACTCTTTCCTTTTTACTTGGAAATGGTCCTCGCTCACCTGTGAATACTCCAAATATTTATCTGTAAAGTGGGATTTCCCCCTGGTCTAGACCATCATCTTTCTGTGGTTGGCTGTCCTTTCTTAATCCCAAAACTGAGCCCAAGACCATGGATGAACAAATATTGCAAACTTAACCAAACACACATCCCCATGCCTTTCTCTCATGAGGACCCACACTCCAATTCTGAGTGTCTGCTTAGATTTTTGCCTAAAAAACTCTTAATGGCTCTTTAAAAAAAAAAAAAAAAAAAAAAACATAGTAGGATTCATCCAGACACTTCTAATCTCTTTCATTTCTTTGTGTGGCTAGTTAGTAATAAAATCAGAATTAATCTTCTCCACAACATATTTCTCCCTTAGTCGAGGTGTCCAGCAGTTCTTACCTCAGACCTAGAATGGCCTCCTGAGGTCCTCTTACCTCAGGCTTTTCAATATTCGTAACTTCTTGATTTATCCCCTATACAACAAACTGATCTTTTTGAATAAAGTTCAATGATTTATTCCTTCGCTTGTGCAAGATAAAATGTAGATTATTTCCCATAACACATACGTGTTTCTTAACTTTATTCCTTCAGAATTGTCTAGCTCTTTTGTGATTTTTCTAATAATTTATAACCTTCAAAAACACATTGTGCTTGTGCACTCCCATCTGTTTCAAGGCCTCCCAGAGAATGTGGTGCCCAGTTGATGCTGATGACAGCCAATAGATAAATTCTCAACCTCAATACAATTAACCTGTTTCTTACTACATGGATTTGCCTACCTGATGCTGTTTCTGAGTGTCTCCTTTTGAAGAATAAATTCAACTCAATGACATCTTCCTCCAGAAAGACTTGCAAGTTCTGGAAGTTTGAAGTTCCAAGTGAGTCTGACAGGAGAAAAGCGAAGTTGTTGTCTAGTCCATGTTCTTTCTGGAGACTGCAGAGTCTGCACAGAGCCTTCTCCACTTTGCAGAAGCCATCTGCATTCTTAGCATGGGACCCCTGCTCCTTCCAGACTCTGCTTCCGCCATGGCATCTCCTCATGCTGACCTTAACCCTCTGGCCTTCCAGCTGTAAAGACCATGGTGATTATATTCAGCCTACCTGGATGACCTAGAGTAATCCTTTCACCACAAAACCCTTCATTTCATCTCTCAAGTCCCTCTACCCTATACAGTAACATATTTGAGGATTAAGATGTAGGCATCTTATGAAATCATTGCTCTGTTGCCTATGGGAGTGGGTGTCCATATGTAATAAAATAATATATAAAACACCTGATTCCCAGAAGGTGCTCAATATCTATATGAATCTCTAATGTTAAATGTGTCAAATATGATACTAAGACCATTTTTTCATAGTCAGCTAAGATCATAACTTACGTAAACCTAATTTGTGGATTACTTACATAATTATAGTCTGATAATGTTCTCAAATGCTTTATGTTCATGAAATCGTGGGATCATTTTGCCTTAGTGTGCTTTTCTGTTGCTCATTGTACTGCTGAACACCCACTTTGGCTCATGCTTTTCAGTGCGTGCACAGCCGGCTCCCCTGAAGACTCATCGTGGTAGGGGAGTACCTCAAAGCAAAGCTCAGTTCATAGCACCGTGCGAGCAAGTAGGGGAACAGAGCTAAGAAGAAGGGGTCGGGGTGGACTACAGGACCCACAGTTGCTCCTCCAGGACACCAGGACATACACAGAGGACGTGTGCTGTACTGAACTCCAAACCAGCTCACCGGCCAATCAAGCTAACAATTAATAGGAAAATGTGATCTTTAATGAAATGATTTACACAAACACAATATCATTTTTTGGAGAAAAAAAGAGGCATTCATCCTGTAATTCTGCATCCAAAATACACATCAAACTCTCCACCTCTTTCCATCTCTATCACCGAAATCTCATATGAGTGCCCTCAATCCACCAATAAATTATGATTTTTATCAATGGATTAATTCACTGACAAAGTTAAAGCCCTGATAATACAATCACTTTTTGAAAGCCCCATCTCTGAACATATGAGACCTTGGGGAACATTTTAGACCTAAACCATAACATAAATAGAACAAAGAACCCCAACTATCATTTTATTATTCATTGTGAGACTTAAATTTATTCTTGGAAAAAAATGAAAATTCATTTTTTTAAGCTGATCTAATTTTGGAAAGTTTCTCAACAGATCTATGCAGGGTAATGATTTTTTTTTTTGCATTAATTGAGCAACAGTTTTTGAGAAACATACTCCAATCTCCAAGTTGAATTTGAGAGTGTCTCTTCAACTCACATCAGTTCTTCTAACGAAGGGTAGCACCAACTGCATTATCCTATAGAGGAGATACCTGGTTACTTCACCCTAATAAGGAGAAATTACAGGCTCTTGCAAATAGTGATGGGCTGCCTTTAGATTTCTTTTCAGGTAGATTCTCTCTTCTTCATCAGCCTGCAGTAGAAATACATGCTTAGAGGAAAGGGGTGGGAGGGACTACAAGCACACCTGAGACAGAGTCTGAGAGGGAGTTTGGAGCCACCTCCTTCAACCTGATGTGCTATGCACAGCCTAGAGAAGAGAAGAAGAAAGGATTCATGTGGTTTTTATTCAGTCTAGTCTGGCCCATCAAGATCAAATAAAATAGATGAGAAGGTGAAAGGATAAAAGGAGCCCTCCGGGAGTATTTGCATGCCTTTTCCTTTGGAAACACACACTTTCCTTAGGATTCTGGAGAAGGCACCAAGGACTTAGTGAAAGGAGGGCTATGTAAAAGCATCCTGGAACATCTCTTGACCTTGACAGGTTCTGCACCATTCTCTACACTGTTGTCAACATGATGTTGCAAAAAAGTGAATCTTGTGATACTAATTGCCTATCATAAGCTTACCAGTACCTTTTCCTTGATTTTGGCAGAAACTGAAATCCTCATCAAATCTTAGGACCTTTCACCTGTCTTACCACAGGCCCCCTTTCCTTTTATGCTCATCTAGGCTTCTCATGCTTCCAGAAGTCATGCACCTTGGCACTTTCTCCTAGGACCCTCTTCCCACCCTTTTGCCCTACCCTTTACGTGGCCTGTTCTTTTCTCTGCTGTCCTGGTAGTCAAATCTGAGACTAATACTTCTTTCACACCCTCCACACCCCACCATGAGCAAAGTTCAGGTTCCTTCTGTCCTGTGCTCCCCTAGCACTCTGTGCTTCTGCTCTGTAACGTCATCACATGATGCCTTGGGTCATCAGTCGATTAAATTTTGCCTTTGTGGAAACTGCAAGCCTTGAATTCATATGCTATCATCCTTATTCAATCCAGATTCCCTAGAAGCTATTTTTTACTCTGTGTGCGATCTCCATGATTACTTATTGAAAGATTACTAAATAATTAAATTGAATGTGGACTTTAATTGCTATTTGCTCCTGAACAAAAGAACACTTTTCAAATTTGAAAGCTCGGTTCATCATACCCAGTTAGTTACAGCTTGGTTCTGTGCTCTGAATGAGCACTCCAAATTCATGAAGTGAAACTTAATCCACTGTGTGGTATTAAGAGGTATGGGCTACAGGAAGTAATTAAGTCATAAGGGCAGACGCCTCATAAAGGGGTCACTGTGGTACACGAGGGCTGGAGGCAGCTAGCCCAGGTGCTATCCCAAAAAGATAATGCATTTATTCCTCTGCCAGGTACAGAAATGAAGACCCATCTCAGCAGCACTCTGGGCCTTCACGGGACACTAAAGCTGTGTGTGCCTCAGTTTTACACTCCTAGTCCCTAGGATTTTGAGAAGTAAATTTTTGTTCTTCATAAATGGCACAATCTTAGGGTTTTTTAAAAAGCAGTATAAGAAAACAAAAATGCAAAAAAAAAGAAAAAAAAAAAGAAAAGAAAAATGCTTAGCAACTGCCACAGAAAATATCACCCTCCAGGGGCCAGGGAGATATCTCAGTGGCTTAAGTGTCTGCCTGGCAAGCGTAAGATCCTGAGTTCCATGCCTGGTACAAAAAAATCATCATCCAAATACCTGACCTCAGCATCCCCTCCTCCAACCTGAAAGCATGGTGCTAACAACCTGTGACATGTGCCTGTGTAACTGTCCATACACTCTTACCCTCCCCTGATCCAAGTGACATAATTTCCTGTCTTTCTAAAATTTCGTTATATATTGGATTTCTGTTTCCTCCAATACATCAGTGACTCTGCTGAGACCTATATGGCACTGGACACTGAACACAGCACTCTTGTCCTGACCTGACCCTCCTGCCTAGAACAGAGAAACCCCCACCTTCACATGAGACATTCTAGTTTCATGAATTCAGCCCAATGGCTCATTAACATGACCAAAGAAGACAAAAAAACTGATTACACTGAGTGATCGCTCATATATTACAGTTATAAAGTTTGAAAGTTTTGCTCTACAGCCTTAATTTAGGGAGACATTCATCTTAAGAAATCAACAACATGGGCTGGCAAGATAGCTCAGCATTCTAAGCACCTATCTGGCAAACACAAAGACCCAGGTCCGATCCCCAGTACCACATGCCTTGCGAGTCCCAGAACCCCTGGTGCACTGCGCTGGCCACTGAAACAGGGCGTGGTGGTGCACATCTGTAATTCCAGTTCGAG
>NW_004524582.1:19099315-19102262 GCF_000260255.1 Octodon degus
AGAGAGAGAGAGAGAACACCATGATTTCGCCCCCCAAGGGAACATCTGAAAATTGCTTAAACTTAGTACCTACCTAATAATGTGAGATGGCATGACCTCATTAGTTGAAGATAATCCTCTATGACTTTCTTAGTCTGTAAAGGAAACTGTATATTTCCTGGCTAGTATATATGCATCCTATACATATGTGTATGTGTCTTATATGCACATGTCAATTTGGATTCCATGAGTAACTCTGGGCAACACATTATTAAAATTACCACAGAATTTATTCATTCATTGATGTCTTAATTGAACACGGACCCTTCTCACTGGGCTATACCCCCCATAATCCTCCTTTTTAATTTTTTGTTTTGTTTTGTTTTAAATTACAAAGTTGGCCAGGGATATAGCTCAGTGGCGCAGCATCTGCCTGGCAAGCATGAGGTTGTGAGTTCAATTATGGGTACAAAAAAAGAAAGAAAGAAAGAAACAAGAAAAGAAAAGGAAGAAAAGAAAAGAGAAAAAATGCTTGTTACAAAATTCCTTAGGCAGAGCTCAATCTTACAATACTCTCGCTTCAGCCTTCCAGAGGGATTATTATCATACCCAGCTATTAGTTATTTTTGAAAAAGCTAAATCTTTCTTATTCTCATAATATGTATTTTTAAGAATTCCTCTCTAATTCCTTACTCCCTTCTATATGTCGATTTCCTTCATGAATGCGGATCGTAAAGTACCCGCACTGCGACTCATGAAGGTTCCTCCTCTCAGCTTAGCATCATTGCTCAGTGAAAGCATTAATAAATGCTTGAAAGCGCAAATCACAGATCTGTGAAAGACAGGAAGTAAGACAACGTTGGAAAAGAGGGAGCGTTCTCCCTTCAAAGTTCCACGGAAGAGTGGACCTTGCCCAGCCGCCATGTGGCTGCAGACCTGGCATTTGTCTTGTATGGAGACCCGAAAAGAGCTCCAGGACTGTATACATTCCTTATCTCTCTCTCTCTCTCTGAGCCTCAATATAAAGTTTGTCAAAAATCATGGGGACAAGGGACTTCAAAGGGAATTCCTTCCTCAGATCAGCGCAGTGGGTGGCAGAGACGGACAAGAAACAAGCTCTTGCTTCGTATTTATTGAGTGCCAAGTGTTTCCTCCACACTGTACAATATACAGAGAAAGACACGGTCCAGGCCCCGTGGGGTTGCCGTCTCAATAGGACCAATGAAGTGAAGCCTAATTGGCTGAATACTTGCCCTGTGTCGCTGGCTTCTCTATGGGAACCCAAATCGCCCTGCGTGGAGACGGCCGCTATTCACCCAGCCCTAACAAGCACATTGTCTTCTGAGAGCCTGGCACAGGCAGCCCCATCAGGAGCACCAGCTGGGAGCTATGCTTGTTCCAACAGCCGCTCATTCAGGCTCCCTCTCCAAATATGGCCTCCAGTGGCCTCCGAAGCAGTGGGAAGTCCGTAGACCTCTTTGTGGATGATCCAGGAGAATCAAGAAAATCCTTACCCTGGAGACAAAAGCTCAGCCTAATACTTCTAGAATTGTTCTCTTGCCTGGCATTCTAATGCACAGCTTCATTAGCTGCTGCTCCACTCGGGCTTCCCTGTCTCTTCTGACATCAAGTGGACATCTCTGAGTGTCTGCACTCTTGCTTGTCCCTTCCGATGACCAGAGTATGCCTGAGGTGAGCAAGTCGCTTCACAGTCTTGTTCTACCCAACGTACCTCACAAGTCCACACAAATCATTCTTCTTTCCCCAAAAACAACTATCCTCTCACGGGTACTCGATCTGAGGAATACCCAAAATTAACTCAGTTTATGGGGTCTCCAATCTTACAAACTTCTTACAACTTACTGTCGTAGGTGTAGCCCTCATTACTAGATCTAGTTTTATTTTAGTTTATTTGACTCACGATTTTGAAGAAAAGCACATCTACACTCATAGCTGATGAATGTGCAAATATGATCCAAGCTGCCGCAAAGCACTTAGGAGTGAATCCAGAGGCAGCATTATTCTTGAGCCCTGGAAAGAGATCCTGATCTATTCTGAAAAAGTCATTAGTTCCTGTTTCTATTTATTGCAAAACTTTATTCCATTTATATTCTGTGTCTTCTATTCCTCAATTCAGCTAGTTAGAGGTTAGAACTAGACGTTAGAGTAAGCTGAAAAGGGGGCAGACCCAGTGCGATCCCAACTCTAAAAGCCCTACCACCTCCAGAGTTGGTTGGGGTGGCATGCAAGTTGCCACAGCTACCAGAAATGCACCTGGTGAGGCTGCTCAAACATGTGTTTACAGCCCACAGTTTAATAATTCATAAGAAAATAGATCACCTGAACAGAAACCCAAATCATCAAATTAGACACCTGATTTCAAATAATATGACTACTAGATCCAGAGCAGAAAGAAACTATACTTGAAAAAAAATTTTAAATCACAGATGGGTAGAAAGTATGAATAAGAAACACGAGTCTTTAAAAATATAAGAAGTAGATTTTTTAAAATTATCTTTTATAAAATTTTAAAATGTCAACACCATAGTTAAACCATCTCTTATAT
Organism: Octodon degus; assembly: GCF_000260255.1. Classification (NCBI taxonomy): domain Eukaryota; kingdom Metazoa; phylum Chordata; class Mammalia; order Rodentia; family Octodontidae; genus Octodon; species Octodon degus. Next base: position 19,101,861 of record NW_004524582.1, read on the forward strand.
AAAAGCTAAAATACAGCTGAAGAAGTACTGAGGTGAAAGATGTATGTCTAAGAAAATATCCAGAATGTGATGTGGAAAGAGAAAGAAATAAGACATATGAAGGATAAACAAGAAGCAGGGAGGAAAGATGTTTTAAAAATCTAACATGGATCCAATAGGCATTCAGAGGATAATTCAAAGAAAGAATGAGGATTAAATACTTATTCTGGAAAGAGAGATTTCAGACATGAATTGCTGAAAATGTGTGATTATATCAATAATTAAGAAAGAACACAAAAAATTCAACAAATTAATAGAAAACTCTCATTGACACATCTTCATAAATCTGAATGCAATTAAAATCAGATAGCTTTAAAGGTAGCCAGGAAGATTGAGAGTGATTGAAAAAGAGAGAGAGAGAGA
>NW_004524582.1:19102362-19111740 GCF_000260255.1 Octodon degus
GGAAGCAATTAAATTGACATAACATTCTCAATGGCAACAATTAAAATTTGTAGGAGAAAACTCTCTAAATCTAAAATTGTATATCAGGTATGTTATACTGGAAGAGACAAAAAGAAAGAAAGAAATTAAGATAGCTCACAAAAATGTCTAAAGAAAGAAAGAAAGCTGTGAAATAATTCCAATAAATATGAAGATGCAAAAATTTAGTGTTAATTAAAGAAATTGGAAAGCATGTAAGAATGTTAAAACAAAAATTGAGAGGTTTAGGAAATTAATCAAGTTTAATTTAATAAGACAGAAGTCACATAGCTGCTTGTAACATATAAGTCAGATATTTAGTTTGATATTTGTAACATCAAAGACAGAAAAGAATCCCTGGGGTTAAAATATTCTGAAATATTGTATTGTTAGGAGAAATGGTTCATTCATTAAACAGAAATGGCAAAAAGAAGCCACTATACATTAGGCTTAAGTAAAATATGTGTATTAAATTTCTATGAATAAATAATAAATGAAATAAGAAGAAGGTATAGAACTTTAGAAGTTATAAATGTATTGGTAAGGTCTTTTTTGTCTATGAATTGTACAACTAGTAAAATTTGGGCAAATCTTCTAAGATTATGACAGTGTATTAACTATTGTTATTCTCTAATTATTTTGTTATGAAGTTTTGTTTTATTTTTTCATAGACAGAAGAAAAGTGCATTTTTACACTTTATTAATATCTACTTCATTACATTAAAATAAAGCCAAAGTGACATTAGGAAAACATTGAATTAAAATAACCAATGACACTAGTTGGTAAGAAGGGAGATTTTTAGATTCATACAAAACAAATGAAACTGAGTATATCAAAAGCACAAAGTAAGAATGGGAGAAATATTTTAAAATACATCAATAATTAACATAAAGAGGCACTAAATTCTTTAGAGATAGCTTATGACTTGTCAATATGCAAAAATAGAGAAATTTTTAATAAAAGCTATTCCAGAAAAACACATGGAAAATTATAGGATGCAAAGGACTAAAAAGGAAACAAATGCAAAAATAAAAAGACACACTAAGTAGCATAATACCTATGCTATTACAAGACAACATAAACAATGAGACAAAAACATTGTTTAGAATACAATCAATAAATAATTCACAAAATGTTTTAAATTATTGGGAGGAATTTTTAGATAAATTCTACACCTAAAATTTGATAGACTTGAAATATATAAAAATGAAATAAACACTTTGAAAAATCTATGCTAATCAATTCAAATGCCCTCAGTAAATTTTAGATTAAATAAGAATTCTAGATACATACATTGTTTATTTAAACACGTAAGGCTACATGTAACTTTATCTAAACCTGAGAACATTGTTCAAATTGATCGCATGTAACATTTAAAAGTATATCTCAAAGCAGTTTAAAATGCAGAATTTACAGACCATGTTTTCTATCTAGAATCTGTTAGAAATCAATAAAAGAGTAATGGATAGAACCCACAAATTTGAAAAGTAAACTTTATAGAGTTTAAGAAGTAATCAATACATCTAAATATAAAACTTTTTTTTTTTTTTTGGTGGTCTGAAGATGCCTTGAGGCCATCTCTGGTTTCCTGTGAGAAACTAGGTTCGAACCAGAGCATCTTGAGCCTGTCTGCTTTGTTTAAGCAGGCACTGAAACAACTGAGCTAATGGGCCAGGCCCCTAAATATAAAACTTCAGTATCTTCATTTCATTGAAGGAAGAAGTCGGTTACTGAACTGTGAGTAACTGCCAAGGTTTCCCAGCTAAGTGTTACAAAGTTCACAAGTAAGTCTAGACGCTCTAACTGCGAAGTTTTGCTTCTTTTTCTTTTGTTAATTTAAAAAAGTCATTTATTTATTTATTTATTTATTTATTTATTTATTTATTTATTTATTTGGCACAGGGTCTCCGCAGCTCGGAGTCTTAGTGATCCTCCTGTCTCAGCCTCCCCAGCACTGGGATTACAGGCGTGAACCACCACGTCCGATTCTGGTTTTGGTGACAGAGGCAGTCACGGCATGTCAGGCAGGGCTCCACGACCAGCAGGACATACGGCCCTGGGGATCGAACCCAGCTCCTTGATGTTGCCAGGCAGGTGCTGTTTCTTTTTTATGCATTCATTTTGCCTACATCATTTTTCACTATGGAATCATTTCTAATCAATTATGCATTCTCCACCTATTGGTCATTTAAAAGTGTGTTGTTCTAGTAGAAATATTTGAAGACATTCTAAGAATCTTAATGATTTCCAATTTAATTCCATTTTATATAGCTTATAAATAAAAATTTAAATATGAAAAGTAAAAATGTAACTCATGAGATTTCCAACTTTTGAAATGTATTGAGATTTATTTTATTTTTGTATTTTTTTAGGGAAGGGTCTACAGGGTGTTCAGGATCTCACTACTAGATATGACTCCTAGTGACCCACCTGTTTACAGCCTCCCAAGAGCTGAGATTACAGGCGCACGCCACCCCGCCCAGTCTCCATTGCTGACTCAGCACGCCCCAGAAGGGGTTTCAGCATGGCAGGCCCAGGGATCAAACCCCTGGCCCCTGCGCCTGCTTGCAGGTGCTTTAATCTGCTGAGCTATCTGGCCAGCCCTATATTGAGCTTTATACATGGGCCAGCAAATGATTTATTTTTGTGAATTCCCATGTGCATTTGCAAAACGTGGGTTATGTGTATTTAAGGCATAGCACCTTATACATGCCAATTATATCGAAGCTGGCTTATGCTAGTGTTCCAATCTTCTCTAGCCTGCCTTATTTTTTCCTACATGGTTCATCAATTTCATTAATTGTACTATCACTACTAAGTATGATTTATTTTTCTCAACAGTGATGATGACAACAGTTAGTTGTTTTGACGAATAATCTCTCATTTATTTTGTTGGATTTATTCCTAAATATTTCATGTTTTCCACATAGCTCAGCAGATTAAAGCATCTACTTAGGCAGACTTAGGGGCCAGGGTTCCATCCCTGGTGTGCTGAGCCAGTCCACCCTCAGGGCATGCTGAGACAGTGATTAAGACTAGGCAGGGTGGCACGTGCCTGTAATCCCAGCGCTTGGGAGGTTGAAAACAGGAGGATCACCACAAGTACTGTCTGTGTAGTGGGACCCTGTAGACCCTATAGACCCTGTCCTAAATACAAAAAAAAAAAAAAAAAAAAAAAAAACCTCAAGTTTCCAGGTGTTGTGTTGCATTGTTTTTATTCCAAGTTCCACTTGTTGAAGCTAGTATTATAGGATACAGTGAAGTTTTGTACAGCGTTGTTCGACTGAATTCATGTATTTGTTCATGTAGCTATCTTGTCAATATTTTGGATTTTCTTTCATGAAAATCATGTCATTTGCATATAAAACCAATTTTTTTCGGTGTTTCCATTCTGTGTGTGATTTCCCCGCATCGCTCCTTTTTCAGATCCCGTTCTTTCTTAGTGCATGTGTAGAGCACGTATTGCTGACATGCTTCGCAATGAGGCAGCACACACATGATTCATTTTCATTCTGTTTTTCACCTTTTCCTTCACGTTGTCCCCTTTTCATCCCCCTTTTTTTTCTTTTTCTTTTTTTTTTTTTTTTGGTGGTACCAGGGATTGAACTCAGAACTTTGCATTAGCCAAGCAAGCACTTACTCCACTGAGCTATCTCCCCAGCCCCCACCACCCACCTTTTTTAAAAAATTCATGTTAACAGTACATAATTGCAAGGAATTGGTGTATCTCCTTAATACATCTTTATTTATTTTCTCCCCCTTTCCTCTCCTCCCCTATCTTTTGAATTCCTTCCCTTTGAGAGAGATTTATCACTCTACTTCCTCTTATTGATCTTGCATTTTGCCCTTTATTTATAATTCTGGATTCTCAGGTAAGAGATGCTACATGAAGCTGGTGTGTCTGTTCTACGTCACTCAGTATCACGGCCCCGGGTACATCTGTTTTCCTACAAATGCCTCACGTTTATCCTTCCTTGTGGCAGAGGAGTGCTCTGTGCTGGGACAGTCCTATTGTCTTTGCCTGTCTAGTGATGGACACACAGATTGCCTTGGAGGTTTGGCTGTCATGAATCACACTGCTATAAACATGGGTCTTGTGGACCGCTGTCAAATGATGTCTTTATTCTTCCAGAAAGATACCCAGAAAGGGAAGAGCAGGGGCAACTGCGATTCCTAGTTTCAGCTCTTTGAGGCATCTGCACGCTGATTGCCAGTGTGTGTGCTCTTACCTTCCCAGCAAGGTCAAAGGACGTTTCCTTCGCATGCTGCCCCCTCCCCACAGCCTTGGCAGCTGATGCTTTCTCCGTCTCTACTAATATCATGCGTCATGTTAGTAGGTCAGAGAAGTATGTGAGTCTAAAATTTGGATGTTTCCTTCTTTACAGCAGGGTAAAATCATGAGCCCAAACACATCAGCACCAAATTCAAAACCTCACATATCTAATTGTTTTAAATATAGTCCAAAATATCCCTATCATTTTATGCATATCAAATTATATGTCTCCTTTATATCTCCCATAAAACTGTCCACCTTCTGCTGCTAATTATGCATACAACAAACACTGAGCTACGAAAGGCGCCAGGTTGCCGCTACTGAGACCTCAAGGCTGCCTAACTTGCTGCTGAGTGACATCATTCAGCCATTCTAAGTCCCTCTTGCTCCACCTGCGTCCTCCTTGTGCTGTGTCCCTTCTGGGTGCTGGCTTCATACTGCTGTCTCTGGAAGATTTCTCGCTAGGAAAGTCTCCCCTGTTCATGTGGCAAGGCCTCGTTGCTACTCAGAGGAAGCTTGATTACTGCTGCCTCCTAAGGCCAGATTCATCCCTGAACCTTCCATGGTCTCCTGCTTTAAAGCACCAGGACCCAGCTTGGCATCTGCTACACTGATCTCACTCTCGGTGCCTTTGCCTTGCTGCCAACCAAGCTCTCCTTGCACCGTAACCAGGTTGTCCTTTGTAAAGTGTAAATTAAATAATGTCACTGCCCTGCTGAAAGCCTGCCTTAATTAGAATCGAATTAATATAACTTACTATGGACGGAACCATGTTCCGGACTCTATCTCCTCTGTACATGGGTTGAACTTGTGCCAGGCTCTATTTCATGCATTACCAAATATATTTTTCCTTGTTTCTTTTGCATGAACACACGGTGCACATTTTCACTCCAGAACCCCTCTGTTCACGGCTGGAAAGCTCTTGCCAAGGTACATACATGGCTGCTCCCTTCTTGTTAATTGCGCTTGTGATTACTATCACTTCCTCAAACCCATTGTGTTTCACTTTAAAATTCTCTACTAAACCACTTAGATACTTTGTAGGGCTTTCTTTTTCTTTTTCTTTCCCAGAGTGCATTATGTTTCTACTGGAGCTAAAACCTAGTCTATTTTATCTGGTTTGTCTATCTCAAAGAAAAAATTTAAATAATTGCTGCACAGAGGAATAATGAGTAGAACAACATTCCAAACACAGATCATCAGTATTCTTCTCAGAATAGAATCAACACATTCAAATGGTCCAAATTCCCTCCTTGAATCTTATGGTCTAATAATGTTAAACAACTTCAGTTTCCAGAATGCTAGTTCGTGCACTTCCTCTGCATTCTGTTAATGCATTCATATCTCCCTGTCTAATTGGTTGTCTAATATTTCCTCATTCGAACCACTTAGCCCCAAATTAGATTAGAGAACCTAATCGAAAAGCTCCAACTTACCTACATCATAGCTCTTATCTCACCCTATTCTTGTTCTCTTGTTTAACTCCCTCATCAGGTTCAACTTCTTGAAAACAAGGAACATGTTTGTCTTTTCTTAAGTGTTATCTGAGTTTTATGTGCTTGCAGCATTTTTTTTTGTATTTTTACTAGAATGGATATTTTCCTTCTGATCTTTTGAAGTGAGCTTCATCATTCCTCGAATTGTATGTTAAGCTGCATGCATTTCATCTTATAAAAAATTTAAGAAATGAGGTGCACAGAACACCACTGATATGTTATATCTCAGAATGTGTATCACATGAGAAAGTTATATAAGAATTAAGTACATTAGATTTAGAAGAAAATAATGCAGACAAAGCATGATGTGCCTGTTCTGTTTCAATTTGTGTTGTGAAAGAGAATGGCTTATCAAAATTTAGTAGCTAAAATTCAAGACACATATGACCTATGGAATTTAAAATAATTACATAACAAAATTAAAACTTCAACTTGTACTGCTGATAGTTCTTCATGACCCATCTCCAGAATTAACAATGTTCAGTAGTAAGATTTTCAGCTGATTTGTATGTAAGGAAAGAACAGGAAAATGGTATTTTAAGCTTGTAAGTCTAAGAAGTACAGCTTCTCTAGTACAGGGTATCTGTTACCTTTTGATATATTTCTCTCTTTCTCTTTCACACACAAGGCACACTATGTGATTTATATTTGTATACCATGTTCACACACACACACGGGCATAAGTGTGGCATGTGTATTTAGGAAAAATAGTTCAGATTCTCTCCTCAAAAGCTGGTTAGCTGCACTTTTATTCTTTTTATACTGAGTACACATGGATGGAATAGTTACATTAAACCATTCCAGCTACCTTAAGTACAAGACAGGGGCAGAGTAGTGTGCTGCTGCACGCTGCCCATCTTAGCAGCCATTCTGCACTCAGACCAGGGCACCCCCCAAAAGTCACCCTGTGGGGACTGCAAGGCCATCTGGTTAGCATTTTCTTCTGTCCAGGCATAGTATTCTATTTCAGATTTTTGAGCTCTGGATCCAATTGATGACATCTGAGGTACCTGTGACCCATGGTGATGAGGATCTTGCAATATGATGGGCTCGTTAAGCGCATCTCATTTTAGACAAACTGCGAGTGGCATTTTGTTTATATGGTTCATTTCGCCAACAAATTAGATTTCAAATTGATTGCTTTTTTAAATGGCTTTGTTCATCAATTCTGAGGCCAGGCAATTACAATCAGAAATTTAGTAATTAATGGTCGCCCATATTAAAAAATGTTTTTTAAGTAGCAGAGCAGTCATGAACTTCAACAGAATCTAAAATGTTCTCTTGACTTTAGTTTCTCTTAAGCTCTCCATGTACAGGAATGGAATAAAGGTCTTTGCTCAAGTTTCTCATAAAAGAAAAGATATGACAGTTCATAGAAAAGTTGAGTAGACCACTTTGACTTCTTTATCATAAAGTAACTGAAGGTCAAGGGGAGGTCAAAACATTTAACACACTGCACCAATGGCTCTTAGGAATGGCGTTGTGAGCCAAGACCGTGTGAGTTATTTCATTAAAAAAGCAGCCTCTATCACAGAACATTTCAATTTCTTTTTTATTGACTTTACTGAAAATCAATAATTATATATCATATTAAAAATTATAGACAAATATTGAAATGTGAATGACATAAGATATAGACAGAGTGATTTTTGGAGAAATATTTCTTAAATGAATAAATCACTTGAGATTAGTAATAGATTGCACATTGTAAATAAATTATTTACAAACCTAAATGAATATAACAATAAAAATTGTCCAAAATAAAAATGAAGAAGTGCACAAGCTTCTTAGTGAAGGTACTACTTGGTCTTCAACTTCTCTTTGAAATTAAGATTTGCGTGTTTCCTTGCCAAAAGTCAAGCTGGGAATTAAAGAAGAGTAAAAAAGAAAATCATGAGATTTTCTTCAATTTTCGTTAGATAAAATTTTAACCTGCAGAATACTTCTGAGTCTTCATGGAATCATTATTGCATTATACTCCTTTTGATATCTAATATCATGATTTCTTCTAGATTAATTTTCACAAGCTTCCTTTTGTGAAATAAGATGCAAATTATCATGAAGATCAAATATAGTTTAATTGGTCACTATAAATAGAAATCACCAGAAGAAAACAACCCTTTCCTCCTCATTTGAAATGTCACTTCCCTGACTGATAGGAGTGAAAACCTGAGTTCAATTAGCAATACCAAAAAAAAAAAAAGAAGAAAAGAAGAAAAGTTACTTCTATAGGCCCTATGTTCCTCTTTTCAACCTTCTGTATGTAGCCGTTATCTTGTTCTACATAATAATCATGTTGTGATATTTTTTAATAATAATTATATCACCAAAATCATTATTTCTAGATTGGCTTCATGAGATGTTAAGTTTTTCCAGAAGTTAAAAAAGTTACTTTACTTCTCTAAATTGCAATTTTACTAATTTAAAATCATTTAACTCACTGGTGTATTTGTGTGTGTGTGTGTGTGTGTGTGTGTGTGTGTGTGTGTACCTAGCTCAGCTCTGAAAAAGTGCTCATCTGTACTTTCAATTGTCCCCACCTCCTCCCCTAGAAACAGCAGAGGGTTTGCAGAGGACATAGCAGGGTCAAGGGTCAGAACCTAAAGAAAGGAAAAGGCCCATGAAATCTTGCACAGAAAAGCAATACAGTACATTCAACCTTGACTGCCTTAGCATAAGAACAAGTTTGGGAGGAGAGCTAATCCATGTAATTAGACATAAAATGTCAGCTCAGAAATGATTTCCCCTGCTATGGGGCTACAGCGTCCTCTTCAGCTGTGGGTTCCTGAATGCAGGCTTTTCTCTCAGCTCAGACTCTAATGGATGTCGTGACATCTAGTGAATTACATTAAAATTTGGGACCCTGATCTTAAAAGAATAAATCACTTCCTAATTCAAACCTCCCGCCACCTTGTAAAGATGGAATAATTGATCCCTACAAGGACAATGATTTTTTCTCCAGGTCAAAAAGCTCAGACTGGGGCTGGGGAGATAGCACAGTAGAATAAGCACTTGCCTGGCAAGCGCAGGGTCCTGAATTCCATCTCTGGTCCAGAAAAAAGGGAAAAAAAAAAAAAAAGAAAAAAAAGCTCAGACTTCCTGATCTCCTTTCCAACTTTTTTTGATCAAAGCAAGTAGGTTCTCTGGAGAAATGCTGTACTTATTCTATTGTTTTGGTGAGCCAAAACTTGCAATGGCTTCTTATTTCTACTGCACGAAGACCAATGATGCATGTCAGGTTCCTTCCTCCTTTGACGTTGCTTTGTGATAAAAGCACACTGTTATCTGTAGGTTTATTCTTCAGAGGGAAAATGTGTCCCGAGGGCTCTCGTCTGTGTTAGGTATCCAGGTCTCCAGGCAGATTCTTTTATTGTTGAGAGGTTACAAAACAGAAGTAAGTGGGGCTTTGGGGGCTTCTACCAGGAGGGTAGTGGACCAGCGCTGACAGGAAAGTCTTTCATGTTAACCCTGAAAAGTGTAGAGGCGTGGGTGCTAGTATCAGGAAATGATCTGGAGTCTATGACAGGACGGCTCAGAAGGATCTGTGATATCTGACACATGATGTCAAGAAACTTGGTGACTCTCCCTAT
>NW_004524582.1:19111840-19112605 GCF_000260255.1 Octodon degus
TGTGTTGCTTCAAGAATTTTCTAGACACTGAACATGGCCGCAGAGATCTGGACACTTATTAAGTATTTATAAACTTTCTTTATTCCTTGCCTTAAAATATGTTCCCTTTTACTTTTGTATGTATATAAGACCCCAAGAACAAATAAAGAGAGAAATGAAAGATGTATCCCAAAAAATATGGAGGTAAATCTCCTGCCAATGAGAAGAGGACCAGAAGATGCTGCAAGGAGGTATGGAAATGAAGAAATGAGCAGAGGGCGGAAACAAAGATGTGTTCTGTACAAGTGCTCACTCCCCGCGAGGAAAGCAACCGCTATGAGCTACAAACATTCACTTATAGAAAAGTAAAACTGAAAAAAAAGTAAAAATATTAATTTGCTTAAATAGAATGAGAAAAATGAATGAATACATGCATGTTATATTTATAAATAATGCCCATAGTTAAATACCTACCATGTAAGTAGCACTGTCCAAACTTCACACCATTAAGCTCTCCCAACACCTGATAGTACTCTTGTTACCATCAATTTGGAGATGGACTGCACTGAAATGAAGCAATTTCCCCAAAGTGTGCAGGCAGCAGCAGTGGAGTAGGTGTATGAGCCTGGACACTTAGCCCTAGAGCTAGGCTTTTCTTTTTTTACTTGAAAAGATTAATTTTTTTTTTACACCAAGTATATGCATCATCAAAAAAAAAAGTATGGTAAGGGGCTGGCAAGATAGCTCAGTTGACTAATGTGCCTGCTTAGGCAAGCTTAGGTAAGC
>NW_004524582.1:19112845-19117587 GCF_000260255.1 Octodon degus
CCACATCCCTGGGCTTCAGTATCATTCTTCTGGTACAAGACAATCAAATTGTCCTTTCATGTAAATATATTTTGTCTTCTCCACTTAATGACAAGTTTTGTCACTATACAGATCTTTTTCAGCTGGCTGTTTTGGTAGAGTCTGGATTATTTCCCTCTAGCCTTTTTTAGATTAGATATTGCCTTTAATAAACAAAATCTGATACCATATGACTATGAATGGAATATAAAAAAGCAGAAATTTTCCAAGTTCTATAAACAGTCTCAGGTAAAGGAACCGGCATAAATGTGAGAGGTTTTAATGGAAGACACTCTACATCCCAGAACAAATTTTTATCTGATATGTAGCCTTCCGGTAAAAAGCCTTCTCAAGCCAGTATCTTGGGAGCGCCATGGCATAACACCGCACTGTCTGCATAAGGGGAATGATTTGTATGCAGATGAATTTCTGTGATTTTAACATTATCCATCCCAAACTATTTATTGAGTATTGTTGTGACTTATCAGTATAGTAGCACAGCTGACAGTCATTAAGAAGTACTCCCCACACACCCATGTTTTGGGGAAGTTGAATTTAGGACTGTGTGAAGTTCATGGCTGACAGATGCAAATGTCTGAGGCGGTCAAGAGGTTGTGAAACGTGAGTCCTCTACATGAGGTTGTGAATTTCTCAATACCAGTTGTGCAATTCAGATGTATCCGGGTACAAACCCTCTAGAAACGGCACAGTTAAACAGTATTCTTAGTGTGGAAGATTGAAACACTTGTTTTTTCCTTTTTCAACCCTAAAAATTTATCATTCTATCATTTTGATATACTTTAATGCACATAAAGAATATTAAAAATGCCACTGAATCATGACTTGCACACACTGGGACCCCAACAGTGCCATTGACAGAATTATGCCAAGAACCTTATGCTCATCCAAGTAGTTCTATTCGCTTGAATTCTTGTCTTCCTGGATTTAGCATCTCTTTCTATAATTTAAATTTAAATTAATATTTGAGTTTCTTGTTAGAAACAAGAGTTTGCTGACAAATGGTTCTTTGTCTGCCTGTATAGCATGAGCTCGAATATTTCCTTCACTGTCAAGCAAATTTTATACTTCCTTTGCAAATTAATGCCTCCATTTACATTCAAAAGACAGCCATATTTCATGAGGAAACTAAATGCTTACAACTTTGAATTGGTTTAATGTCCATTACTATTCCCTCTATTGGGCTTTTAAAATTTCTAGAAAGGGAATGCAAATTAAACTGTGTGAGGAAGAGACAAATGTCTCTTTTATTCATAATAAATGCATCTAAAAAAGCTTACTGATTATCAAAATGCTACATCTGGACTTGGTGTTATCACATGGAAATTCATTATAGAAAATATACTATGCAGATTAAGATGGGTAGTGTAGCATGAAAGTCATAATTTCTGTTATGATTTAGAATTATACTTCCCCCATCTAAGAGAAAATTGCTTTGACAGGAATTTATCAGTTACTTCAGACTCTGGCATCTGACTCAGAATATATGGAAGAAATATTTGTTAGAAATACCACAAAAGAGAGCTACTTACCACATAAAGAAGATAGCCAAAGTCATCTCATTTCCAAATTCCTCAAAAATAATACTTTACTAAACATCACATGGTTTATCTCATATGAGAAACTCGATTTACAAAGTACAAAATAAAAGACAGACAATAGGGAAAAAGAGAAAAGTTATGTTTTTACTTTTTATTTTTAATTTTATTTTACAGAGAGTATAATAATAATTGATAAGACATTAGAAACAGTACACATTAAAAGAACAAGATGGAAGGTATTCAACTATGGCTTTTATATTGCACAATGCTATCCTTAATGTAGTTGCTCAGATTGTAGATATTCACATACAGAGTTATTTAAAGTAAAACATTTTAAAATTAATTGCTAGTCTATGGCCATACCACCCTGAATGTGCCCAATCTCATCTAAAATTAATTGCTATTTTCAGAAAACTGATGGGAATTAGTAGTACAGTCATCTCAGCTATCCTGTGTATATACTCGCATGATTTTCCCTCTTTGAATTTGACTGACCTTGTTAGATACAAATGTTATATTTCTTGTCATATAGGTCTTGCTTTCTCTAGGTCTTAACCATCCAGCAGAAAAGTATAAAAATGAGGTATAAAAAGTAAAGTCATGTTAATATGCTGAGCTGTAAAAGGCTCAAGTCAACAACTTCTGACATTGCCAGTCCTATGTAAAATCCACTACTAACATGGACTACTGGACTATATTGGATTATTTTGCTGAATTCATGCACCTACAATATTTAAATGGCAATGGAATACCCATCTCTGACAAAACTAAACAAAAAAATGGATAAAAATGAAGGCCCATTTTGTATCTGTATATACAAAATAGTTAGGATAAATATACAGCTACTTTCTCTTAGTTCAATGAGAAGAAAGATTTGTACTAATAGTGTTTGGACAGGATATCATGTCTGCATCTTGTACTATGAATAACCACTAAGAAGACAACAATATAGAATGTATTAATTATTGTAACTGTCCTACTAACCTGTTTTAAAACTGTCTCATTGCTATTTGTTTTTCAATAAAAGTAATTTAAAAATTGATTTCCCCTCTTTGTTTTCTTTCTCTTTTCTCCTTTCCCTCATCTCCATTCCTTATTCCCTATTCCAGTTTCTTTCCATTTTACTATATCTACTATACCCTTCAGATTTAATTATTCTTTAAGGTTATTGCACTACAGAGAGAATATGATGTTTATACATGTGGGTCTCATTTATTTCATTTATAAATATAGCCTCTAGTTGCATCCATTTACCTATAAAAGCCTCAAGTTTTTCTTTCTTTATAGCTAAGTAATATTCCATTAAATAAAAAATACCACATTTTTTGCATCCATTCCTCAGGTGAAGGGCATTTTAGTTGTTCCCAAGATTTGGCTATGACAAATTGTGCTGCTACAAACATGAGTTCACCTTTATCACTGTGGTATGATGTTTTCAGTTCTTTTGGGAAAAAAATACCCAGAAAGGGAATAGCTGGGTTGAATGGGACTTCCCAATCCTAGCTTTTTGAAGAGTCTCCATACTGCTTTCCATAGTTGTTGTATGGTCTACTTTCCTACCAACAGTTGAGAAGAGTTCTGTTTTCCCCACAGCCTCTCCAGCATTTGTTACTAGTTCATTTCTTTATGATAGCCATTCGTTCTGGAGTGAGATGCTATCTTAGTGTTGTTTTAATACACATTTCTCCAATGGCCAGTGCTGTGGAACACATTTTTCATGTATTTGCTTGACATTTATATTTCTTACTCTGAGCAGTGTGTATTCATGTCAGGTGCCCATTTTGGGATTTATCTTTGAATTTGAGAGGCCTCACATTTTTTAATTATTCATATATTCTCAATAGAAGTCCTTTGAGTGATCGTTGGTTTAAAAAAAAAAAAAGCTATTGTAATCTAGCATGGACAATGTATCTAAATGTGCATCTTGATTTACTGTAAATGTCCTATGTGGTTTATGTTTTTGGCATGTCAGTCTGTTATTAATCTATATGTATGTAACTAACTTTGTAAGAACTTATAAATAAATGAATTGGATGGTGGCAAAATATGAGGGTGGAAGAAAAGGGGAAAAAATTGACATGTGTAAAGTAAATGCTCCAATTTCCCACAATGGATGTAATCATGTACTGAAAACACATTCTAATAAAATGTTTTTAAAATAATGCTTTGGGGGCCAGCCAGATAGCTCAGAGGACTAAAACAACTGTTTAGGCAGAGCGCAGGGGCTGGGCTTCGATCCTTGGCACCACAAGCCATGCCGGCCTTGCCCCTGGGACGTGCTGAAATGGCAATTGAGACTGAGCATAATGGTGCATAGTTGTAATCCCAGTGCTTGGGAGGCTCAAAACAGGCTGATCGCTGAGTCCAATCTGTGTAGCGAGACCCTGTGGACTCTGTACTAAACACAAAAACAAACAAATAAGTAGAAAAATAAGTAAAAATAAAATAAATAGCTCTTAAAAAATAATGCTTTGGTGTGCATGATACTGTATTATCCAGCTACTAAGTGAAACATTACCTGGCATTTCAAGGTTTCATTCCTTTCTTTCTTTCTTTCTTTCTTTCTTTCTTTCTTTCTTTCTTTCTTTCTTTCTTTCTTTCCTTTCTTTCTTTTGTCTGTATTTTAGGGAAGGGTCTACAGGGTGTTCAGGATCTCACTACTACATCAGATTTATAGTAATCTGCCTGTCTTCAGCCTCCCAAGAGCTGGGATTACAGGTGCGCGCCACCACGCCCAGTCTCAATTGCCCTCTCAGAATGCCCCGGGGGCGGGGCCAGCACAGCAGGCTCTGGGGATCAAATACCTGGCCCCTGTGCCTGCTTGCAGGCACTTTAATCCACTGAGCTATTCGGCCAACCCTTAATTCATTTCAAAGGTTCACCTAACTCTTCATTCTCTAAAACAGTGTTACCCAACAGAACTAAGTGTGAGCTCCAAATGCAAGACACATGTACAATTTTCAAGGCTGCCATGATTTTGAAAACAGCGAAAAGAGGAGGTGAAAGCAATTTTAAGAAACATAATTCACTTAGCTTTCTATATGCACATTTTTTGGAAATCAACCTTTAGATGTCACTCTGTTGGCTCCAAGGCCCAATTCTTCCATAGGAATATCTCTCTCTCTCTCTCTCTCTCTCTCTCTCTCTCTCTCTCTCTCTCTCTCT
>NW_004524582.1:19117704-19128516 GCF_000260255.1 Octodon degus
TCTCTCTCTCTCTCTCTCTCTCTCTCTCTCTCTCTCTCTCTCTCTCAATTTCAACTGTCTGGTGTGCTGCAATCGTGGGTGCCCCCTTCTGGGTGTGCTTCTGTTACTGGATTTGGACTGCTAAGCCCTGTCAGAGAGAGATCCAAATCTTTCTGTTTTCCTTGTCCTGCTCGTGGCTTCATGTCAGCTTGTCCCCACCCAGTGCTGGTACCGATGGAGAGGACACTGATGACTTAGCCTGCTGTAATTATTTTTTTTTTTTTGGTCACCAAAGTGCACATGATACAAAGCCAAGATTGATCTGGGCTATAGAACTCATTCAAGAATCAATAACCATGCTGGTACTGAATTATATGTGAAATGAATCACCAACTCCACAGAGACATGTCTTTTATCAGTATTATGTACAAGATTTTACTGGATTGGACAGTGAATATTCAGTTTGTGCCTAGAAATTCTATAGTAAACCTCTAAGTAAATTTCTTTCATAATTGACAATTTTCACAGAGCCCGATATTTTGTTCCTAAATCCTTAAATTGCCTCTCTCTCTCTCCAGGCTTTAGGAAAATCATGCTATTTGGATTTATATCCCTGCTTTTTGTTCTTGTCAAGCTATCTTTGAGTTTCCTAAGGCTCCTATCACCAATTACCACAAACTGGGTGGCCTGGAACAATGGAAAATTAATCTACATTTCTGGAGGCCAGAAATCTGAAATGAAGTTGTTGGCAGGACCACACTGCCTCCAGAGGGCCTAGGAAAAATTCCATTAATGCATTTTCCAGCTTATATTGTACATTAGCTAGCATTGTTGTGCTGAGATATAAAAATGACATAATGTGGGTCCAGAAATATGGCTGAATCATAGACTATCAGTGCAGGTATAATCAAAGGTTTGCCTCTCTGTACTTCAGATCTGAAATTCTCAGTTCACTTTAATAACAGGATTACTTCATACAGAAGTCTAGCAATGGCAAATGAAGTGATGCTTATGTGATTTGGTACAGAGCTTCACCTATAGTTGAGTTTAAAAATACACTCTTTGTTATTGGGAATATCATTCTGGAATTATCTCATATGAAGAGTTATAGGTCGTTGGTAGCTGTGTCTGTGATGTGCTGTTACTGTTATACGGTGCACAGGCAAGTGCTCATGCACCAAACTTGTGCTGAAACTCATGTAATTGCAATTATATTATGGTTGTTTTCAGGACTTGATGTAAAAAAGTAATGCAATTATTATTGTGCAGCTATTACTCTTTGTTCCCTATAGTCTAAATGCGCTGGTTTCTAAAATTATCCACATCAATATGAGCAATAAGATGTTCATCTTTCTCATGAATGCCAGGGCATACACTGTGTATCCCTTGAACCTTAGACTTTTGAGGTCCTGTTCCCAATAAATATATCAGATTGCCATGTCTGTGTGAGTCCATCTGCTTTTCAATTCCTATCACAATACAAGACCTTGCCAGATACTCACAATTCACCATATGGAGCTGTGATTTTCAAGCTATGGTTTACGACCTACTAGGGAACCATGAAATTAACTTAGTGGATTGGCAAGACAAATTCTTTAAAAATGATATCCAGTAGAAGGAAAGGTAGAGGAACACAACACAAGAACAACAAAAATGATAAATCAAGATAAATAAAAATAAATACAGTTTTGTGAATCTTTTATTTGTGTTACACGTACATATGCACAATTATAGCTAAGGACTCTGTTAGACGGTATAATACATACTTCTTATGAGGTGTAGCTTTCTTTTAGGAATTCACTGGATAACATATATATTAGTTACAATTCAGATATCATGCATGTAATATTCCATGCTGTTGTAAATCACATTTTATCTCAATTCTTCACTTCTAATTTTTTCTACTCCACAATTTTGAATTGGAAAAAACAGCATGATGGTCTTATGTTGGCGCTGTAGGGATTCACCACTTGTTATGATTTTGATGCAGTTAATATTTCATTTCTCTCTCAAACTGGTCAAGCAACGGCTGTGCCTCGTCCACATGGCTGACACCGACAAAGGGTCTGCAAATTGCGGTACAGGGTCTCAGGGTAAATCCTGAGGGGATTGGACTGATACAAAAGTGACATTTCTTGTTATATAGGTCTTGCTTTATCTTGGTCTTAACCATTCAGCAGGAAAGTTTAAAAACGAAGTATAAAAAGTAAAGCCATATTAATATGCTGAGCTATAAAAGGCTCAAGTCAACAACTTCTGACATTGCCAGGCTTAAGGAAACCCTACTACTATTATGGACTACTGGACTATATTGGAATATTTTGCTGAATTCACGCACCTACAATAGTTAAATGGCAATGTAATACTCTTCTCTGACAAAACTAAACAAAAAAGAGGATACAAATGAGCAACCATTTTGTATCTGTATATTCAAAATAGTTAGGATAGATACACAGCTGCATTCTCTTAATTCAATGAGTAGAAAGATTTGTTCTAATAGCGTTTGTGGACAGGATATCAGGTCTGCATCCTGTACAATGAATAACCACTAAAACAACAATATGCAATGTATTAATTATTGAAACTGTGCTAGTAATCGGTTTTGAAACTGTCTCATTGTTATTTGTTTCTCAATAAAATTATTTTAAAAAATAAAAATAAAAAATCTTAATAATTTAAAAATATATTAAAATTTTAATTAGAATATAATATGCTTTGGAAAACATGGTTATAGCAAAAACATAGAATATAAGTAACCTATTACTAAGACACCATAAATATGAAACTATTATGCTTGACTGATAACTCTAAAGATTTTACTTATGTTTGTTTTTAAAATGTGCATGTATTTAACAATTTTATCATAGTATTGTCATGAAAAAGAAATAAATATATTTTCTTACATCTTAAAAAAAAGAATATAATATGCATATTTATGAGAAAATGTAGCATTTCAATATGTTTATACAATATGCAAAAATAAGAATTTATCATTTCTTTGTGTTATGAACATTTAGGATCTTTTCTATTGGCTATTCTGAAATACACATTTCATTGTTGTCAACTATTGTTACTCTATGGTGCTATCGAAAGTTAGAAGTACCTGTCTTTATTCCATTCTCTTTCCTCCTACCCCAGTCTTCCTAGCCTCTCTAGTACAAGATTGTTTTTTAGTTTCCCCATGTAAGTGAGGACACACAG
This sequence comes from Octodon degus, assembly GCF_000260255.1. Classification (NCBI taxonomy): domain Eukaryota; kingdom Metazoa; phylum Chordata; class Mammalia; order Rodentia; family Octodontidae; genus Octodon; species Octodon degus. The sequence continues at coordinate 19,120,885 of NW_004524582.1, forward strand.
CACCTATATTTCTGATTTACTTTACATAACATCTTCTAGGCTGACATTCATTGCTGTAGTTAACAGGAGCTCATCATTTGTGTGGATGCATAATACTTTGTGTAATACATGTACACAGTATTGGCTGCATCCATTTTTTTGTGGATGGCCACCTATGTTGATTCTGTATGTTGGCAAGCGTGGACAGTGCTGCGCTAATCGTGGAAATACAAACATTCCTCCACCATGCCAAGTCGCCGTCTCCTAGATGCGTACCCTTTAGAGGAACTGCCGGATTATAACGTAGTTTTAATTCTAGTTTTTAAATTTTGTAGGAACTTTCATACCATTTTTTATAATGGCTGGAGTGATTTACATTCTTACCAACTGTGTGTGAAAGTTCTTCACATTCTTGCCAACATTTGTATATGTTCTCTTTTTGATAATAGCCATTCTAACTAGAGTGAGATTATATCTTTACTATGGTTTGGTTTGCATTTTCCTGCGATTAGTGACACTGAACCTTTTTTTCTTTTCTACTTGCTGGCTATTTCATAAATTATTTTGAGTAATATCTAGTCAGGTCAACAGTCCTCTTTTGAATCAAGTTTTTTGCTATTCCATTGTTAGATGCATTAGTATCCTATACATTTTCCTCCTGTCATATGAATAGGTTACCAGTATTCTCTGCCCTCCTTTAGGCTGTCTTTTTATTCTGTTGATTATTTCCTTTGTCGTGAAGAAACTCTTTAATTTGACTTAATCATTTTGTGTCTATTTTTTTTTTTTTTTTTGCCTGTGCTTTTGGGGTCATATCCAAAAATATTTGTCAAGACCAGTATCTGGAAGCACTTTCCTTGAGCTTTCTTCTAGTAATTTCACAGTTTTCTGAAAGTCATCTATTAAATCTTCAATCCAGTTTGGTTCATTTTTCTATGTGCTGGGTGGGGTATCAGGATCTATTCTCTCTTCCTGCACACAGATGTCCAATTATGCCAGCACCAATTACTGAAGTAAAATTCTTGTAATTTCTCTCCAAGATTCTTCTCTACTACCCTCTTCCAGAAGAAAGAAGTGGTTCACCATGACACAAATGAGACTTAAATTTCAAGACCTCTTACTGGGATAGACGTTCTCCAAGGACCCGGAGGGGCCCAAGCAATGTCCTCATGTGTACATATGATTTTGTATAATTTGCAGAAATTACAGTGCTTAGTTGCAATCTCTTTAGGACACTATCTTGTTCCTTTTTGATTTTTCTCCTTGTTGTATTAGCTCCTGTCATGTAACTTTTGAATGGCTGTGAGCCTGTTTGGGAATCTTGAGATGAAATTAGCTTTAGTTAGGTATCCATTTACAGATTATCGATTACACCATTTCTAGTTTTTCCCATATGGGAGTGGTTTGTGTCTAGTTGTCCCCACAAAGTCTCATGCAGCCATTGGAGAAGGCTTCTACAGTTTGTGATTAATTCATGATCCAATCTGAGATCATGTGTTTGAGTGCTCCACCTGCCCTGGGGTGAACAGCCTGAATACAATATAAGGAAGCTAGCAGGGCTAGCTAGCTGCTGCAGCTGCAGTTCGTGCCTTTGCTCTTTGCTGTTTTTCTGCCGCCATGAACTGCTGCCCTCTGCCATGTGCTACTCTGCCTTGGAGTCAGCTGAGGATAGATTAAAACCTGCACTAACTGTGAGCTAAATAAGTCTTTCTTTCCTTAATTTTCAGTGTTAGGTATTTTGTCCCCATGAGAGAACAGGAACTAAAAGAATAGGGATATGACACTCCAAAGTGTATGTATGTATCAAGTATGACAAAATTATAGCAAATGTTCAAATTTTTTAAAACAGTATTACATTATAAGACACATAAATTCTCAAGATACTTCTTTGATAATAAAAATTTATGTTATCACCTTTGCTGCTTTCTGGGGCATTCTGAAAGTCGTCTTTTGTGACTTTAGTTGCCTTGTCTCAGTTGTTTGATAACATAGACCAATTCAGAACATTCACATTTTGTGCTCATTTTTACTTTTGTAGGAGACCAGAAGTTGCCTGATGCCAGACTGAGTGAATTAGGTGCACAAGGGCACTCTAGCGTTTGTGTCAGCCTTCCTGTCCATGGGATGGCAATGGGCGGCGGCAGCACCGTGTGTTTGACCTCATCTCATAAAGAACTTCGAGAACTTCTTCAGAGAGTGCAAAGAACAATGGAGTAAAAGGCAAGGGGAAAAAGTGGTGTGACTCAGGATGGCAAAATAAACTAAATTTGATTTGATTATGGTTGTACAACTCTGTCAATGTGCTGGGGCCTATGGAGTCTTACATTTTGAAGTTTGTGAATTGTGTGGCATGCAGATTTTTGATTTAATAAAGTCTATTTATTGAAAAAAATATTTTATTTCTCCCCCTCATTGTGATGAGTGTCACTAATTACTGAGAATGTATAGCTGTATGATGATCTTTCACTTCAGAACTTCAGTATACATCTCCTAACAACAGAGATAGTCCCATAACCTAAGCACAAAGCTAGTATCAAATTTAAAAATCTATTATTTGAAGAGCCAAGGATATAGCTCAGCAGCACAGGAGCATGTCTAGCAAGCACAAGATCCTGGAGTTCAATGCCTAGTCCCAAGAAAAAAGAAAATTTAGCATTTAAACAACACTTCTTCACTGTTTGTGAGAGTGCAAACTAGTACAGCCACTATGGTAATCAGTATGGAGATTCATCAAAAACCTAAAACTACAGATTTTATTTGACCCAGCTAGTCTTCTTCTGGGTATGTTTTTTAAAGGGATAGAGTCATCGTTCTACAGTGACACATGCACCTACAGTTTATAGCAGCCTAAATATACATCAGTAAATGAATAGATAAGGAAAACACAGTATTTATATATACTATACTACTACGCTGCCGTAAAGAAGAATAAAGTTGAGGCATTTCTAGGTCAGTGGATGCACCTTGAGTCCACAACATTAAGTGAAATAAATGAGACATGTGAGTTGAAATTTTGTATTGTTTCTTTTAGATGAGAAAAGAAGCAAACAACAAGATAGACATTAGAAAGTAGAGAGATCTTTTTCAAGTGATAAGGAGAGCAGCAGATGGAAGAAGGAAAAGATAAGGAAGGCAAAGAATTTTAAAGAAAAAGTTGAAGAGGAAAAACCAGAACTTTGTAGAGCTTTTGCAAATGGGAGGGGAAGATAGGCTGAATCGGAAAGAGAAGGTGGGAGGGGACAAAGAATTATGATGCACTGTGTGCAGGTACAAACTCCCCATGACAAATGTAGCCATCATGTGCTACAAAGATGCACTATAAAAATACTATTGTCTAACATTAGGCACACACTCAAGCTTCACTCTCCTCCCCAGTGATGTCGTTTATAATAACTTGTGCATTGGGCCAAGATCTAATCCAGGATTACGTGTTACCAACAGTTCACTGTCTTGCACTTTTATCTCCTTTAATTCTAGAACAGCTTCTTGGTTCTCAGTACACTGTGGTTTTGTCTTCACCCCACAAAAGCATCAAATGATTTTGATGCTTCTTGTTTGAATCAATGGCACAAAGTAAATATTTCACATATTCAAAGAATAGTATGTGTGTGTACACATGATGTGGCATACGATTGACAGGTTTCAGTTTTGATCTTTGCAATAGCTATTATATAAGTAAGGAAATTCATTCTCCCTGAATTTAAGCTGCTATTCCTGGGCCATTTTTAGGTTGTAAATTTTAGAGTCAAGATTTGGACTCCTAGAACTTTCCACTTTATCATTTTGCCTCTGATACACGTTTGATTTAAATGTAAGTTTGTTGGGTGCTAGTATAGATACCTCGATTCTCTCCTGTATGCAGCATCTTTTTCTACCATTTCACTTTCCATTTATGCATATCTTTACATTTAAAGTCAGTATCATAATAACAATACATTTTTGGATCATGGTTTTAGAGGTTTCTGATTCTTTGTATTCTTAATTTATTCTGTATATACCCGTCTTCTGATTAGAGAGTTTACCCTTTTTACATTTAAAATAATTACCAGTAAGGAAGCAGCTATTTCTGTCACTTTGCTAATTGCTTTCTCCATGACTCATAGCTTTAGTGTCTCTCATATCCTGCCCTGCCATCATCCTCTTTGGTGTTGGTTTTTTTTTTTTTTAAATGAACCACTTACATTACTTAAATTTCTTTTTCATTTCCTGTGTGTGTACTCATTAGTTATTTTACTTATTTCTTTTCATGTTTGCACTCTTACAAAGCAACACATTCAGTCATTCACTTGATGTTGAGGAGTTAACAGTGTCCTGGGGGACTCTGGCATTAATCAAATACCCAAGAAATAAATGAAAGTTTATACTTATAACATGTACTTTGAAAGAAAGTTGAATGGTCATATGAGGGTATATAATCAGAGCAGACATAGTTTAAGAAAATAAGAGAGAGAGAAGTAAGAGAAGGACTTTTCTTTGTAAGTCATTTTGAAGAAAATAAGTAGAAATCATGCAAATACAAAGTGGGGCAACAGGCATTTCCAGGTAGAGTAAGCCCTTTCTGTGAAGTGAGGAGCTCATTTGGGTTAGGGAATGAGGCTGATCAGTGCGATGGAGGAGAGGGATAGGGCAAAGGACCAGGAAAGGAGTTAGCAAGCTGCATGCTCATCCTGGATTAGGACTCTCCCTGCTGCCTGTGGTCCTCTGCATTGGTTCTGTGCCCTTCACCACCCCATACACACTGCCAGATGAAACTTAGAATTGCATCAGTAGACTCCCTTGTCCTCTATCTTTCAGGGAGGCTGGGAAATGGGAGGTACAGCAGAAAGCTAGATGATGAGCTGTTTGTCAGGGAGCTGGATTCATCTAGCTTTCTTGCTTGTCTCTGTGTTGTCAATGACTGTGCCTGCCTAATTTACACTTAGGGCAGTTTCTGCATGATGGGCCTCTTCAATCGCAATCTCTGTCTCTGTGTCTCTGTCTCTCTCTCTGTCTCTCTCTGTCTCTCTGTCTCTCTGTCTCTCTCTCTCTCTGTCTCTCTGTCTGTCTGTCTGTCTGTCTCTCTCTCTCTCTCACTCTCTCTCTCTCTCATTCCCTCCCTTTACTTCATTCACTTAGGTAAGTAATAATTTCCTACTCATGCTAGATCCAGGGGGCTTCATAATCCACTGCTCATACTTGTAAAATAGTCTTTCCATTAACACTTTTATTAATTTTTCACTTGAAAAGGTCTTCTTTTTCTACCAGACCCTTGAGTGTTACAGTTCTGTAAACCACATGCTTAGAATTAGTGTTTCATGCTAAGGGAAATGAAACAAGGAATCTTAAGAGCACATAGAAACAACTTCACAGGTGAGTGCATATAGCACACTCATCCACGGAAAGCACCAAGTGAGCTACTATTCAGACTCATATACTAAATTGAAACTTTAGCTGCAAAATAGAAACTAGATTGGATGCAGAAAGATGGTTAGAGATATGATACTGTTATAGTTTCAGCAAGACATGACATTAGCTTGGATATGAAACTTAAAGGCAAAAATGTAGAGGAGTCTGTGAATTCAAAAACAAAGAAAATAGCTTCGAGGATGGACTCCAACACTTTGTTTATGCAACTTGATGGAAGGCAGTAATCACTCACTAAGCTGGGTCACTTGGAAAATAACCCAGGTCTGCAGATGGCAACCAGACTTTGGCTTCGAATGTGTTGAATTTGAAGTGGCTTCAAGATAGCAATGTGGAGATGTGAAACAGGCATTTGGTTACAAAGATCCAAAACTTGAAGAAATTATATCTGGGAGCTTTGGCTTGTGGCAATGATTTGAACCATGGCTCTGTGTGCAGTTTCCTTCAGAGTGAGACTGTGACCCAGGTTCAGCCCCCAAAGATCTCCTACACACACTAAGCAGTTAGCAGAAAACAAATGTGGGAGGACCAAGGACAAGAGGAATGGGAACATGGGCAGCACGGGTGGCGGCAGTGGTGTGCTGCAGCAGAGAAGGCAAGAAAGCAGAATATTAAAAACTGGAAATTATCCATACTCTTCGGTTGATTGAGACAACTGTGAAAAGGGCCTGGGAGACAGCTCAGTGGCATAAGTGCCTGCCTGGAAAGCACAAGGTCCTGAGTTCAATCCCCAGCATCAAAAGAAAATTTAAAAAAGGAAAACAGAAGAAAATGTGCACAAGTGTTTTGTTGTTGTTTCTTTCTTTTTTTTTTTTTTCTTTTTGACCCTCTCAGCCCAACCTGAAGGTGGAGCTGGCATGGTATGTGGCCCTGGGGATTGAACCACAGTCCCCTGCACCTGCCTAAGCTTTATACCGGTGCGCTATCTTTTCAACAGGCACTTTATACTGTTGAGCTATCTCACTGGCCCCAAATTGCTTTCTATGTCCAACATCAGTTTTACTGCCCTTAGGTGCCTACATGGACCCCTTCCTGTGTCTGCCGTTCACAGCATTGGGAGCTGTAACTAACAGCCTACACCTAGAAGACAGTTCAGGTGTTTTTGCTTCTTAGCACTTGCCCCAAGCAGGACTGACCAACTGGATCCAATGCGAGGAACGTAGTTTTATGATACATGAAGACAGTACCATAAGTGCTCAGAGATACTACTTTGAGGACCACCACATCACAAGCTATATGCAACAAAAACAGCAAGGATCAGGCAAGAGAATATATACATGGTAAAGGTCAACATTTGAAATTTTTTTTAAAAATCATTAATGCATGCAATTTAAGCTTTTAAAAATATATATCTTTTAACATCCTTTGGTTAAAGTTTTCAAACTTTCCCAAACTTAAGATAATCACTTTCAGTATCAATAGATCAGACAGCTTCAGGGCCATCTTAAGGGCAGGCATGTGATGACAAATCAAATGCCCATTTTGTTTTTACTTCTCTTGTTTTGTGGATTAACTGTTCACCTGCCAAAATGAAGCAAGGAACATTACTGTGATCTGAATCCAATATATACAAATAAGCCTATGGGGTATCTCTTTTTTTCTTCCATAATTTTAGTGAGAAACAAATAGTCCAGTAGTCCCTAATAGTATTGAGTCTTCCGCTTCACTGGCAAAGTCAGAAATTGTTGACCTGAGTCCGCTACAGCTCAACATAACAGCATGGCTTTACATCTTATACTTCGTTTTTATACTTTTCTGCTGGATGGTTAAAACTAAGGTAAAGCAGGACCTATGCAACAAGAGATGTAGCTTTTGGGTCTGATAAGGTCAGTGAAATCCCGTCAGGATTTATCCTGAGATCCTGCACCTCAGATTGTAGATCCTCTGTCAGTGTCAGCCATGTGAATGAGTTACAGCCATTGCTTGGCCAATGTGCTCTCTGTAAAAGCCTGAGAGAATATTTTCTCTCCATGTGACTCTCCTTAGGCACACTCTACATCACTGATCACTTTCCTCTTTGGCCCCATAATCTCCTTGATCAGAAAATTTGGGACACTACCAAGTTACGTGATGTTATAGTATAAGTTCTCCTATGTCCTGAGTCTTAATTGACCTTGGAAGTCTAGGGCCAAAATGTTGACTTTCCTTGCGGCCCTCCTTTTTCTCTAATTTTGGTCTGCAAACTTAGGTTGTTAACCCTCCAGAAGAGAAGCTTATTCTTATTACCATACAACCTAGGCTGTTAAGCTT
>NW_004524582.1:19134931-19144331 GCF_000260255.1 Octodon degus
AGGAATCCATCATTTTTCTAATCTCCTCTAATTTTCTATCAATGTCTTCTTTAGAAGCAGTTATTAATTCTTTTACTGCAGTGTTTTCTTCAGATTGGGTTTCCTCCCTATGTTTCTGTAGTTGATTCTTTATCTCAGATGCTATGAGTTCCAAGAATTCTTTTCTTATTTCAGAAAGTTCCGCTCTGAGTTCCTGTATAACTTTCTGCTATTGCTTATTTACTATCGACGCTATTAATTCATAAATTTGAAGGGGTTGGGAGATGGCTCAGTGAAATAAGTGCTTTCTTGGCAAGCTCAAGGGCCTGAGTTCAATCCCTGTTTCCGCCAAAAAAAAAAAAAGAAAAGAAAAAAGAAAAAAACCAAAACATACATTTGATGTGAGCTAGTAGAAAAGAATTCCGCTCTGAGTTCCTCTATAACTTTCTGCTGTTGCTTATTTACTATCAATGCTATTAATTCATACATTTAAGCTGAGCTAGTGTCCTGTGCACTTGTTCTGGGTGGGCATTGGGTTTCCTCCATATGTTTCTGCAGTTGATTCTTTACTGCAGATACTATTAATTCAGAGATTTCTTTTTTCATTTCCAATCTGAGTTCCTCTACACCTTTTTGCATCTGTTTCTTTATTTCAGAATCCATTGATTCATTGATTTCAGCTGTGTGATTCCCAATTTATTCTGTTAGTGTCCTCTGCATTTGTTATCAGTGGGCTTGGGTTCTGAGATTGCATTTTGCTCCTTCTCATTGTCATTTTGTGTAGCACTGTCTTCTGAACTTTGTTGAAGATCTTTGTTGCAGTTATAACCTTAGCACCTACTGAAATTCAGATGCAAATCTACAAAGTTTGGATTTATCCAGTTGTGCCTGGCTTGGGTCTGGCTGCTGTGCTCAGTTCCTTCCTGCTGCTGCCCTTGGGGGTGAACCTGTTGTGCCCCTCTGGCAAGATGTTCTGCTCCTGGACTACCTGGGTGGTTCTGTCCTCTACACTCTCTGCAGGGATTGCAGCTGCAGGGTTTCACCCCAGACCTGTATGCCAGACCTGAGTTGAGTCTGGTGGTGACAAGATGAAGTAGGGGGGAGAGGCAGCTCTCCCACACACTCACTGGGCCTGGGCTAGGACTGATCTTGGGGTTCCCAGAACACGACAGAAATTCCTACTGGTTGGGGAGGGTGGGGTGTACTATGGAGTGGTGGGGGGCATCCCAAGGGGGTGAAAGAGGGTCTCACCCATGCTGCACCTGGGCTGAGACCAGTAGGTCCTGCTGGCGTAGGGTAGCCAGAAGCTCTCGCACACACTCACTGGCCCTGCGCTAAGACTGGGATATCTCTTTTAATTGCTTTTTACAACAAGAACTTGAGGTTCTGATTTAGCAACTAATTTCATTCTGGGAGAAAGTGATCCATGATACAACACCCCTCAGTCAGTGGAGAAAGGCTGGCCCACTCAAGCATTAAACCAAGTAATGATATCCTGAGCACCTTATGAGGTTGTCTTCTTCATGGCTTTGAGGAAGAGTTGCTAACACCAAGGAACATGATATGGTGTTCTCAACAAGCAATATTATCACGCTGTGATAAATGGAGGTTGATCTCAATTGTCAGATTGGCATAATTTAAATTAGACTGTAAACATTTCATTTGGCATCACAGAGTAAGTTAATCCAGGGAGCTATGCAGTTGAGAATCTAATGAAGCCAACAAAAAAGAAAAATTTGATACTTTTAAAAACAAAATTAATGCACAGGATTAGTGGACTCTGAGCAGCTGAGGTAATCCTATCAAGGATGGAGATCGATGAAGCTTCCAACCATCTCCTGGTTGTCATTGCTTTACTAGCCTGGGGTCCTTGCCAAGTCAAACTAACAGCATCTTCACTCATGTTTGTCTGGAAGATGGTCAAATAATAGAATTTTTCCAAGCCTCCTACAGTTTAGTGCCCATCTGTTCTTAATCAATAGAAAGACTGTGTAAGAGAATGTGCCACAAGCCCTTGGACACTACCACCTAGGAGGCTATGGTCTTGGCAGCTGGTCCTGGAATGACTTTTCTTTCAACTGTAAGGAGCTTTGCTAAATTGTTATGAGCAGAGAGTTGTTGTGGAGACCTAGAGCACCCGAGTTCCAGGAGCTAATGCATAGAATATATGATATACTACAGCATCGTACCTTCCAGTAACAATTCAGAAAGTATTTCTCTGGTTCATAACATTTCTATAGAAAAGTGCCACAAATATAAGTAGAGAAGTTTTAACTGGACATCCTCCTTATCAAACAAGAAGATAATTTATATTGGGCAAAACAAACAGGGACCACATTATAAGCACAGAGCTCATGCTCACATTGATTCTCACTTCCCAATCTCTCAGAGACAGGGAGTATGAAGAAAAAGAGTTTCCAATTCTTCTCTTAGTGTCCTTGGACTGCCATAACAAGCAACCACAAGTGCTCAGGCAACATAAGTGTACAGCTCTGAAAACTGTTAAGTGCATGGCCTAGGCACACAGGGCTAGCTGCTTCTAGGATGGTGAGTGAAACTTTATCACGCCTGTCCCCTGATGAGGGCTGGCAGTCTTTGGCACCACCTGCCTTGTATATCCAGCATGGCTCCAAACTCCACCTCTGGCTTCCCATGGCCTTCCTGTGCATGGCTTTCTCTCCTTAGAAGAACAGATGTATATTGCATTAAGGACTCACTGGACTCCAAAGCAATCTCATCTTAACTAATTTCCTCTATTACAACCCTATTTTATTTATTTATTTTTCTGTATTTAGGACAGGGTCTACAGGGTCTCACCATGTTGATCGGACTCATAGTGATTCTCCTGTTCTCAGCCTCTCAAGTGCTGGGATTACAGTTGTGTGCCACCATGCCCAGTCTCCATCTCCGTCTCAGTGTGCCCTGTGGGCAGTGCTGACACAACAAGCCAGGAGATGAACCCGGACCACTAGGCTCTGCCTAAAAAGGTGCTTTAATCCACTGAGCTATGAGGCTGGCCCCTACAACCTTATTTTAAAAGACAGGCACATTCTGAGGTTCTGGGATTGACCTTTAGGTAACAGGATGGAATCCACAGTGCTATTTAAGCAATGTCAACATCTCAGCACACAATGATGAGAAGCCAATGAAAGATTTCCTTTTACTTACCATTGTATTAAAGAGAAGGCAAATTAAATTTGTTTTGCTCTAAAAGAATTTTGTTTGACATCTGACTGGAAAATTGAAGACGCTCACACACTACATTTTAGAAGGAAACTTGTAACTAATTATTTGTGAACTGATAAGAAAAGAGATGCCCCTGGTTTTTCATGAAAATAGTCTCTGAAATAAGTTGTTTATCCTGCGGAATTCATTCCCGGCAACCCTAAGAATGCATATCAATACATGTATCTTAAATATTCCAACATCATGATGGTTTCCTTTATTAAGAGCTCTTAATTGCCAATGCTAGTTTCCACAGCTACATGTAGAATTCTTCATAACCTCAGCATAGCTATTAAAGTAATATATAGTGGCTGAGTTTGTATTTAATGAACCAGATTACAGGGTCTGTTTCATTGAGTCTAGCTGAGAGATTAGCACACATAAATTCTCAACCAAACCACAGAAGCACTAGAAAGTGTATCCTTTTCATAAAACAAGTGAAAACCAAGTTCAGAGGTGCATTCGCAAGTCTGTACCTGATAGTGAATTTCCAGGTTGCTGTGATGGTCTATTTCATCTTCCAGATCCTGGAGCTTAAAGAATGTTGGCAAGGAGTTGAGGGCCTAACACCTTCTGGAGAGCTATTCTCCTGTTGGCAGACAGATTTGTGCTTTGCCCGACTCAGCACCAAGCAGCCAGGCTTCGCTAATTGCAACCTTGATTATCTGTAAGTCAAAGTTAATGACTCCCTGGCTGGCCTTGAAGACCTTGACGCCTTTGCTCACAAACCAGAGGTCAAAGGGAGACCCATTAGCAGCCCTGCACCCAGACACCAAGGGCTTTCCGGACGAGAACCCAGGGTGCAGCCAGACCGATGTGTTCAGAGAAGAAGCCAAATGTGCTGGAACAAGAAGAGGCACAACCAGCTAGGACCCCTGCTAGTGCCTCCAGCCTGCTTGCTCTTCACTTCATACTGCCCAGTTTCCACCACTGTAAGACTGAGTTTGATCCAGGCTGCCAAGGCTAATGTGCTTTCTCACTGTTTCTCTCTCTCTCTCTCTCTCTCTCTCTCTCCCCCCTGACACCTAGTACACACATTCCCTATTTCCTAATGTTTTTTTAAAAAATCATCATTTATTTAGGAAATGTCAATGTGTCCTTCAGAACTTGAAGAAATGGGGTTCTTTTAAAAAACTGGTCACAGCTCCCCAGTGTGGTGTCCCAGTGCCCTTTCTCTGATACATTAGTGTCTGCCTGCTCTTAGACCTCTCCAAGGACTCACCACGTGCTGCGCTATAATTGCTTGCATGTTTTGTTGTCTCCCATGCTAGATTTTAATTCTTGAAAATAAGAACCGTGTCCTATTTACCTTCGTAACCCAGCAACTAGGATAATTGGCTGCTGTACAAGAAGGTTTTGGTGGATAGTTACTAAATTTATCATACAGTAGATGCGAGAAGACCAGCATTGTATTTCCAGCTGTACTACTAACAAGCCTTGACATTTTAGTATATTGTGATTGTGGTTGTCACACTCATGACTCCAACATCTTTAGCCACTATGGGGAAAGAAAAAAAGACTCCCTGTTTTCAGACTTTCGGTTCCATAATTTCATCCTCATTTTTTATTTTCAAGTGCAAAGTGGGAATAGTGAGAGGATGAAAGATTGTTGTATATGTGCAAGAGTTTTGTCACACGCAAGCCTCTATAGAAACGTGAGTTATTACTGGCTCATGGTAGAAAGTACAGGAAAGGATAACTGAGTATTTGAAACTTGAGTTTCTTGTAGGAAACATACCTATTATATTGGTTTGACATGGTGCATCCACACTTTATCTCCCCTTTCCTCTCTACCACATGGATGAAGCTTGAGGAATGTGGACACCTCTGGACTTACTCATCTTAGCCTACAAAGTCACTTGGTCACTTTAAGTACCTTTTTTTTTACATACAAGTAAAAACATTATTTGTTTGACACAGCCAATGACCTGATAGTTCCTGTAACTATAGCTTCTCATCAGTAGACTTTAAAATGATGATTTACCTCTAGGCTTTGTTTAGGAAACAAAAACAATTACTTTATATGTAGTCAAATTGCGTATTTCAAGATTTATATATGTTTCACCTCAACCAACAAGAATATACTGTCCTTGAAAAGTTAGGGCATTTTCCCTCTCTCTTTACTTGTGTTTCAAGGTCTCATAAACTTTATCTTCAAGCTGGGTGTGGTAGCACATGTTTGTAATACCAGCACTCCCGAGTCTCAGGCAGAAGGACCTCCATGAGTTCAAGGCCAGCCTGGGCTACATAGGGCTTAAGGCGCATCTGAACTGCACAGTGAGATTCCGTCTCAAGACAACAACAATAACAACAAATAAAAACAAAACAAAACCAAATTCATTATCCCAGTTCACAGTGTAAAAATACTCTTGTCTATTGGTATTCGGGCTTTCTCTGGAAAAAAAATTGAGAAATTAAGGGTTGGCTTTAGGGGCAAATAACCAATGAAGTTTTTCTTGCACAAGGAAAAAGGAAAGCATATCTTTAGTACATCCTGGTTCTCTGTGACTAACATATCTTTCTCTACAATTAGAGTGAAAATTTTCCAGTTACATCAAACTTAACCTTTCCTTATGCATCCAAAATAGCATATAATAAGCAGCTGAAGACTCACTATGGTCTACTAAGAAGAGGTTCAGAAATTTAAAATTAAGCATTTGTAATAAACCAGGGGCATAAATGACAGATGCTTTTATCAATCTCTAGAGCCTGTTCCTTTTGCAAATACCTCTTTACTCAATCTATGGTATTACATAAAGACCACAAGAATGCAAATTTAACTGTTGACCTAGGAAGGTCATGATGAATATGGAAAATGTACATAACAGCTTAGAGAAAGAACCACTTTAAATTATATGGATGTAGAAACTATAGTAGCACCATGCATATGTGCATACACAGCTGAACATAGGAAAGGAATGCAGCTCATGAACCAAGCTGTCAACTAGTACATACATAAACACATAGAAATACAAATGTTCACAAACATACAGATATGCACATGTCCAGAGACACATAACCATATAGGTACATTGTGGCAAACATACAGTGCACGCACATGTATTTCCCAACACATACATATATACTTGAGACGAAAAACTAAGAAAATTTTCCCAAAGGCATTTTTTGATTGCCTAACCTATTGTCAACAAAAACTTTGTCCTCACCAATATAAACGATGACTTTAAAGAAAGGTCTGACCATGTAAGTTGGAAAATGGGAAAAGCAATGCAGAGGGGTGGAGAGTGTGGCATCCAGTGTAGGAAACCAGGGTCATCATTCTGGCTTCCAAGTAGGGTTCGCACCTCAGACACTGGATTTAAGTCAGGATCAAAACTAGGAAGTCTTTTTTGGATACTCCCTCCAATGGTGTGCTTAGACCATTTAATTTTTAAAAATTAAACTATAAAACAGGCTAAGTTCAGTTGCATTGTAAACAGTTCAGTCCCCTTTTCTGATGCCAGGACCCCTGCCTATGTCATGTCAAATTTGAATTTATGACTCCTTGTTTAAATTATTGGCGTCTAAATGTAAAATGTAGTGATTGGGCGCTTGGAAATTCCCATGAGAACTCTTAGTTCTATAATTGTTTGGAAGCACTTACAAAGCATGACCAATCTGACATATCCCAGGACAGAAAACTCATACAATTCTAACATAATATCTCGCTGTCTAAACAAAGCAAGAAAAGGGAAATTGTAGAAAAATAAACTTTGAATCTCCTGTTTAACAATTCAGTGATAAATCTGTTTTCTCAAGTGACGAGGAAGTCACTGAAAGAAAAAACTCTGAAATGAAAATTGACAAGCCAATAAGCAATCTCACTGCTGCAGCAAAAACAAAACATGAAAAGCAAGTGGTGCTATTACTGTAAATCAATAAATATCGGATGTGAAATGAAGTGGACTTCAATTGCAAAATAGAAGAACATATAAAAACCCAAACATAGATCTGCCTGGGGATAGCATGGGCACTGTGACAATCTTAGGGAATTATTTATTTATCTTTCTCAGTGTCTGTCTTTACAAAGTGAGAAATCTTGCTAATGATTGTTGGAGTTTGACTTTAACAATCCATAAAAGACTATAGCTGGCAACAATTTCCTTCACCTCGTGTTTTGTTTTTATTGCCTCCTGGAAGTCATCTCAGAGCAATCCATGCTTGATTTTCATTCATAAACAGCTAATTGGAAAATTAGTATTGTTTCAAAAACAGTGTTAGTCTAAAAAATGAGATGCCTTCAATATGACATGCACAGTTGCATGAAAGAAGCAGGAAAAGCATTCTCGACCACTCGTGAGAGCTTTTATCCCAAGCTGTTCAACAAATATTTTCTGTCCACTTGTTCAAGAAAGCTGATTAGACAAAATAGCCAACATAGGTACAAAAAACATTCATGGTTTACCAAGGGAATATAAAAGATATTTAAAATGAATATTGAGCGACATGTAAATGACTTTTGAAAGAATTCTATACCAATTTTTTCTACTACAAAGTGGCCAGGAGTGCGCCATGCTACTCTGCTAGAGACTCAGTTTCCATTCCATTACAGAGACAGGTGTGATTCTTCTTTTTAAGTTAAATGTGTATAAGATAGGCTGCTACTGAGTACAGATTACTTACAAAATCCTTAGACATTGTAGTGATGGTTTCCTCCCAAAACAGTCAGAGAATAATAAGGGTAAGAAGTAACTTTCCTGGCTATTCTAAGACGAGATTCTCATTATCTCCTCTAACTACATTATCAGATCTCTTTCATCAAAAAAGAAAAATGTACAGGAGGAAGTACAGTAGCCTTTTGCTAGGTTTAAACATGAAGTAGCCCTCCCCCAAAAGCTTATGCTCTGAGGGCTTGATGCCCATGCATCACATACTTGCAGGCAGAGTCTAGAGAGACAATTGCATCACAAGAGCACTAGTCCCATAAAGGATTAGCTCACATATGAGTCCATAGTTCAATGGGCTACTTGGGGTGACAGCCAGTTGGAGGCAGTAGGTTATGAAGGACATGCCTTTGAAAGGTATGCCCTGGGCCAGCAAGATAGCTCAGCAGACTAAGTACCTGCTGAGACAGGCACAGGGACTGGGGTTCAATCCCACGCACCACAGACAGTGCCGGCCCCACAGAGACAGGGTGTGGTGGCTCATACCTGTAATCCTAATGCTGGGGAGGTTGAAAACAAGAGGATCACTATGAGTCTGGGCTATGTAGTGAGACTCTTTATCAAATACATAAAAAAGGAAAGATCTATGCTTCCCACCCCTTTCCCCTCTCTGCCACTCTTTGCTTCCCAGCCACCACAGGCAGCAGCTCTGCTCTGATGCATCTTCTCTAACATGATGCTCTAACTCTTCATCCATCATAGTGCTGTCTGCTTTACCCCCAGAGCCCTATACCAATGGACCCACTTGGCCATGGATGGGACCTCTGGAGCCATGAGGCAAAGATACCTTTTCACTTCTAAATTCATATTCATAGGTGTTTAGCTTCAGTGATACAAAGCTGATTAACATAAATAAGCTAAAGAAAGCAGTGTTAATCTTGCTGTCTGACCAAAAACCATGCTTCCTTGAGGTCATCTTCTCAGGGTCTTGGTCATTGTTCATGTACATGATGCAGGTTCACATTTTGAATGTTAAGGTCTAAATGAAAACACTAATTAAAAAGTTGAAGCTAATCCAGATAATCTCTATACTCTACTCTGTGCACTCTTCTTCCCTTCATGCTCTAAATTTACTCAGAAGAAATAAATTAACATTTGCATATCCCTATCCATAAGCAGCCATACACACATCATTCACACCTCACAGTGACTACAAGGGAAACAATTTAACTACCATCTATAAAATTCCTCTGTGCACTGGTTGTTCTGCCCCTCTCATTTTGAGTTATCATCTTCTACCTTCAAGACAAATTGTGTGAAATAGAAAAGTATATTAGTCTCTCATAACTGAGGAAGCTGAGACTTCTCAGGGTGAGTAAATGACCCGCTTCCCTTATGCAGGCTGCGTGAGTGTCAGGTACTGTGCTGTTAACCAGGCCCAGCTCTACCTTCTACTGCAGTCCCGGAAGGTGAAGTAATTTCCAATAGGCACATGTAATGTACGTGAAAAGTAGGAGATGTTCTGCTGAGGACAAGTGTGCTGTTTTACTGGAAGATTTCTAGACAGAATTCCATATTCACTCTACTTATGA
>NW_004524582.1:19144517-19157737 GCF_000260255.1 Octodon degus
TATATATATATATATATATTAATCTTCTATGGCCAAGTGCACTGTCTGGTGTCTTTTACCAAAACAAAGTCTTTTAGGACTGGCTCTCATTTAGAAAATAAAACCAAACTGTTTTAATTCATGGCCCATCTGATCCAGTACCATTGATCTTTCCAGCCCCGTATATTCCCGTTCCCCTTAGGGCCTGCTCAGCTCCTGTCACCGAACCCAAGCTATGCACTTGTGTGTCCATTCTGCTTTTTTCTATCCTATAACTCTTTGTCCTTTGTCTGTGTGCTGAAAACATATGCTCCCCTTAGTACTCTGTGAACACATCATTCATTAACGTCTTCTTCCTCTCTATCCTTTGGTGTTTAGCTTGTGCTTTCCCACACACCATCCTCCCAGCCTCGGATAAGGCACATAGAATTCACTACACATGGCAGTGGGGGTTTAGAGCGTCCTGCCTTCTTTCTCCAGGCCCCGCGATGCTGTGAGGAATGTCTGCACTCATTCTCTTCTATAAGCTTAGTTCTAACAAAGAATCCATTATAAAGGTACTTCTTGTTAAATATTTGCAGGATTTATGAATAACTGACTGGTCAAACTAATAGAAGAGCAATGTACCTATAAATAAATAAACCTGTGTATGTTATCTGAATTGATTCCTAATAGGCTAATCCTCCCCCTTCAGTTTTCTCATTGGAAGGAAATTCCTGGAGATCAACTTGAAAAGAACATCAATATTAAATATTTTAGAAACAGTCAAACGCCTTGTGGACTTGGGGGCATTTCCCAACCATATGCTTCTCATCTCCACGGTCAGCTGGTATAGTGTGGAAGTAATTGAGTGACTACTCTTTTCTAGGATGTCAGCATGTATTTATCAAGGTTTCCAGGCTGTTAGTTTCTCCTTTGAAATTTTAAAAGTTGTGACTTTTGGCAATAGTGTATGAACATTAGATTATTTTCCCAATTTTTCTCAGAACTATCATTTGATTTATCTGCCAAGATAACTTCATTATGTCCTTCAGGCAATTCAATACTCTATTGTGTGTCCATTTTTCAAATTCACTAAGAATGCCAAACCATAAGAGACATCAGCACAAAACTTTAAGTGTCAGTTAAGAGGAAAGGCAGAGGGATAACATAACCCTTCCATGCAACCTTTTCTTCCACGAGATTAATTTCTCTATCTGGTTTTTTGTGCTTTATTCTTCTTACTGGTGAAATTTGAATTAATCTATCTTTACCCCAAACATACTTTTCAGAATCAATTTCATTTCTTAATCACTAATACCTTTTATCATTGTTAGTGCTATATGAGGGTCAACTTAGATCAGAACAAATGTACTGCCTTAGGCAAGCCTCCTTTGCAAAGCACAGCATTTTTTTTTTTGTTTTTATAATTGAAATTTATTTCTCTGTGAACAATTACTATTTCAGTTTTCAAATAATTTTAAATAACTTTCCCTTTTTGTTTTAGGACTAGCAATTGGACCTGGGGACTTTGTTTTTATTTATTTATTTTGTGTTTGTGTGTGTGTGTGTGTGTGTGTTTCATTTTTTATCCATAATTTTATGAGAAACAAATAGCAATGAGACAGTTTCAAACCAAATTGGTAGGACAGTTTCAATTGCATACATTCTTCCTAGTGGTTAATTGCTGTACAAGATGCAGACATGATATCCTATTTATAAACACTATTAGAACAAATCCTGTATTCATTAAGAGAATGTAACTATATATCTATCCTAACCATTTTGAATACACAGATACAAAATAGACATTCATCTATATTCCCTTTTTTTATTAAGTTCCATTATTTGAATATTATAGGTGTGTTAACTCAGCAAAATATTTTAAAAGAGCCCAGTAGTCCATAATAGTATTGGGTCTTCCACTTCACTGGCAATGTCAGAAACTGTTGACCTGAGTCCCCTATAGCTCAACATAACAGTGTGACTTTACTTTTTATACTTCGTTTTTATACTTTTCTGCTGGATGGTTAAGATCAAGGTAAAGCAGGACATATGCAACAAGAGTTGTAGCTTTTGGGTCTGATAAGGTCAATGAAATCCCCTCAGGATTTATCCTGAGATCCTGAACCTCAGATTGTAAAACCTTTGTCAGTGTAAGCCATGTGAATGAGTCATGGCCATTGCTTGGCCAAGGTGCTCTCTGTGAAAGCCTGAGAGAATGTTTTCTCTCCATGTGACTCTCCTTAGGCACACTCTACATCATCGATCACTTTCCTCTTTGGCCCCATGTCTCCTTAATCAGAAAATTTGGGACACTACCGAGTTACATGACATTACATTACAAGTTCTCATATGTCCTGAGTCTTAATTGACCTTGGAAGGTCAGGGCCAAAATGTTGGCTTTCCTTGAAGCCCTCCTTTTTCTCTATTTTGGTCTGCAAACTTAGGTTGTTAACCCTCCAAGGCATAGCATTTTAAAGACTGAACTGACCAAAAAAAAAAAAAAATGTCCTGGAATCTAACATGTTTGGGACAGGGAAAGGAGAGAAGTAGCTCAAATCAGTGTCTCAAGATAAAATGAATTCTTAGTGAATCAGGACAGCTATTATAATTTTAGGAGACAGAGCTGCCAAACCCATGTGCACTTCATGGTGGTTTAAAGAAAGCCCCAGGGGGTGAACTATGGCAGTTCCTGAGAGATTCACGTGAATTAGAGCAGCATTGAGTCATTAGCCAGTTTAAGGAAGCAACTCCAGTCAGCAGCAAAGGGAAGAAGAAACAGGCTAGTGATGTTGGGTTGGGGTCTATAAAAGAACCTCCACAATGGAGAGACATTTCAGAAACAAAAATGAGCTCAGTAAAATTATAAAAGCACTTCGCAACAGATTCACATAGAGTTTCCCTAGAGGCCTACAGGGCAGAAATATAGGATGGTGTTTGGAGCATTGGGTTCGGCTCACACAGACTGGTTTATAACTGATACTTAATTTATCTACCTGTGACTTCATAAAAGTCACTTAACTTCTTCCATGCTTTGGATTTGTGTCCTTTGGGATACTTTCAGCAGCAACTAAAAAACCAAAACAAAGGATCCAACTCAGACTGATAATGAAAGAGAATGAGTAATTTAGTTCAGCGAACTAGAAGTTCTCTCTGACTTGTATCACAGCAGCAAGTTGTATGTTTCTTCATATCCGTTCATTTTTCAATTGAGCAGAAATGAAAGCTCTTCTTTTGCTTCACTATCTTTGGAAGGAAGAACCTTCCTTCCTAACCATCTTCACATGAGACTATAGCCAGAACTGTCATGTACCTAAGCCTCAAACAATTCTTAGGGCTGGATAGTGCCACGGTGGGACATCTGAAGTTTGAAAGCCTAAGAAGGATTAATTGCAAGGGATGGAGGCGACATCATACCAATAAGATATCTGCTGGAGTTGGGTTGACATCAGTTTCCAAGAAAGAATTTGATCTGTGTTGGAGAGAGGTGACTGCTTGACCAAATTAGTTTTGTGAAACAAAGAAACAAATTAGGAAACAAACTTTAAATATGCAACCAAAACCAAGATTTACATGGCTCATCTGTAAAAGAGAAGTAATGATTATACCTACCTTGGTACATGTTGGGAGGACTAAATTAACAGGAATTATATAGCATAGCCTCTAGCTCAGTGAATGTGATTGTCATTCCTTCTGTCCTGATTACTGTATTGATTTCTCTGTACCTATCTTTCCTGATAACCCTATTTGTTCCACTTTTCTGTCCTTTGACCTCATGAAACACTAGTGCTTGAGTCTCTGAGCCTAAACCACTCCCTCTTGCTTGGTTAATTGATTTGGTTTCTGATACTAGACGAACACTCTTGTACTTAAGCAAAGTACCACTATACCAGCATCATCCTTTAGAGATGAGGCCTCAAATTCCATCAGTCAATGTCCACAATGCTCTAGGGGTACTGAAGGATCAGTACGTGGGAAAGACTGAAAAACTTGCTATACTTATGTCCAGCAGTGTGGATAGCACATGATTAGTGTCCAGTGAACTTGGCGAATTAAAAAAATTATACCTAAAAGTAATAACAGTTCACTAAATAATCAATAGAAAGCAAATTTTGATGAGCATAGTGGTAAAGATATGAATAAAATAGTTTAGAGGTTGGTAGGCTGAGGGAGAAATAGTAATTCAAACTGAAGAATGATTTGGGTATGATTCTTAGAAGGGCTGAAATTTGAGTCAAAAGGTAAAGAATTCTAGCAAAACTTCAGGCTAATGAAAGTGTGTACTCAGTTTCCAAACACCAGATGTATTCTTGTACCCCATCTGTCCATTATACACATGAAATAATTTTAGACAGTTAAACTTTATCAATTGCTTATCTTGGAGGGCTTTCTGATTTTAGTTGGATAAAAATTGATGTTCGAGGGAAGTCTTCACTAAATATTACATATTCTACTTATTAAGTAATAAGTTCTGTAACAGAATATCAGATGAAAGACATTTGAGAACCACAATTCACAACTGTTTTACACTGCATGTATGTTTAATTTCTTGATGAGGCCAGGCAGTGTTTGACATGGTTTCCTGCAGTTTTCAAAATTTGTTTTTTCAGGCCAAACAACCGGGCTATTTATTATTTCATGTATGATTTGCCTTCCGTAATGAAAAGGATTTAAAGATAACAAGATGAATACTTTGAGGTTTTAGAAAACCTGGCTTCATTTGTAAGCCAGGAATAACTTGTAGCACAAGTTAAAGTAACAGAGTTTATAAGGGAGAAATCAGAAAGTCCTGGTTTTAACTAAGTGACCATTACTGTGAAAACAACATTGCCACCAACTGGGGTAATTTTTGATCATTCATTATCATGCTAAGCCAAGGGCGTAGCATAAAAATACTCCCAGGCAGCACAGGGGGAGATGCAGTTGTTATAGCTCACACATTATGCATAGAAATAAAAAGCCAGCACAAATTTCAGTTCTCTAAACACCCAGTCTTTGCAGTATATTTCAATAACAAAGACAGTGCCTTTAGTTCAAAGCATTACAAGCATATTTCCATAATTGTTGCCTCAATGTATAGGTCTCAACTTTTAAATAAAGGAGACAGTAAAATATATATTTCTAGTATAGGCTGATCTCCATAACGGTTTCACAAGGTATGTCATAAGTCTATTTAAATATTAACCTCATTCTATTACAGAAATAAGCACACTCTTTAAGCATAAAATAAGGATTTTCATTTCATTCAGGAGAAACAATCATTTTTATTGAGATATGAATATCTGAGCCCAGCTCTGAATTTGTTGGTGCTAAAGACAGACTAATGTGAAGTGTACACAACCACCTTAGCACAGGTCCCTGCCTTACTTTGTCTAACATGGTAAACACACAGTGGTAACGAGAAAGAAAAGACTAGAAGTATCTGGCAAGTTGCCTTTGCTAGGTGCTCTAAGTGAAAAATAAAAAGCTATAATACTTTTGACATCTTTAACAGTTACCATGGTAATCACTTCTCAAAATATTAAAAGTACTTTGATATTTACTGTCAAAGAAGACATTGAAGGTGGCCAGGAATATTATCTGAGCCTTTTGTTCTAGACCTGCCTTTTTCCTTTCTCCCCTGTGACTCTGGCACATGCCCACACACTTCATCTGTACACAGATGCGTTACCTTTAGACTTGACTCCACGATGACCTGAAACTCACTGGTGAAGAAGCATCATGACCCCATAATAAAGGAGGCAGTCTGTGAGATTGTGAATTTAGAATGTTAAATACCTTATTCTGCATATTCTGTTCGGACAGCCTGTGACATGACCACAAATTGAAAATCAAATGAACTAAGAATAATATCTCTTTAGGAGTCAGATTATATTTCCAATGTCCAGATTGCCGGATCATATCCAAGAACAATTCAGAGCCCAGAAAAAATCTTTTTTTTTTTTATTTTTTAAAGAGAGTACAAAACAGTAGTAAAACACAAAAATCACAAGTGATACAGAATTTCACTTAAAAGCAATATGAATTTCACAGTATTTGTTATAATGCATAGTATTGTCTTCCAGTCAGTTATTCATATTACCAGATACATGCATGCAAAATTGGAAGAAGAAAGAAATGTATAAGAAATTAAGAAAATAATAAGTACAAACAATTGAAAAAAGGGGACAAAACAAATTAAGCGTTATCTGCTTCATTCCATAGACCCAAATTTAGGGTTTATGTGCCACTATATAAAAGAAAAGACAGCCTATGATACCATACAAATTTCTTTTTTCTTTTTTTCTTTTTTAAAGAAAGTACAAATTAGAATTAAAACAGAAAAAAGTACAAGTGATTCAGATTTTCACTTAATAAAGTAATATGAATTTCACAGTATTTGTTGCAATACATAGCATTGTCTTCCAATCAGTTATTCATATTACCAGCTATGCATCATGATCAAGTGGGATTCATTCCAGGAATGCAGGGATGGTTCAACATATGCAATTCCATAAGTGCAATACAACACATCAATAGAATCAAGAACAGAAACTGCATGATCATCTCAACAGATGAAGAAAAAGCTTTTGACAAAGCCCAACACTCATTCATGATAAAAAAAAAAAAACCTTACAGAGAATTGGAATAGTCTGTATATCAATCTGCTAAAATCTATCTAAGAGAAACCAACAGCCAACATCACGCTAAATGGGCAAAAACTGAAGGCCTTAACTTTAAAATCAGGAACAAGACAAGGATGTTCACTATTTCCACTCCTATTCCATATAGTTCTGGAAACATTAGCCAGAGCAATTAGAAAAAGAAAGAAAGAAAAGGAATAAGGATTGGAAAAGAAGAAGTGAAATTATCATTATTTGCAGATGACATGATACTCTACATAGAGGATCCCAAAAACTTCACCAAGAGTATTGTAGATTTAATCGCAAAATTCAGCAACATGGCACAATACAAAGTCAACACCCAAAAATCAGTAGCATTTTTGTACACAAAGAACAAATACACTGAAAGAGAAATTAGGGAAACCATGGTCTTCACAATATCATACAGAGAAATCTTTATTCAGGGCATTTCATCTCACAATATGACCACAGGCACAGGGGCAAACTACAGACTATTTATATTTTATAGGCTTAAAGGTGTTCATTCCACACATAGTTACTAAAAACATTCATAAGCAAGGCATTATGCTAGATTATGAAAATATCACTTAATGACATAGATTAAAAATTTCTCATCTGTGAAGCTTACAATCTAGAGTCAGGTAGTAATAAATTTACTGAACAATAGTATGGTATAATAGAAAATAATAAAATGGTATAAAAACAAAAGGGAATTGGGTGTATTCATTACGTTGCCAGTATCTATAACTCGATGCTTTAACATTACTCTAGATTTCTACTCTGGATAACTCAGTAATACGACTCAGGGTCTTTACCTTAGCCTCCCATCTCCTGCGGTTTCCTACACCTACTCAGGGGAACTTTTTGCCTCAAAGTTTTGCTTTCCAAACACAAAATATTCACTACAGAATCCACACCACAACTCCCTTCGATTTGGGTTCTCATATTCTGGGCTATTATAAACCCACCTTAGTCACCCAAGGGCCAGGACACAAACAACTAAAGATAGCAACTATGACCCTGCTGAAGTTATTTTGATGTAATTTGTATATTTTCCCCTATCTTCTCTAACTGCAGAATTAGCTCATTAATTTCAAGAGTGTTTTTCTTTTCTTTTTCTTTCTTTTTTTTTTTTTTTTTTAACTAGCAACACTAGCAGAATCCCAAAGGTCCAAAAGTTTAGCACGCAATTGTTCAATATCACTCTCTTTGCTAGCCAACTGCATTTGAAGCTCATTCCTATGTGTACATTCTTCTACCAATTGCACTCGCATTTCATTCAGCTCCTTTTGATGTTTCACTACCATCTGGTAAAATAGTCGCAACAGGGGCACGAACCAGCGACCTCACGCTATAGAGCCTGGCACAGAAACCGCTGTGCTAGGTTGCCGCACGTGTTTTTATTTTCTTTTGCGCTTTTCCTTTGCTTGTTTTGCAGGGCTAGGAAGTGAACACAGGACTTAGGGCATGCTAGACACCCCTTTATTTTATTTCACTCTGTCTTTTCATATGATTCTCACCCTATCCCACAAGTTCGAATATGCAGTGTTTCCCTTATTCTCCAGTTCTAGAGACTCTAAAATATCTAAAAATAATTTTATTAGTGACTTAAAAGACTGAACTTTTTCTCTAAAGGAATGAATCTACATCATCTTCTTTTAGCTAATTTCTAAGTCAATTCCTTTTTTAGTAAATGCAATATAGCCTGCATTGTTACAAGACTATAATTTATTGACACTTCCTATGTGGTCAAATACAAGTTTAATTACTATAAATAATCTGTGTAAAGAATATACATTCTTTGGTTATTGAATTCATACACAAGACTTGCTAATTGTGTTGATTAATGATTTGATTTTTATTTATCAATTATTGAGAAAAATATCAAAAATCACTCAAATGAAAATGGTTTATTTGGTTGAACTGAATGCATAAAATATGTTCTAGTAATTGTGCTTCTTATAAGTTTGTTCATAGAATCCCTTGCAAGGATATAGAAAGAAGTAAAGTAGACTCCATCTACCCTACCTCTAGGTTGATTTTCATTCCGATCCTTTTTCTTCATGGAAGAGTGACTCATGGGAAAGGACTTCAAGGCTGAGATTTTTGTAGCAGTTAGCAAGCACAAGTCCTTCTTTCAGAATTAAAGCTTTCCTGTCAAGAGTTGGAACCTGGTGAATGAAGGATCGCTTCTTTTCCCACTTAAGGAAATGTTGGTGAGGCTGTGGTCACAGCTGAGTGTACACTGTGATGTCATAAGCATGTGGGCCCCTTCCTCACCAAGGCCCGGTGCCCTTCCTCACCACTCGATACCAGACTGTCTGAGCAACCTAAGTTTATAACTGCATGAGCTTCACCTGCAGTTATAAACAGGAAAAGGTGAAATGCCTCAACTGACACTGAACTGCAAATTGGTAAGAGAGTCAGCAAAAAGCCTGCAGCACAACGCCCAGAAACACACTGGCATTGAATAGACCTTGTTGCTGTATTCTTTCTCTAACATTCATTTTTGTTTAGAGGCTGAAGGAGCAAAGAAACTCCTGAATCTGTCTATTTAATGTGACATATCAGCATTAATGTAATGTAATTTATTTCATAATTTAAGCAAACAACAGCAAAAGCAGGTGCATTTAAAATGTTTGATTTATTAACAGTGAAGAATTCTGTGTGTCATGTGCACAAGTATCTAATTTTTAGTTAGCATACCTTTACAGAATTTAGAAACTAGTTGCATTAAATAAATATCTTTTCAAGTTACTGAGTTAAGGAGAAAGGTAAGAGAGGGAGTAGGAGAAAGAGGTTTATCTATATATGTAAGCAGGATGGTTTGGACAACTGTACTGTGCATTTCTGGTGGTCTATGGAAAGAAGCAGTTAATGCTTTAATTTGATTTGTCTCCTTTTTTCAATTGTTTCTCCTTTTTGTCTTAATTTCTTATACATTTCTTTCTTTCTTATGTCTCCTTCCAATTTTACATGCATATATCTGGTAATGAGAATAACTGGTTGGAAGACAATACTATGTATTACAAAAAGTACTGTGAAATTCATATTGCTTTAAGTGAAAATCCGTATCACTTGTAATTTTTCCTGTTTTAATTCTAACCTGCACTCTCTTCAAAAAAGAAAAAAACATGTCTTCCCTTACCAGAAAAAAAAATGGAGAAAATTATTTTCAGCCCCTTTGCTTTAACCATGATTTTTTTTTTAATCAGGCATTTTTAAAAACTGACATCTTGCAAAGGATATGTCACTCTGCCTTCACGGTGTTCTTTACTGAATTTCTTATTGCATCCAGTTCAACTCATGAGAAAACATGGTGCAAGGGCAAGGTTATGGGAAGAAAGGGAATAGAGGACACAGGTGAGGGAGGGAAGGCTGCTGGGGATACCGCCCTCATCTCTGTATCTCTGTAGGGGCCATCCATCCTCACTTTTCACACATAAATCAATTGAGCTCTTACATTGAGAACATTTGTATGTGGCTGTCAACTCATGTTTCAGTAGGTAGAAGAAATAACTGTAGAAGAACTTACCTTTGGCCAAGAAGGAGGAATTGGTTAGCGAAGTGGATGTGCCAGGAACTCAGGGAGCAAATGATCCTCTTTTGTATATACTGTCCTCATTTCTATGACAATCAATTTCAAGCCATCTATCTGCATAGCCCCAAAACACATGGGCGTTTGTCAGATTATGTTTCCTGATTGGAGTTTCAGGTAATTTGGTCAATAACTGGGTTCATTTTTCTTCTCAGTGTGTTGGGCAGCCTTCTTTATATAAGAGAATCTAATTCACAGACCCTCATAGAGGTAATATTTTAAAAATTTGCCATGTCAAATAGATCATGAAACTTTAGACCTAGGAAGAGACATGTGAATGTGAAAATGTCAGCCCTAGGGCTGGCGAGATAGCTCAGTGGACTAAGTGCCTGCTTAGGCAAGTGTAGGGCTGGGGTTCGATCCCTGATATAGCCTGCCAAGCTGGCCCTGACCCCTGGATATGCTGAGCCAACATGCTGAATCCTGGCATGGTGGCTTGTGCCGGTAATACCAGAACTGGGAAGGCTTAGATAGGACGATCACTATGAGTCTGAGCTGCGCAGTGAGATTCTGTACAAAAATGAATTAAAAAGATGAAAATTAATTTAAAAAATATTGACTAAAGAGTCTATGTAAACTAAGGAGCAGAGTTTCTAGCACCTAAATTCTAGGCAATATATTTGGCACATTTTGTACATTACCTAATTTAATCTCCAAAATAGCTCTGCACTATAGGAATTCCTATTTGTCTGTTACCAAAGAGAAAGTGAAGATTAGTGAGGATTCAGAAGACCTAAGAATGGAAGCAAAGACTTTCTGATTTCAAAGCACACATATTAGCGTTAAAAATCTCTATGCTGAACAATGTACTTGTGAAAATACAGGACAATATTCACCTTAGAATTCCACTGAAGCACTACAGCCTACTTCAAAAGAACCATGCCTCACCCAAACACAGTACTCAAAGATCTCAGAGAACATCTACTCTAACATGCGCACTCTGCACAGGGGAAAATCGAAGTAAGATTTAGAAAGTGACTTGTCAGAACCAGCAAGCTAGCAATGGGCACCCAGTGTAGAAATACAGCTTCCTCCCTCTGTTCTGCAAGGTGACAGGCACTTTTTAGTTTTGCCACAACATTTAGATGTCTTTCACTTATAAATTGTTAAAAACATACTGGCAGACAAAGATCATGACAGATGGCCCCTCTCTATTCATATTGTACTTGGAAAGAAAAATGTATGAGAAATAATCACAATACAATCCTGGACTAGTATTAGGCAATGCTATTGGGCTTAACTTGATATAGTTAAGTTAAATAAATAAAAAAACAAACAACTAAACAAATGCTGTGCAGTTTAGGAGTAATTAAATGATCAATGTGGAGATGGAACAGGAATATATGTGGATTTTAGGAACAACTAAAGCTAGGGATGTAAACTCACACTTTTTTCATTGTCTCTTTTTCCTATAATTTTGTCTCTGCTAGAACGTCTTCTTACTCCTGAATGGCTTTCATACCCATGAAAGGAACCATGGGGGCACACAGGGCCCAAAATTAATGCTCTCCCTCAGCATTACCACTTCAAGTTGTGCCCAGATACACTGAAATAATTCTGATTCCAGTGTATTTCCCTTGCCCATTGACCTTCAAACATTTGCATGTGACCCAGTGTACGACAAATATTCTTCTGCTCTTGGCCTTGACTAGTTGCCTTTTATTCTCAAATGTCAGTTTATAGGCAACTTGTTGCCCAGACCCCACAAATTCAAATTAAGAACCCTTCTTAGGATTCCTAGAACATTCTATATCTCACTTTTGTTAGTATGTTTTCTCACTCTAAGAATTTATGTTTAAGATCTGTGTCCTCTTTTAGATTCTAAACTCTTTCTGTGTAGATTATATCTCTCTCATTGAGTATTATTTAAAATCCTGATATGGACCAGTTGGTGATATAGAGTTAATAAATATTGATTGAATGAATGAAAGAATGAATGAATGAATGAATGAATGAATACATAAGACATGAATGAAGGAAACCTTCTGTAAATCTCTGAAGGAACCATGTTCTTTCCAGTGATTTTATGTTCAATTACCCTGCCTTGGACAATGCGGTCCTCTTCAGGATTTCTGGCCATCCTTTCTCAGAGCAGAGTTGCATCTTCCAAAAATGCCTCTCTGATTCCTCCCTATTGCACAAATGTGAAGAGACCCATGTTTTTCTTACTGTTCTTTATTCTTAGGTCTTTAGCAGCTGGTGGACTTTTCCATCAGAGATAATGTCCTATTTATCTTAGCAAGTTAGCATATAACATTTAGCAGAGAAAATAGACTCAACTAACACACTATGAGTAAGTAGCAAATGAATGTCTGTTTGAAATCATTACATTGATTTTTAGAAAACTGCCATTTTATACAATTATTTTAATCTCTTTTTAGACACTGACCACATTTCTGAAGTATAGAGATGTTGTCATCTCAAAATTGAGATACTGAAGTCTGCACTTGGGGCCGTCCACGGTGACCTGTAGAAATCAATTTCCTACAAGAAATACTGTAAAGCTAAAGGTCAATACACTCATGCAGAAACTTCAGTGGTTTCTTTAAAAATCACTGAAATAAACCCTTTCTTTGGAAATATGCTTCTCAAAATAAATTTTTTTTACAAGGTCTAAGAAGTCACATCTATTCTTCAGCAGTGATTTCATATTATAGAAAAACTCCCTAGAAGACTTTTCATATAAAAGCTTATTAGTTTGTTAAAGAACAAAGACTCCATGATATTTTTTACTATAGTATGTTTTTCATTTCTCTATTAAACTTTAAAATGGCTGAGAGTTTCTGATTCTTTAATTTTTCTAATCCAAAGTAAGAATAAATAAATGAATTTGAATAACTTCAACTCTATCATAGTTACCAATCATCTATGGAAGCTTCAGCCATGTTTTCCAGGGTGGAAAATTGTGTGCCTTCTATTATTTTCTTTTTTTTTCCAAAGTTTTATTGATAAACAGCAATGAGACAGTTTCAAATCAAATCGGAAGTACAGTTTCAACAAATACTACACTGCATATATTCTTCTTAGTGGTTAATTGC
>NW_004524582.1:19165364-19168258 GCF_000260255.1 Octodon degus
AAACTGTTGTGGCAATTGAACTATAAGGTGTGTGCTGTGCTTTGGAAGAAAACTTGACCCAATTTGTCTATGTCCTCAGACTTTCTGGGATGTGAATATTAAGGGTAGTAGACTAATTCATCTGGCAATTGAAATTTCAAGGCAGCTCAGGTTTGAGGCTTGGTATGAGTACTGCTGGCTGCTTTTAGACAGATTTACAGTGAAAATTGGGGCCAAAAAAAACCCCAAAACTGTAAAAAACTTAAATTTTGGCATAAAAGGAGGCATCTGTAAATAAAGTGTGCAAATGGGTGTTCTCAAGAGATCAGTGACATTAAAAAGAAACCAAATGCCTTATTCAAAAACAAGAAAAATGATGCCTTGGAAGTACCTCAGAAATCAGCAAAACTTCACTCATTGAATGCTCATGGGTGCAAATATGTAAACCTGTCTTTCACTTGAGAATGGAATCTCTGGGATGTCTACTCATGAAGGGCCTCCCAGGAAATTGGCTTCCCCAGATTCATCTTATTGTGCTCAACTATACAGGTCTTCAGAGGTCACTCTATCCATGACTCAAGGGTGCTTGACTACTGTTCTTGTTGACAGCAGATCATATGGTCATCCATTATAAGGCTGGTTATACGAGCATGCAGAATGTAAGAGTTGTAGGGTCAGGAAACCTTCACCCAGATTTCAAAGGAAAAACTTGGAGAATATGGAGTCTCAGGCATGACTGTATATGAAGCTGCAGAAATAAAGCAAAAGATACAGTGAAGACCCCAGGAAATTAGAGATTATAGGAATGAGAAACACACCAAAGATAGTTAGTGGCTGTTGGTGGAGCCAACACAAAAGACAAAGACTTTATGGGCTGCAGCCAAGATGCTCTGAATGCAAGACATGGAGGTTCTGGGCTTAATATTTCCCCTGCTGGGTTTCACTCTTTATTTGAACCTATTCCTTTCCATCTTTCTACTCATCCTTTTGGGAATAAGAATGCTAGCCCAGTTGCACGGTATCTTGAGATTATATAATTTGTTTTTCATTTTTTATATAAATGTTTACAGTTAAGAATTTGCCTTAGGGCTGGCCTGATAGCTCAGAGGACTAACACGCCTGCTTAGGCAGAGCACAGCGGCCGGAGTTCAATCCCTGGCCCCGCCCACAAGGCAGGCTGAAATGGCAATTGAGACTGGGTGTGATGTCGCATGCCTGTAATCCCAGCACTTGGGAGGCTGAAAACAGGAGAATCACTATGAATCTGATCTACATAGTGAGACCCTGTAGACCCTGTACACCCTGTCTTAAATACAGAAAAGGAAAAAAAAAAAAAAAAGAATTTGCCTTGAATCTCAGAAGTGAATTGGACTTATACTTTGGAAAATGCTGGAACTGTTGAGATATTGGGGAAAGGATTATTGCACTTTCAGTTTTAGGTAACATAGTTCTGTCCTGTTAAGCAGAACTAGGACTTTGTATTTATTTGGAGATCAAGTATAATTTAAGGAGTTGTGTTTGAGGTTCAAATTGATACTGGGTGAGATGTGATGGTTAATGCTGATGTGTAAATGTGATAGATTTGGAACCTACCCAAGAGATAGACCACTTCTAGGTTAGTCACAGGTGCATGCCACTGGACTCACCTCTTCCTTGCTGGCACTGTTCCCCTGTTCAGCTTCCCAGCCATTATGAATTAAGTAACCTTTTTCACACTTCCCTTCTACCATGATGTTACTGCTGTAGTGCCTGATCAGAATACATCAAACTCTCTAGTACCAGGAATTATAAACCTTTCTTCACTTCAGTTGTAGGTATTCCCAAAATGGGCAACCTGACTAACACACTACCTAGGTATTAGTATGTGTGATCTTAGTATGTGTACATAATTAATAAGTTAATATCTATATCTAGATAAATAACTAATGATTAAGTTATATGCTTGTATAGAATGTGCAGTCTTTCTCTTTTCTGGTCACAGACTGAATTGGATGAGAACTGAATCAAATTCAATGGTTAGGTTAAATGTTGATCTAAGAGAAAACTTTGACTTAGTTATTATACAATTTATTTTGTGATCTGAATCATGAAAAAAAATTAAAGTTCACTAACTGAAGTACCACTCTTATATGATATATGTGATATTATATGATTTTTAAAACGTATTATAAATAAGAGGGAATAAAACCATATGTTATGGTTTATGTGTAGGTGTCCCCACAAAGCCTCATGTAACAGTTCTAAGGTAAAGAAGATTTTCACCTAGATTTCACAAGGCCTTTTACCATGAAGGCCTAACTGTGAGCTAAGTAAACCTTTCCTTTCTTCATTTTGGGTGTTGGGTATTTGTCCCAGCAACAAGAGAAGAGTAACTGAAAACTATATAAGTCTAAAACTTGGAGCTGTTAAGAATATCATTACTGAGGTGAGAAACTATTTTACATGCAATCCTCAGAAACATTCTGAATTTCTGTAGAACAGTCATTTGCACCTAATAAGGCACTAATGTTTCAAAAGTACACAGAATATTTAGAGATGTGTGGCAGAGAGTGAGAGCAAATAGAATTCCATGAAGATGACGAGGGTAAAATGGTCATCTGTGTTGAATTGAGATTTTGCTTCAAAATTCTTACAGCAGTGATGTCTGTAAAGGGAATTCTAAGAGATTTAGAAAGTGTGTTCCTCTTGCATTGGAAAGACAAATCAATATACTTTACTATTGAGGAACCATTTTATTTTTGTTTTGTTTGTTGACATGTTTTCATCAACTATATTATTCTCAAGTCGTGAAATGGAACAGTTGAAGAACCAAAGGCTATGTAAATATTGAATATCTTTGGGTTTTGTGATTCTACAGTTTTTAACTAGGAGAAAACCTGGACAGATCTCCTAGATAATTGTGCATAAGAATATAT
>NW_004524582.1:19168382-19182791 GCF_000260255.1 Octodon degus
CTGGGATTATAGGCACCACCACCATGCCCAGTCTCAATCACCATCTCAGCATACCCCACAGGTGGGGCCGGCACGGCACCCCGGGAATCAAACCCCGGCCGCTGCACTCTGCTTAAGAAGGTACTTTAATCTACTCTTCAAGAGAATATTGATGAAAGAAAAAAGTATCTTAGGAAATAGGTGAATTACTATTGGTCAAAAGGGAGCCTGCCCATTAGCTCAGCTGTTTAAGCCCCTGCTCATGCAAATGCAGTCAGGCGCAGTATACCGCGGTTGGATCCCCACTTCCACCTGCATTAACAGACCAGCCTTTAAGGCAGCCTGAGCCAGCCAAAAAGAAGAAGGAGAGGGAGAAGGAGAAGGAGAGGGAGAAGGAGAAAGAGAAGGAGAAGGAGAAGGAGAAGGAGAAGAAGAGGAAGAGGGGCTCAAAAACATAGCAGTAAAAAAAAAAAAGAAACATTGTCTGACTTGCTTCCTGTCATCTTTTCTTGTTTCTCTTCAGGATAATGGCTTAAAATTTCATTTACAAAACTGAAAAAATACTACTGCTTTAGTATATTTACAAATGCTTTCTTGATTTTTTCCCCAGATTCATAAAGACAATTCTGCTAGGTTGACAATTTATTTGGATCATTACTGATGAGTCTTTGAGAGATTCTAAAGTTGGACCTAAAACTCTAAAAATACTATTTTCTTCAAGAACCCTGAAATTTTCTGAATAAGGCAGATAACTGTACTTTTACTTCTGCATGATTTATGAATGTGGGTGATATTAATTATAATTGCCAAGACTAATCTTTTGGAAATGTTTTCAATTATATTTAGTATTAGTTGGAGATTATTTTCTTCCTTTGCACAAGTTTAGGTAAAAAAAGAAAAGCTACTTTCTCCTTCAATAAATGAAGGAGAAAATGACAGACAAAAATGGAAGAACACAAACACAGCAAAAATAGAAGCTTATCTCTGTTGCAGTGCTTGTTTTACTGGTTGTTACTCCTAATTTTAGAACTCCAAATTTTATGAAGCGTGCAAATTATGTGAGGCCTCTTAAAAAGCCAAACAACTTTTTTTTTCTTTTACTTTTACTATGTTGCTTGCTATGGTTTATGTCTAGACATTCCTCCAAAACCTCATTTGGTCGTAGGGTTTTTCCAGAGGTGGCTAAATCTAGTATGTGGGATTGATTCATGCTGCAATTTTGGGATTAAAGGCGCTGGCATTAAAGATGGGTGATTGCTGGAACAAGCCACTGACAGGATTGGTACCACCTTAATCTGGGTAGACTGGATATAAAATAAGGGACAGAAAGAAACTTGTCACCCTGTCTTTTAGTGTTTTTGCTGCCATGAACTCTTACCCCTCTGTTATTTGCCACCCTACCTTGGAGACAGCCGATGAAACATCTACAAACTGTAAACTAAATAAACCTTTCCCCAGTTAACTTTGAATGTTGAGCTAACTTTGAATGTCTGAACAATGAATGAAGTAACTAACAAACTGCAATTAAAAAAGGGGGTGGACCTATTAGGTTAGCAAATAGAAAACTGTTCTGTGTACTGAACATGACTGAGAATGACAGAAATGTGTCTCTCAGAATAGAAAGGAACATTTGATGAGGTAATCCTTTTTATCATTAGAAAATCAATGTTTCAGAAAAGAACATATTTTATTTGATTGCTGGCTTCATTTCTTAACCA
This sequence comes from Octodon degus, assembly GCF_000260255.1. Lineage (NCBI taxonomy): Eukaryota > Metazoa > Chordata > Mammalia > Rodentia > Octodontidae > Octodon > Octodon degus. The sequence goes on from NW_004524582.1 coordinate 19,170,080, forward strand.
AAACATTGCAGCATGTATTTATGTCTGCACCCATGTTTTGGTAGGATTCCTAGATATTTTTGTACATAGATGTCACTGCAAATAGTATCTTAATTGAGTGATAAGAAGTGGAAACTCATTGTCAAATAACTTGGGTCTATTTTCTTTTATTGATCATGATTTGTATTCATATCACAGTGTTATCTATCTGCAAGATAATGCTTAAGCCAAGCATTATTGTGTGAAGGTCAAAGTCCCTTGAAGATAGAAGGGACTCTCAACAGCAGCAAATACAGCTCTTGACACTAGTGCTTCTTCATGTATGGTGCATGTGCTGTTTTCTTAGAATCAAGTGAAGGGCATATTTTAAAAGTACACCCCTTTCAGAGCTAATGAGCTCCCATATACACAGTTGCTATGCTCCCTAACGTTTGAGAACAAATCAGTTACCTTTAATAGGTCAGCTCTTCAATTACTGAAAACAGTAAACTACTATTGACAAATTTCTTTCTAAAATACTTTGCGCCCAAACACAGTGAAATTTCTGACGGAACATGTGCCTTACATCTCAAGTCAGAATTCAAATGGAATTTGAATTATTAAACAGGAGTTCTGAGCCCATGTTTGTAGGACACTAAAACTAAAAGACGTTGCTTTTGATAGCTCGTTCAAAACATTCAGCAGTGTCTGCTCACAATGAGCACTAAATAAATCTTGATAATAGGTAATAATAGTCATGAAGATGATGGTAATTCCTTCTTTCCTTATATCCAGATGGAAATATGTATTTTGTAATTTATTTTTAAAACTTTATTTTAAAATCATATACACATAGTGACAAACAACAGCAATGAAATTTTACGAAATAGTTTTTTAACAGTCAAAATTGCTAATGGAGGCCCACTACTTCCTGCTTGCCTTCACCTTGCTTTTCTTCTTTTCTGTGTGATAATCAGTTGCAGGACACTTTCAAGTAACTTTCTAAGAATGACTGAGTACATATTCGTGAAAGTTTTCGATCCTGAGCCACTGTTTCCAGGAGCAAGTTCTGGAAGCTTCTAGAGCCCCTATTCTCCTTGATGATCTGAAATCTCTCAGTGGTGTTTCCAGATGAAAGTTTTGCTTCATCCCCATTAATTGTTTTAAGCCTGTAGCAAAGCAATGGGAGACTTAATAACTTACATTATACAACTCTACTGAATGAGAACAAATTTGGCCTTAGCCATTATTGTTATTGTTATTGTTATTGTTATTTTGTATTTCATGCAGGATCTCACTACACAAATCTAGGTGAGTACTGTGAGCTGGGCTAGGTAGGAGGCCTGTGCTTACCTCTGCAATACACAGAGACAAGGATATGCAAAGAGTAATCTGAATTACACAATTGAGACAGTATCTCATGTTTTGGGGTCCAGTTTTTCAGCTCTGATGTGTAATCTTTCAAGCCTCAGGAAGTTATAGCCTCTATTTTGAGACTTGACCCCATCTGACAGCCTAGAGTATTGGCATTGGTCTCATCTTGACCAGGCATATATTAAAGAGCAGCAGTGGGGATTTATGGGGGAACACAACTGCCATCTTCAAAGACTACCACCAGCACCTGGGCGAGACGTATACACGTTGCTTAAAGCCGATTGAAGGGATAAGGACAAGTCCTAGCCAGTTCTGTACATATCAATATATGGAAATAGGGTCAGATACAGCCAAAATGGAGACACTTGCTTTTTTTTCAAGAAGAGATCCCCAGGTGGTCCTTCACATGGTGAGATTAAAATTCCCTGATCTTCCTTATTAAGGTAACCTTTGCTACCAACAAGTGTTTATTCAGAAAGATGGGAGAAAATGTGATGGGTGTGATTTTCCCACAAAGGCTCTTAATGTATCTTGCCAAGGACAGCCCCAACAGTCCTGATCCTAATACTTAAGAATCCTTCATGTGCTCCTGGGAGCTCCAACGGGCAGACTGAATCTCTTGATAGGGGTTTTAGACTGCAGATATTACTATAATCTTGTCCCTCTAGTCTCCAAAAAAATCTGGAAAAGTTTTGTGAAAACACTATATATTGATAATATCCACATTCATATACTTTTCCTAATCCTCGTTAGTATCAAGGGGAAGTGCTAAACAAAGGGATGGGAGATTTAATAACTTACACTACACAACTCTACTGAATGAGAACAAATTTGGCCTTAGTCATTATTATTGTTGTTGTTGTTGTTGTTGTTGTTGTTGTTGTTGTTGTTGTTGTTTTGTATTTAGTACAGGGTCTATAGGATCTCACTATACAGATCAGACTAGTAGTGATACTTCTATTGTCCACCTCCAAAGCACTGGGATTACAGGTAGGCACCATCACACCCAATCTTAATCACAGTATCAGTGTGCCCTGGGGATGGGGCCAGCACAGCATGCTCGGGATTGAACCTCAGTTGCTGAATCTGCCTAAGCAGGCACTTTAATCTGCTGAGCTATCTGGACAGCCCTGCAAGTCATCTATTCTGTGTGTGTGTGTGTGTGTGTGTGTGTGTGTGTGTGTGTGTGTACCAGGGATTGAACTTGGGACCTTGTGCTTGCCAGGCAAATGCTTATTCTACTGAGCTATCTCTCCTGCCCAATTTCTTGACTTTCTGAAGTAGCTTTCATAAAGGTAACCCTTCACACTGTAAAGATGTGGGGCATTCAGAACCATCTATGCTCTACAATATGGCCCCATTCTAGAAGTTTCTTGCTCAAACAAACTTTATTAAATGAACTTGTGTGAGTTTTCTTTAACCTCCTCTTCTTTGGATATTCAAAATCATCTCAAGAGACTGCCCATTCCTAATGAATGTGGACATTCTACCCTAACTGTTATGGAGACTTTTTGTCAGATTGTTTTTCTCTGTAAAATCCTGAAAAATTTTTTTCTGAAAAACTTCTCTAGTCTTTGTGCTGTTGTTGCTGTAAGCAGTTGTTGTAACCATATTTTTAAGTGAAGAAAAATGTTTTGTTTTATGTCAATAAATCATTCCTAATATGCATAAATGGCTCTTTGACAACTAGAAAAATAAGTCAGTTTCCAGACTCACAATGAGCTACAAATTGAAGTTTGCAAGTGATATTTTACACGTGGCCCATGTGTTGCCATTTTTTAAAAAAGATATCTGCCTGCATAAAATAATTTTGGTAATTCCGGTATTACAATTAAATATTCTTTCACCATAGCATTTCTAGGGGTATAACTTGGCATTTCCTAAGTGCATCACAAGTAGAAATTATTTTTTTATTGAAAAGACATTTCTTCACAAGTTCTCCGATTCTGGAAGCCAAACTTGAATCCTGTACCATGCTCCAAATAAATTAAACATTGTTTCAAATGTGATTGTACTTTTCAAAGTTGTGTCTGATTTATTCTTTTATTTCAGTCAAGGTGAAGTCCAGTTCTTTTATTTCACATCCTTATTAACAGTCCAACACTGTTACAAAACTCCTGAGATGCAAAGCATGAAAGGTGAAAAGATTTACGTTGGCTCACAGTCTTAGAGGCTTCACTTCACAGGCCCTGCAGCGGAGGGAATGGGCAGAAATACCAGCATGCCCTTCTGCGTATGCCCCAGCGACCTACTTCCTCTAGCTAAGCTCCACCTACTAATGCCATCAGCTGAAGACAAAGCCTTCAACACGTGAGCTGTAGGGGACGCTTAGGACTAAAATCACACAGTTTGCTTAACAAATCACTCTCACTGTAGTCAATAGTTTTTCAAATAGGTAGTTTTCCTAAGAGAATCACAGAAAAAGGTCCAAAATGGAGGCCTTGTGAAGAATAATGAAAACAACTATTATCTACTGAGTGTCTGATAAATGTTAGGCTCAATAATAAGCTTTTTGCATAAATTAAATTAAAATGCAGTATATGTAATAGATACATAAATGTAATACATATATGTGTGATTTCTTGTCAGTTAGATGAAGAATAATAGAAGAGAGGATTGAGGGAGGGAAAGAAGAAAGCAGTGAAGAGTGAACCCATCAAGCCCAACTTTCCATACTGTTAGGTAAAATTCCCCAGCACAGTGTGAAAGCTTTCTTTCCAAGTCATTCCAGCTGAAGGAAACTCTGTAAAGCTCAAGGTCCACAATTTTGGAGGTGTTCTTCTCAATGGCAAAGTGGAGATGCTAAAAAATTGATTTTCTCAGCACTAAACATGTTTAATTTGGAAATTATCCAATTTAGTATGTACTTACTGTATTTTCAGGTGAAGTTTGTAATTCACACAAAAAAAATATTATGAAGATGACAAAAGATTCCTTGAGACTGCCTACAGACAAGCCCTGGGAAAAGAGTCATAAATCACTTTATATACTGTATAGGAGGAAGTGTGAAAGGAGTCACATTTTCTAGTTTCTTCAAAATCCATTTGTGTGTTTTAGGAATTATAGATAATCCTTAACTGAGTTTGAGAGTTAGAAAATTGCCTTTCTGTTTTTAAGAAAGACTAAAACATTTTAAGAGGGCCAGGGGCTGGAGAGATGGATCAGTGGTCTGGAGCACCTACTTGGAACAAGCTTGGCAAAGCATCAGGGACCGCGGTTCAATCCCCCAGCACCACATGCCAGCCAGCCCCGCCCCCTGGTGGGCTGAGCTGGCCACACACACACACCACACTCTCTCTCTCTCTCTCTCTCTCTCTCTCTCTCTCTCTCTCTCTCAAATAAATAAAAAAAAAAAAAATTAAGAGGGCCATATGCTACCTTACCCTTAGTTAGGTGACATACTTTATACATTAACATTTATTATTTAATCTGAATTCATGTTAGGTATTTGCTAGAGATATTTTTAAATATTATTTATACTGGAATTATAGGTCTCACCAAATTTTGATAGTTATCTGTTTATTAATTTAAAATAAATTCACCTAGATTAAATTCTAATTTACAGATTTAAATGAGATGATATCTGTTTATTAATTTAATATTATAATTTATCTTTTAACAGCCCTAGCCCAGGCCTGGTGAATGTATGGGAGAGCTTCCAGCTACCCTGCATCCGTAGGACCTGTCTGGTCCAAACCCAGGCACAGCATGAGTAAGACTCTCCTCTGTGCCCTTAGGACCCCCCAACCACTCTGCAGCCCCCTCACACCTGCTGAGTGAGTGAGAACTTCTGCCATGTTCTCAGAACCCCCAGATCCAGCCCTAGTCCAGGTCCAGTAGGTGTGTGGGAAAGCTTCCCCTCTCCCCTACTCCCCCTTGTCCCCTTCAGACTCAGACCAGGCATACAGGCCTGGGGTGAAACTCTGCAGCTGCAGTCCCTGCAGAGAGAGTAGGGGACAGAACCACCCAGATAGTCCAGGAGCAGAACATCTTGCCAGTGGGGCACAACAGGTTCACTCCCAAGGGCTGCAGCAGGAAGGAGCTGAGCACAGCAGCCTGACCCAAGCCAGGCACAACTGAATAAATTCAAACATTGTAGACCTGTGCCTGAATTTCAGTAGGTGCTAAGGTTATAACTGCACCAAAGCTCTACAACAAAGGTCAGAAGACAGTGCTATACAAAATGACAATGAGAAGAAGCAAAATGCAAACTCAGAACCCAAGCCCACCCATAACAAATGCAGAGGACACTAACACAGAACAAATTGGGAATCACAGAGCTGAAATCAATGAATCAAGAGTGTCTGAAATGAAGAAACAACTGCAGAAAGGTATAAAGGAACTCAGATTGGAAGTTTTAAAAAAAGAAATCTCTGAATTAATAGCATCTGAAGTAAAGAATCAAATGCAGAAACATATGGAGGAAATGCAGTGCCCACCCAGAAGAACAAGTGCAGAGGACACTAGTTCAGCTGAAATGTATGAATTAACAGCATCAAAAGTAAATAAGCAACCGCAGAAAGGTATAAAAGAACTCAGAGCAGAATTAATTTCTGAAATAAAAAAGAAATGTCTGAATTCATACCATCTGAATTAAAAAATCAAATACAGAAACATAGGGAGGAAACACAATCTGAAAAAAACTCTTCAGTAAAAGAATTAATAACTGCTTCTAAAGAAGACATTGATAAAAAAAATAGAGGAGATTAGAAAAATGATGGATTCCTTGAATGAGCAATACAGGAAAGAAACAGATTGCATGATGCAGAGTCAAAGAGATATAGAGGAATTTAAAATCTCAATCACAAGCTTGCAAAACTCTGTGAGTGAAAGTGAAGACAGAGTTTCATATCTTAAAGATGCTGGTGCAGCTAGTGAAAAGGTAAGAAAAGTTCTCTTAAAAACAACTAGGATGCAGGAAAAAATAATTCATCACTGCAAGACGATGCAAAGATGAACAATGTGAGACTAATAGGCATCAATGAGAAAGAAGGAGTCAATACAAATGACATTAAAAAAAATATGGGCAGAAGTAATAACATAAAACTCCCCAAATATGAGGAAACAATCTTGACATCCAGGTAACCGAAGCATACAGAATGCCAAGTAATCTCAAACCAATTAAAAACACACTGAGACATACAATAGTAAAGATCCCAGAAATCCAGCACAAGAATAATATACTGAAAGCTGCTAGAGAAAAGAGGCAGATCACATTCAAAGGAAAACCCATCAGAATTATGGCCAACTTCTCTTCACAAACCATGCAGGCAAGAAGAGCATGGAGCAGAGTACTTCAGGTCCTCTATGAAAACAAATTCCAGCCCAGACTACTATACCCTGCAAAACTCTCTTTCAAGTTTAATGGAGAAGTGAAATACTTCCATGACAAAGAACAACTAAAGAATTTCATGATGACAAAGCCAATCCTACACAGGCTCCTGAAAGATGTTCTAGAGAGGGACCAAAATGATCAGAACTCCACAAACAAGAACAGAAGCAACCAACTAAATAGGGCAAACAATTAAACACAGGAGAAAAAGAGGTAAACAACAGCAGGTAAATAACATGTCAATCATAAATCAATACAACTCAATTGTAACCATCAATGTTAATGGACTCAATTCACCAATTAGGAGAAATAGACTGGCACAGTGGATTAGGAAACAAAAGCCAACAATATGCTGTATACAAGAAACACATTTAACTCATAAAGAAAGTCATAGGCTGAAAGTCAAAGGATGGAAAACAATACTACCTGCCCCAGCACCTCAGAAAAAAGCAGGGATAGCAATCCTGTTCTCAGACAGTCTCAACTTCAAGCCAACAATGATCAAGCGAAATAAAGAAGGCCACTATATACTGGTCAGGGGAAAAATTCAAGAGGAAGAGGTAACACTCATAAATATGTATGCACCAAACACAGGAGCACCCAACTATATAAAACAAATCTTAATGGACATGAAAAATCTAATATCCAATATAATTTATTTTAAAAATTATTTATTTATCATTCATTTCTTTCATACAGGGCCTCTCTACACAGCTCAAACTCATAGTGATCATTCTGTCTCAGCCTCCTCAGCACTGGGATTGAAGGCATGTGCCATCATGCTGATTTTGGTGGCCTGTTCAGTGCAGGGCCGCCACAGCACAGAGACAACAAAGCATGTGGTACCGGGGTAGAACTGGGTCCTTGTGCTTGCCAGGCAAATGCCTAGACCACTAAGGTATCTTGCCAGACCTAATATTATACCTGCTAATCTATATAATATTTATCCTGTATGTGTGTTAAGTATCCTACTAGGAAGTGAGAATAAAAGATATATCCATCATGGTTGAGATACACAAATAAATAGAAAATTATAACAGTTAATTATGAGGAACTATGACAACATACTTATAACTTTTCTAACCATCAGAGTGAAGAAATCAGATGTGGCATGTAAGTGGAAACAAGTAGATTTTCCAGGCTATGAGAAAGAATTTTCCAACAGAAGGAACAATATGTACAAGCCACTGAAGGCAGGAAGAGCATTTTACTAAAGTCAGTCTGTAATCATTTAGAGATAGCTAGACTGGTCCCAACAGATAGCATTCAAACTGATGAGTTAGGAGTGATTATAATTTTAAAGACACTTTTAAGCTATCATATGAACTTTGGAACATCACTGTTGGCAGCCTAATATATAAAAGATATTAAGGAGATTCTCACCATATGTTTTGGAATGATTGGGCTGGCTTTGTCACTTCACAAGAGCAAGAGGAGTAGGGTGAGCACACAAGGGCCATTGCTCTTGCAGGACTCTCCTGTGTGGCTGACAATGTAGTGTGCCGGGAGCAGTTTCAGTATCATGAGGAGCTTTGCAGAAATCCAGAGCCTCAGGATTGCAGAACCTCGAGATCCTGCACTACACAGCTATACAAGTGTTTCTCCATTTCTGGGACAGTTTGGTGTGAATATTGTGAGAAATTTAAGCCAAATACCACTGACTAAATCTTGTTAAAGATTTTGTCCTTATCCAAACTCTAGCCAGGCTCTTCTAAACATTTTCTGGACTGGTCCCCATGATTTGCCAGAAAAACTTGAACAAAATGGTACTACACAGTACTGCATGCCTAGAGTACAGCTCTAGTTGAAGTGTTTATCTACAAAACTCAAGGTTTCCAAAAGAATGCATTGTTTATTCAAGCAACATATGAGTCTGTAACTTATCTCTCCATGTTCACTGGAAAGCGAGTCTGACTTCTGTATGTACCACTTAGGAAACCTACAAGCCAAATTTTCTTTATTCCCTCTTTTCTAATGTTTCCCTTTCATAATGCTTTGACATTCCTCCTCCTCCTCCTGTTACCAGACAATGTGGTGTCCTGTGGTTCCAGGCTCTTGTCGCCCATTCAAAGAACTGAACAAGACAGTTACTTAACTTGAAAATGTGAGGCTTCTTTAAAGTAAAAGAAAAAGAAGGAAAAGATGTGAATAAAAACAGTGAAGAACAAAGGAAAAGTATGAAAGCAAAGACACACTCCAGAGGCAGATTGGGCACTGCAAGAACAAGAGGACAGCAGGGACTGTGAAGTCCACAGACACCTTCTTTCCTAGTCTCTCCTGGTAGTGGGTCCTGGCTGTAATTTGAAAGTGCTCCCTGACTGACAGGTCACATCCCGTTGTCCAGCCTCCTTTCCCACTGTCCTTGAGTGACAAATCACACCCTCTGTACCACCTCCTTGCCATACCCTAATCTCCCACCTCACTTCTCCCCCATCTTCCTTTAAAATTCCAAGTCATTGCTGCAAAAGTCATGACTAATTTCTATTAGTTCACTGAAAGGAACAGTTAGTGTTTTTAGTTTGATCCATTTTGAATGTCTATATATCTGGTAATCTGAGCAACTATTTTGAAGATAGCAATAAGCAATATAATAACCATGATTAATTTCTCATCATATCATCTTGTTTTGAAACTCTGTACCATTTTTATTATTTTATTCCTTTAAAAATAAAAAAAAATCAATTCAGCCTGGATTCTTTTCCTTATTACAGCAGGTATTGCTGAGTAAAACTTGTTCTTGCTACTTCACTGCCTGGCTTTGTTTATCTTTGATAGTTTCACTCTATCATTCAGATGTATTTTCAAGCCTGTGGTTCTCCACTGTTGCCACCCATTAGAGTCACTTGAGGGATTCTAATTCTTTTATTTTTTCTTTTCTTTCTTTTTTTGTGGGGGGTACCAGGGATTGAACTCAGGACCTGATACTTGCCAGGCAAGCACTTGTTCTACTGAGCTATCTCCCCAGCCCAAGGGATTCTCACTCCAAGGTGCAGGTACAAAGTTGCATCCCAGACCAATTAAAATAGACCAAAAAGATGTTTCTGTATCAGAAAGAGATCTAACAGAGAACGGACTGACACAAATTAATACTGGTCAGATGTGGAGAAGGGCAGGTGATGGCTCCCTAGTTTGCAACCTGGGAATGGAAAAGTTTGATTTAAGCTGATCTTCCCACCCTCAGCCTGCCCTGCCTGCCTTGTGCCCTTTGTGTAGATGCTTTTGCTCGTGAAATCTCCATTCTTGGTGGTGATGGGTGTGTGTGTGTGTGTGTGTGTGTGTGTGTGTGTGTGTGTATGCCTTGTATACAATGGGAGAGTGTTCTTGAATATATGTTGATAGTAAAAGCCCTTGAAAAGATTTAGAATTCCTAATAGAAAAAAATACAGGTTTCCCCAATATGCAGGAATACCTACTGCTATTTCCTATGTGCAAAAATGCTGAACTGTTTCATGAAAAGCTTTCACACAGCTGTTATGAGAAAGGTCATTATATCGGATGCTAATCATTTGTTGCTTTGCATAATTTCACCATCAAATTATGAATCCCGTAAGAATGCAGTGCATTTGTATCTGCAGTGTACCTGTTAAACATAGTAGATGTCTTTTGACTCTATTTGAATGAAGACATGAATATTCAATGAATAGAACACAGTTTTCCACAAGAATGAGAAGTCAATTTGGATGTGGTTGTTTTAAAACTGCCCTTTTCCCTTAAACTGTTTGAGCCTTGCTTTCTGACCATAGCTTCCCACAGAAGGCTTGCAAGCAGCTTCCTCCAATTAATGCTAAACGCGCGCATCGGTCCATGGGGACATCATTTCTGATTAAGAATTAATGCACTTTGACATGAATCTGTCAATGTCAATTGGCTTAAATCAAGCTGAAATGTCAAACCACTTAGCACGTGGCTCACCCATATCTAATGCTGAAAGCAAGGGTGAAATAGGAAGAGTTCTCCTACAGGAAGCCACCCTGGTGCACAGGGGGCTGCAGAGTCCTTCAGGAAACAAAGCCCCATCTGCAAACCCATGAAGTCTTCCTGTCAGATTTCTTTTCAACAATGCATTTTGTTAAAGGGATAAATGTAAGTTACAAGAGGGCACGAGCCTTGTCTTCCATGCTTCCCATATGATTCCTATCATCTGAAAGGCCTGGCACATGGTAGATACTCATTCAACTCTGGCTTAATCAAGAGGAACAGTGATATGCCTGAGCAAGATCAGCCCATCCGTCATCAGAGGTGCATCAGCAATCAAGCTTGCCTTATAAATGCAGTCTGAGAACCTAAAGGACAAGTCCTTAAACTGAAGTAAAGAAAGAAGAGGATTAACAGTAGTTGATGAGATTACAATTATTCCCTGTCCAGATGGTGACACAATGAGCAATGACATCAATGTGCACAGTTGGTTTATGCATTGCTGCGGTTTAGAGAAGTGCTCCGCAAAGGGTCTGGGCTAAATGAAGGGTCAGGCTCCAGGCTGTCATGACTGGAAAACTGGCAAGAAGTGGGGGGAAACATTGAGAAAGAGGCCCAGTGGGTGGCTCGCAAGTGATGAGGGCTGGAGTGCACTCTTGGGATTCTGGGACCCTGGTGTCTTCCTGTTTTTCCCTTTGGTCCCTGGCTAATGAAGAGGTAAGTGGTTTTTCTTACTGCACAGTAAGTTTTCTTACCATGATTTATCACTGCACCACAGACCCAAAGCAAAGCAGGCACGTGGTCACCTGCTGGAACTCCCAAACTGCAAGCCAAAATATACCTATGGGCTTTCGAAGCTGATTATCTTGGGCATCTTCTTGTAGTTACAGAAAAATAACACATGAATCAAAGCTTATCACTAATAATTCACATTTAGCCTTTGTAGGGTTGCTTTGACTTAGGAACAAATTGTTTTAGAGGACCCTAACAGAAACTGGCTATTCATTTAATATATAGGAGCATCTATGGTGGACGGTTAGGTATGTATGCCTATCATATTGTATAATAATACAGCAATAACCAGAAATAATAACCAACATTCACTGAAAGCTGGATACAGTCCAGATAATACTTTATCATTATCTATTAATTCATTATTATCTATAAGAAGTTTATGAGATTGACACTCTTATTATTCCCCAATTCTACAGATGAGGAAATGAAAGTTCAGAAAAAAGGCAACTTGCCTAAGTAGAAAGTGGGAGAGACGCAGTGAAAACATTCTTCATAACACCATAAGAGTGACTATTTATCCAGCTTTGTAGGGCATATAGCAAGAGTGAATCTTTGGTAGCTAAGGCCTCTGGTTAATAATGATCCTGCAACGTAAGTTGAGCAGCTGTAACAATTTGATGGAAGGTAATGACCGCGGGGCAGGCTACGGATGTACCAGGGCTGGACACACAGGACTCTACTCAATTTTGCTTTGAGCCAAACATTTCCCTAAAGAAATTAAATCTAAAAAAGAAAGATACTTAAAAGAAATAAAAAGTGGTGGAGATGACAATAACACTCAATCAAAACACAGAAAACAGTTTAATATAAGGTTAACAATAGTTAGAACCTGTCTAGTGAATCCAGATCATGTTTCAAAGAAAACATCTGAATGAAATAGACCAGTTGCCCAAGTGGTTTCTCTGCAAAACATTACAGCCCAGAGACTCAGTGGAAATAAGTCAAAGGACGGCACTAATTCTGTGCACCTTACGTTTCCCCAGGGGACACAGCTGACACACCTGTGCATGTACAGAGGATTTTCAGATTATGATGAGTGCTGCAAAGGGAAGAAAGTAGAAACTAACTTAGAAGTTATTTCAAGTGGATAATTGCAGGGATTTCTTGAAGATATTGATATTTGGACTCAGACCTTCAGGAAGAAGTAGCCATAGGGAGATCTGGAAGAGAATTTCACCGCTAAGGACAGCAGATCTAAAATCTACCAGTGTGTGGATAGCTCGGAGCTCTGCAAGCAGAAAAACACCAACATGACTAAGTGAGGGGAAGAAAATAAGGACAGTCCCTGCCAGACGGTTCAGCTGACTAAAGCTCCTGCTTAGGCAAAGAGCAGCGACC
>NW_004524582.1:19185575-19194554 GCF_000260255.1 Octodon degus
AAAAGAGATGAGTGATAAGAGCTAACCCTGATCTGTAAGTTTTGAATTTATATTGTTTCATCCCATGTACAAAACCATTTTTTTCCTACAAATAGTTTTTTTTGTGTGTGTGTTGGGGGCTGTAAAGGAAAGCAGAATGTTTTAAGATTTTTTTTTCCAGGGATTTTAGGACACATTACAAGTCCTAAGCTCTGGTGCCAGGCTTATTAAAAAAGTGTTTCTGTCAAAAAAAAAAAAAAAAAAAAAAAAAAAAAAAAAAAGAAAAAAAAGGAGAAGAAAAGAAGGACAGGAGGGAAGAACAAAGAAAGCCTTTCAGTCCTTGACTCAATTATATTAAATACAAAAAACCTGCTTGTAGATAATTAGCCTGTCACTCCTAAGTGTTCCCTTCCAGTAAAATGCAGTATTTCTTTACTTCAGTTCCATACCTACTTCTATAAAGTCTTGTGGTTTTTTTTTTTTTTGTAATATTAGGACCTACCCAACTCTTCTTGCATTTATTTCTGTACATAGTTTTAAATTTTGTATCCCAACAAATATTGTTTAATCTATACCTTCTGGTTGTTTTCTCTTATATATATGAAGGAGATTATAATGAGTTCTTACCAAAACCTGCTAAAAATAGTCGTCCCCAGATGCCATGAGATTTGACAATGACCAGAATTTCTCATTTATCTCTCATTTCTCCTCAGATAAAACTACATAAAGCTTAGTATATATTTGCTGTCCATTTAAGTTGCAATTAGTCTATCTCTGATATATATGAGGCATGATCAAAACCTTTGTGTAAAGTGAATACTCAAAGTTTTAAAAAATCATTACACCAAAATACCCGCCTCACACACACCATCACTGCACTTATCTCGTCATTCTTGACATTTTTTAAAGTTCTGGAAGTCTTCTTTCTCTCTCTTTCTTTTTTTCTTGTATTTTTAGCACAAGGTGTAGAGGGTCTCACTGCATAGATCGAACTCATAGTGATCCTCCTGTTTACAGCCCCCCAAGAGCTGGGATTACAGGCATGCACCACCATGCCCAGGGTCAATCGCATGTCCCCAGCACCCAGGCCAGTAAGGCAGGCCAGGGGATCAAACTTCTGCCCCCTGTGTCTGCCCAAGCAGGCACTTTAATACACTGAGCTATTTGGCCGGCCCTTTGGAAGTCCTCTCATGAGCATCTTTGGCTGCACTGTTGTGGCTATGTCATGTCTTGAATCCATTGGAAGTGTTTCTCTTTCACAGTCACTTTGACATCAGGGTACAGCCAGAGCTGGCACAATGCCATACGCAGTGAATGAGGTGGATGAGGATGCGCTGTAACGTATTTAAGAGCCTGCCTTCCCACCGAGCAGGACTGGCAACAGCATTCACTGTCCTTTTGACCATGTTTTATAAAGACACAAAAGACAACTTTCAGAACTATTCCAGAAAGTAGAATAAGTGGGTGTAAGGTGAAATGGGTTATTTTGAGGGTGATTAATGGCAATGTATCTTTTACTATAATAACTTTTAGATACTTGATCACATCTCGTATGTTCCTCCTTCCCTCTTCTCTTTCCTTATTTCTTTGCATCTTTCTTTCACTCATCCACCCACTTAACAAACATTGACTTAAGACATCTATTATAACTCAGAAACCACACAGAAATAGGCTCTTAAATGCAGGGCTTGTGTGTCCGCCGCGTATGTTCTGCTTGGGTCGAATGATTACTAAGCACCTAAGAGGCAACATGGCTTGTTTCCAGGTAACAAAGGAGGTAGACCCCAAAGGAGGCACAACAAAGACCCTCATCAGTGCCAGTGAGACAGAGAACCACAGGGACATCCACTGTAACTTCAGCGTCCTGGGCTGAGTCCTGGGCAGAGACCAAAGAGACACCCCAGGACAAGTGAGCAGGTATCATCAACCACAGAACAGTCAGTTAAACCCGCCTGCCTAAGCAAATTTACCTTTTTAATTATACAAGCAAGACACAAAAATCACATTTACTATAAAAATGCAATCTAACGTTGAGAATACAGGAGAAAAAAATTATAGTACATATCTGGCCAGACATGAGATGGCACGACTAGAACCCAAGTTACCACCCTAGATGACTTAGGGTTTAGTGAGACTCCGTGTTAAAACAAGAAGGGCTGGTCCACACATAGATTTTAATTACATGGCTATGCAAACTTTCATATACATGTACAAATAAATACATATATAAATGACACAGTTTTACATTTGCATAGATATTATTTTTTGATTTCCTTTTCCATTTAAGATATCTTGGGGTGCTTTATATTACCTGTGCAAACAGCATTTTTAAAATATCTAAGTGCTGTCTTTTTTGTACAGTAATGATAGGTACGCACAAGTTCATAGCAAGAAAAACATCATTAAATCTGAAAAGTGGAAAGAAAAGCTCCCTAGGCCTTCCAGAACTACGCACTCGGGTTTTCATCCCAGAGTTAATCTCTTTTAAATCCTCTGTGTAGTCTCCAGAAGTTGTGTGTGTGTGTGTGTGTGTGTGTGTGTGTGTGTGTGGTGTGTTTGTCTGTGTATGCATGGGTCTGGTTGTCTTCCCCATGCCCCTAAAACCAGGCTATTCTCTGATGACAGGAAACAGCCCCTCCCCCCACAGGTCACACCGGCCTCCCACTCGGGGGCCCGGGAGCTGAGTGCAAGGTGGGTAGAAGCAGCTCAGCGCTCATCAGATTTCATGGAGAGATTTCTGGTCCGGGTAATGCGACCTCTGCAAATGCCAGTCTGAAAGGAATTGCATTCCTGATGTGAAACATGCTTTTTATGGAAAAAGTAGAACATGCCTTCTTGCAAATGTTAAAGGGGGTATGGGGACTATTCCTTGTAAATTATTCACTCTTTTAAACTCAGTTATTCAGAAAATGCACGTGGATAGGGCATAGCAGAGCCAACAGGATCAGCAGGTAGAGCGTTTATCCCAACTGCCACCGGAACAAAGAAGCGGGTGTTGTACTCTCCGGCGAACGGCGTTCCACTCTGCATGCTCCAGGCTCCAGGTGACTCTCACTCACGGTTCTGTTATAATTTATAGTAAATGAGGCATGAATTTGTAGGAATTATTTACTCTGAAGTGAATCCATGATCTGTGAATGACCCTATTACTAGTTAATAAGAGGAAAGAATTACTTATTACTGGAATGAATGGAAAAGAATAAGATCTAAGCATGCCAAAATGCCCGACATTCAGGTTAAATTCCTCTCCCGAAAGGCTCATGACAGTAACATCCACAAGATAAGCAAAGTGAGATCACTATCTGTATACAAGAGACAAGAAGATGGATGCTCTCGGGTCTGACCTGTCCCATTTTATCGGAGAGAAAGCTGAAATCAGAGCACAGATCTCCCAACTTAGGCCAGCGTCATTCTTAACTCTTTCAGAAATCGAATAGTTAAATGATGCACACTAAGACTGATGCAGCATTTTATAGTCCAAGAAGGCAATCAGACAGCAAGCAATTGATACTGCACCTGGGTCTGCTGGGTACTACTCACACCACTTCTTCGCAGCAATAAGCTATGAAGCCAGTGGATGTAGGAACTCACTTCAGGCCATAGCCCTAAAGCGTGGCGGCACCAAGGTGGCAGAAAGCCCCATTTTGCTCCTACAAAGTTCATGACAGTGTTCCTAACTAGAAGCCCGAACCACTTAAAGCATACTTTACACTGTCTCCCCTGCTCTATGAAGAACGTAGACGTGGAGAATTTCGCCTTTACTTCCCAGAACAAAACGCCAAAGTATCAAGAATGGAATACTAACATCAGACGAGTGATAGTATTAACAGCCCCCAATCAAGTACACGCATCCTGTTTGTGCAACACTTAGGCGTGCTGTCTACACAGCCGGAGCGTTTTTGTCTGTGAAACAAGAACAGCTAAACAAACTCCTTGCTTCCATTCTGTGTAGATTTAAAACAAATTTTCTACATTTGACCACACGAGGGCAGTATTACCATGCACTGAGAGCCCTCCAGCCCCAACTGTTCAGGACGAACCTCCATCAATTCACTCCAGAAAGCATCCTTTTGTGTCCTCTTCTTTTATTTGGAGATATGTGAAAACGATAGCAAACTGGGTGGTCTGCGCACCGAGAGTACTGTTTCTTCTGTCCAGTTCACTGGAAAGGTGTGGTGCAGGAGAGAGGTGTTCCTACTAATGGTGAGCCAAGTGCTTCCAGAGGGGCCAGTTTGCCTAAGGACTGGCAGAACGGCCTTCCACAGGAGAAGGAAAGCCCAGCAGGACTGCGTGCGAAGGGCCTGTGCTTAAGACTTCTTCTCTTGTCCCTTTATTTGGCTTTCCCACAAAGAATGAAACAATATTTCACAATTATTGTCCATTTTTTTATTACTGGCTTCTAATTTATACAAGCCCCATTTTTTAGCAATAAATTCGCAATGTAACTGGCTACTGAATCCGTGCATTCTAAATGTTTTGTCCTGCCATTCTCACACCCAGTTTTGGTATGGAAGAAACTAGCTCTCACGCGAACTGTAGACATACTGTTTTCCTGGTACACCGACAGGACTATCTCGTCTCACCTTCACTTGTGCAGAATAGATGCTATTATTTTCATTTTACAGATGGAGAAGCTGAAGTCAAAAGAATTAACTGAACTAGCTCAGGTACCCATCGGTAGGAATCAGGTAGAACTTGCGGCATCTGATGCACAGCCCCAGTGTACCTTCCCACCTCCCCGCTACACTCAACTCACATCCAGAATAAGTTCTCGCCTTTTAAAAATTAGTATTTTTATCTTTGTTCAGGTTCATGTTTAAGTACTTAAATAGGAACTCATCAAGAAAGAAACAAGAAATAACTGAAGCTCATTGACCCAGAGCTCCGAAGTCTTCAGCAGTCCTTCTGTGTTCATGCAACTGATCGTCCTGTCCACAGCAACCGGTGCTGCCATTAACATACCATGAATGATTAATTTCTGCTCCCTTTGATCTGAACTACGAAACACTAATGGATGGTTTTCTCTTCATTTAAAAATCACACCTTGGTAAGGAAAATAACAGAAGACTAAAGGTGGTTAGGAGTGGCTAGGTTAGAAAGGATCTAAAATCAAGAAAAACATTATTTGTACGCTTTAGGAAACTATAAAGAAAGTGTCTTCCAATGACCCAGAGGCTAGCTACAGGGAGAACAGAGCCCAGCTGATTATGCAGGTCAAGTCATCCTGTCCTATCAAGGAAGTCCTCTGTGGGAAGCCCTTTCTTAGGAGCGGGAGTAAGACACAGCAATGCACATACTTCAGCTCTGGCCACGGATTTGTGACCATATTTCTCTCAACCAGTGTCTTTTTTTCTTTTTTAATTAATTTTATTGAGAAACAAATAGCAATGAGGCAGTTTCAAAACAGAGCAGTAGGACAGTTACAATAATTAATACATTGCATATTGTTGTCTTCGTAGTGGTTATTCATAGTAAAAGATGAAGACATGATATCCTGTCCAAACACTATTAGTACAAATCTTTCTTCTCATTGGATTAAGAGAAAGTAGCTTTTGTATCTGTAGTACAGATACAAAATGGTCCTTTATTTATATCACCGTTTTTTTTTTTTTAGCTTTGTCAGAGATGGGTATTCCATTGCCATTTAAATATTGTAGATATGTGAATTCAGCAAAATATTCCAATATAGTCCAGTAATCCATAATAGTAGTGAGTTATCCATAGGACTGGCAATGTCAGAAGTTGTTGACTTGAGCCTTTTATAGCTCAGCATATTAATATGGCTCTACTTTTTATACCTCATTTTTATACTTTTCTGCTGAATGATTAAGACAAAGATAAGGCAAGACCTATATAACAAAAAATGTAACTTTTATATCTACCAAAGTCAGTCAAATCCCCTCAGGATTTACCCTGAAACCCTGTGCCACAGTTTGTAGATCCTTTGTCATTGTCAATCATGTGGATGAGTCATGACCATTGCTTAACCAATTTGCTTTCTGTGAAAGCCTGAGAGAATGTTTTCTCTCCATGTGACTCTCCTTAGGCATACCCTACACCATCAATCACTTTTCTCTGTGGCCCCATAATCTCCTTGAACAGTAAATTTGGGACACAACTGAGTTACATGACATTACAGTACAGGTTCTCCTATGTCCTGAGACCTCACTGACCTTGAAAGGCTAAGACCAAAATGTTGTCAGCCAGTGTCTTATCCCCAAATTCTAGTCATGTTCCTTCTACCCCTCCAGTTGAGCAATTTACCACTGCTCGTGTGTGTGTGTGTGTGTGTGTGTGTGTGTGTGCATGTGTGTGTGCATGTGTGTGTGTGTGTGTGTGACACCTATGGCCCAAGTAGACAACTCTCTCTGCACCAAGTGAATGACCACATGTGTGAAGTTCAGCTCAAACAAAAAGGTTTCCTTTCATCATTGTCTTTTGGATATTTTTTGTTTCTTTCTTTCTTTTTTTCCTCTTTTGGATTTAGTGCAGGGTCTACATGGTCTCACTACCTAGAATGGACTCATAGTAATCCACATGTGTTCAGCCTCCCAAAGAGCTGGGATTACAGGCATGCTACCACACCCAGTCTCAATCTCTGTCTCAGCGCACCCCTGAGGTGGGGCCCGAATGGGGATTGAACCCTGGCTGGCCAGCTGCTGTATCTGTCCAAGTAGGCACTTTAATCCACTGAGCTATTTGGCTGGCCCTACCACTTTCCTTTGTGTCCTCTCTCAGTGGTAATGAGAGAGTGGTAGTGTGTACTCAGAACCAAAACATCCTGTCAATCGACTGCATCAGGCCTCAATCACAGAAAATGTGCCAGCAGGCTGCTGGTGTGCACTGAGAGAGATTTTGAAAAACGCGGCAGAGTATCTAGGCTACTTGTGTCATTTCTGGACCTGCCCTAGCCCAACCCATAGCTGTGTTCAGAATGCAACAAATCTCAATGTTTTTCTCATCCAACTTTATGTGACTGCACGTATTTGAGATTACTCAATTTATAATAGAAAATTTGATGTGAGATGTCACTCAATCCAGTGGATAGTAGGAAGGTCTGATAATGTGAAGATGGTGGAGGTATCTACAGGCACTAAGACAGAAGAATGCAAGAGGATGAACATGGCCCTAGAACAAGAGAAGGTGAGGCTACTGCTCTCCTGCCTGCTGAAGGGGAAGTGACTGACACTCCTGCCCACAATGCATTTGCCAGCTCAAAGATGTGTTCCACATCCTAGAGACTATTTTGTCCTCCTCTAAAACATAGCAAATCCAGTCTGGCCCCTGTGCATACTGTGTCGAGCCCACTGTCACCCTCTAAAGATCATCCAGTACTTGCAGAGAGCATCCTAGTGAAAACAGCAGTGACAGAGACCTCCACCTCGGGCTCCTGCATGTGGCAGGAGCTGGTTCTCACTGATTGTCTCAGCCAGAATGGAGCAGGCCAGTTTTATGAGCTTGCACTCAGTCTTTTCTGCCATAATAGTGTTTACACCACAAGCCAGAGAACCAATGTGAGCATCCTACCAGGAACTGAGGATATCCTTCCAATGTGGGTCTCAGTTAGTGGATCAGGAGTTGTATCACCCTGAATCCACTGGCTTCAGCCCTGATGGGAGACTCCTAATAGCAGGAGCAGATTAACCCTTTTCTCCAACAGCAGCAGCCTGGATTTTCTTTATATCCAGTGGACAGGTACTCTGATATGTAGTTACAGGTGCTTCTAGGGAAAGAGCAGGTAAATATTTACTATATAAACTGTTTTCAGAGGCCTTTCTGAAAGAGATGTGGCAGCTCTCTCCATCAGTAATTTCTAGGTCTATAAACAGATATGGATGTAGGAACTATTGGGATTTCCCATCACGACAGTGCTCTCAGCCCTAGCGCACCATACCTTAAGCCTTTCTTGACAACACAAGTTGAGAAGTAACTGACTGATTTTGCATTGCCCCACCAAGAACTGTCATAATTTAACAGTTATTGTCACCACCTATTCTCATTGGACAAGACACCTGATTGCCACTCTGGCCTCAGGACCAATATAATTGCTTCCATATTGCAATATCTGGTTAAATGCTATCATGCTGCCACTTGGCTTGTCATTCCCCAGAGAGCTCCATGGGAGAGCTCATTCCATCACAAGATCTCCCAATATCAAGCAGGTTTTTATAAAAACAAGCATCTCCTGGCTCTTCAGCAAGCTGGTATGCCTTCACCTGCACATGCTTGATGGCCTCGAGGAAGGGGACCTTTCCTGGGCTCACCTGGGAAGCAGCCAGCTGGCAACCCTTCAGTTTTCCATGGTGAAACCATTTGAACATTTCCACCCCTTGAGCTTTATCTATTTTTTAACCTGCTCCCAAAGAGGTTTTGACATATCTGCCCCATTCATTCTAGTCCATATTTATATATAAACCAGGTGTCAGCCCAGAAAAGCCCCAAACCTATTTCCAAAATATGGACCTAGGGTCATGAGTAAGTTTCTTAATATCAAAAACTCCAGCCACCCAGCCCACTGTGCTTGCTGCTACATTTTATTCTCATAAATGACCCCCTAGTTCTTATCCAGCATTGTTAGTCAAGTTCTGTGATTCTCTGGGGAAGCAGCTATTGTTTCCTGAGGCTAAGAGAGTTCTCTTCTGGACAGTGCTAAGCCCTGACCCTGGGTGCTGGTTCGGAGAAATGGAGGGGCAGTGGAGACAGAGCTTGAAAATCCCTGACCTAAGGGAGAGCTTCATATTGTCTCCAGACAAGGAGAGCTTGCTTTGCTCTGGCAGAGGAAGAAAGCAGATTGTTTTATTAGGAACTCAAGGGCCTCAGCAGATGCAAGGACCTGGGGCTCACCCACTCAAACATCTGCAGGCCAATTCTTGGATACCCACTCTCCCTCTCCCACAGTCCTAACACAGGAGATGCAAGGCTCTGTCCTCTGACTCCTCCCCAGTTGTGCCACCTTGACTTTCTGGTCAGGCTGCATCACAGACAAGCAGCCATCAAGCT
>NW_004524582.1:19196539-19197423 GCF_000260255.1 Octodon degus
GAATCCCTTTTTGCTCCCCAGAGAAAAGGAATATAAAAGAGACTGCATTAATCTTTACCTTGCTATCACCCCCACTCCTGGCCCGGGATCGTTTCCTACAACTCCATCATGTGAACACATTTCTTACCTGTGGTCTTCCTTTAGCTCTCCCTCTTCTGGAAGCAAATATTCAGATAAAAAAGAAGGCCATGAAAAGACAAATAGAAATGTTTCAGCACAGAGACGTTTCAGAGACCCAATTTTCAGAGACACAAAGTGTATGTGCACCATAAGTTATTAAACATATGGCTTTGTGTCTTCATTATCAGCCTTGATGTTTGGGTAATTCCATATCCAATGGGGCCTTTACCAAAAATAGTGCCTCTGAGTTTGTCCTTTGTGCACAGAATTAGAAGACTCACCAAATTCTCACTCTCAGCTAAAAGAAACCCATTTAATCACAAAGATTTCCAAAACAGACTGATTGACATTACTGCCTAGAATATAGTAAGCCTTCAACTGATGTTAATTTTTTAAATTATTATAATTTTTATTCTTTACCATCTCATTATAAGCTATCATGAGTATGGTACTGAGTGGAAAAATGGATCACTACACTCTTTCAACCTTCAGACTTCAATGAAACAAAAATAAATTCCAATTCCTGTTTCTAATTTGATTACAGGCTTGATCTTATCATATAATTTCAATATATTATATGTTGCATCTGAGTTCAAGTTAACAGTTCAAAAGTGCTTTCCTTGCCACTCCACTCTGCCATGGGATGGGCTACTTGTAAAAGAATAAAAAAGGGAAAGAACAAGGAAGTACATAATTTCAGTACAGCATGACCAATATATACAGAGGTATACCTTGATTCAATGTAATTGTTTCATATATTTTAT
>NW_004524582.1:19199353-19203220 GCF_000260255.1 Octodon degus
AAAATTATCTCCTCTATGTGACTTTATTTCTTATCTTTGTCCTAACTGGATACCAAGGGGCAGACCTACACAGAAGATAGCAACCAAATAGATATGTTTCTAACTGAAGTTTTCTGACCCTGGAGGAAAAGTACTTAGGGCTAATGTAGAGAAGGTCCAACTATCAAAATATAATCTCTTTGGTCTAACCTAACCAGCAAATGTAATTGCTTTGTAGACTTTTAAAAAATAAACAAATCTAATCATTGTTTAAATGCTTAGACCATGTATATGATTATAAATTTGTTACTGAGGGCCGGTGAGATAGCTCAGCAGGCTAAAGTGCCTGCTTTGGCAAGCGCAGGGACCCAGATGTGATCCCTGCTCCTCCGTGCGGTGCCAGCCACACCCCTGGGCATGGCGAGCCAGGAACCGAGTCCAGGTGTGGTGGTGCACGCCTGTAACCCCAGGCTGGGGAGGCGGAACACAGGAGGATCACTATGAGTCTGAGCTGTAGTGAGACCCTGTATCAAATACATAGATGAAAATAAATAAGTAAATAAATAAACAAATTACTGAATTGGTACCTTCCTCCCTGGAATAAAGATTATCTTATCATTTTAATTGCTGATGAAGATCACTTCTGTGAGAAAAATTTCTCTCCAGTAGGAAGCCTCAAGAAGAAGGGATAAGGGCCAGCCAAATAGCTCAGCGGATTAAAGCACCTGCAAGCAGGTATAGGGGCCAGAGGTTTCGATCCCCGGGCCTGCCCTGCTGGCGCCACCCCCCCCCCAGCACACTGAGATGGCAGTTGAGACTGGGTGTGGTGGCGCGTGCCAGCTCTTGGGAGGCTGTAAATAGGTGGATCACTACGAGTCCGATCTAGTAGAGAGACCCTGAACATCCCGTAGATACCCCCCCAAAAGAAGAAGGGATATTGGGGAGGGATTTAACATTTAGCAAGCATCTACTGTATGTCAAGAACTGCTCATGATGCTAACACATGCGAGCTTTCTAAAGCCTTTGAAACAGTTTTTCTTAGTCTGTAGGAGGGGACTTCAAGGCCTAGAAGAACCCAGAAAAGTGCCTATTGCCGCTGTAAGGGATGGTAATATTGCAGTTCGTACAGTATCTGTGTTGTGATTAGAATGAACAGAGAAACAAAAGCCTTGAGTCATGCTTTGCAAAAAATCTATCTCTGAGCCAGGTGTGGTGGTGCTCGCCTACAATCCCAGCAGTTAGGAGGCTGTGACAGGAGGATAGCCAAGAGTTTGAGGTTAGCCTAGGCTACATAGTAAGTTCAAGGCCAGCCTGAACTGCAGAGCAAGAAGCTGTCTCAAAAAAAAAAAAAAAAAAAAAAAACTCCATCCCTCTACTGATACACCACTCACTCATGCTTAACTCTGATGATGTGGGGATACTGATACAGGCCAGGGATTAGTTTAGCACCTAGCTTATGACTCTCAGCCCCCTTAGTGTTGGACAGTTACAAAGTGAGGCAAAGAAATCCAGTGGGTACATTGGCTGTTACCTCCAGACATGGCCCATTAGAACTTCCTGGCCAATCCCCCAAGTCCTTCACTACTGCATCTGCCACCACGTTCATTGGAGGACTGCAGGCTCAGTGCAAATGGGAACAGTTAGCCAGAAGAGATGGGGCTTCGGTGAGCATGTGGACCCGAGCAATGAAGTGAGTGCACAAGGGACCGTAGGGTGCCCCGAACACTTTGTGACAATTAAGTCTCTCATCATTTGTATGCTTAACATTTCTAGCATGATTTCAGGGAAGTTTTGCACAATTCTCTTAGGGGGAGACCACTTCGTACTGCCATAAAATGCCATGGAATGCCTTTTTGCTAGAGCAGGCAGTCTTTCCTAATGAATACACTTTAAAGCAATTAAACTTAATATTTTTATTTGAATGAATTCACTTTTTAATGTATTTATCGTGGAATTATGCATTTTCCCTTCCCCTACAGATTTTCTGCACTAATTTTCTTCTAGTACACTAAAGAAAATCAAAACTAATTTTACAAATCCCTTACAGAGTGATTTTGTGTGCCATATTGCAGAATATAGTACTTCTCTGTGCCTGGCCAGACACGTGATTCCTTATTCAGCTTGAATACCCCGTGTGACTGCTGGTGTCAGGGTACACACAGAGAAGGACAGTGCTATCCCAATGCAGCGGGTGCCCTTTAAGTCCAGAGCACACAGCTAGAAAGGATGGAGCCAAGCAAAATCTCTAGAACTGATCTGATATCAAACACAGTGGAAGCCTCCTAATAAGAGCCTGCAGAACATGGCACAGGCCTCTGCTCTGACTGCTCTGACCTCAGCCCTGCTGTTGCCATGGCCCCCTGGGAACTACAGAGGACCGGCTTGGTGACATAAAGGTTGTCCCTCCACCCCTTCTGCCTTTGAACACCTGAGCTAGTCCTGATCACTCTCCTCAAAAGTCTGCAGACACATGGCCTCAGCTTGCACAGCTTGTCACTGGAATATTCAGCCACCTGCCCCAGAATACTTTCTGCAAAGAAAACCTCCTAACCCCAACACAAATGTTCCGAAAATGAGTCAAAGGCATGGAAATTCCTGGAAGTAAAGAACCACTTCCTAATTATCTCTGGTTTCCCAGAACATAGAGCAGGCACTAAATAGGTAGTGGGTAAACTGAAACAAAAATTGGCTCTGATTAGAGGTGGTGGTGGGTAGAGTGGGAGGCATTTCATGTCATTGCAAAGTGGTCTACTCCTTAGAAAATTGCTTGAGACTTCCCTGAAATCATGCTAGAAATTTTAACTAGGTGTACAAATGATAAGCAAATTTTCCCTCCTAGAAAGAAAACACAGTGCTGGGGCTGAAACACTATAAAAATCAAATTACTGTTAAAATCTTATGTAATCAAGGCAGAGTAGAATTCAAATACATCTGATGCATTCTCTCCTCCTCTCTCCTCTCTCTCTTTTCTCTCTCTCTCTCTCTCTCTCTCTCTCTCTCTCTCTCTCTCTCACACACACACACACACACAGAGCAAATTGCCCCTTCATTAAATCAATTAAACCTGCCAGTTTGAGAACTAATTTTGAAAACAGATAAAGAGAGCTTTTGGTACTGAACATATTTAACATAAAATTCTGGTCCCCATGCCCGGCAAAGCGCTGGGCAATTCAGGCATCTCTTCTGTGCTTGCTTTCTGCACTCTTCCACTTTGTTATTTATGGAAATGTGGGGGGCAGGGAGAAGATGAACCCTTACCATGGCAACCCCAGAAGAACACGTTACACAAAATACTATCTGTCACTGCTTGGATAGAGAGCACTTCTCACCGGGGGGGGGGGGGAAGCGTTTTGCTTGATTATATGAGTATTTCATATCTATCAGAAAAAAAAATGCAAAAAATTAAAAGCGCTTACTTTGTCTTCCATTTTGAAACAAACCTCTAAGATTTCCTTCTACTTAACAAAATCACCATCTCTTGTTTGGACAGATTGATACATTTGTATAAAAGTCCTATAGGGTCTTCATCCGATGACCAGACTCTACCACTGTGCAAAGACTGAAGATGCTGTACCTGTTTGTTATGATTTATTTCCAGGAATTTCCATCTAAAACAAGGTACTTCCTTGCCCAGCAATTTCTTTCTCTCAGGTGTTTACACTCAGGTTACCATGGATTTAACTTCTGAGCCATTCAGTCACTGCTGTCACCAGGACAATTCACTTTCCCACTCATTCTAGCCAGCCTACTCCCACCCACAGATGTGCCCCTGTGAACACTTCAGAGTTAAGCAAGCAGTTTAACTTCCTCTCTGCCCTTCTCCCTCCCTCTCTCTCCCTCCTTGTCTGTCTCTCTCTGTCTCTCTG
Source organism: Octodon degus (assembly GCF_000260255.1). NCBI lineage: Eukaryota > Metazoa > Chordata > Mammalia > Rodentia > Octodontidae > Octodon > Octodon degus. The sequence goes on from NW_004524582.1 coordinate 19,203,199, forward strand.
TCTCTGTGTGTCTGTCTGTCAT
>NW_004524582.1:19203320-19205039 GCF_000260255.1 Octodon degus
ATATATATATTGTTTTCAGTTTTATTTTCTGATGTCTCAATTTCTGTGCTTTTGTAAAAACTTGTTGAATATCTGTAAATTGTACATAATGTCAGGCTAGAGGGACATAACATCCAAGGAGAAGCTGATGAAGTGGCACCACTTCAAAGCCATGGCATGAGACAGGCTAGAAAACAGGTTTTCCTTAATCCACAGTTAGGATGACACAAAGATGTTGACACAGAACACAGAGAGGACGTGTTCTTTTCCAAAACATCCAGCCCCAAGATCATCCCAAATAGTCAGACCCTCAAGGGTCATATTAGTCAGACAGAAACGTGTTTCAGATGTGCTCTGCAGCATACCTCCATTTGTACAGTTGAAAGAGTTTCTCTGATTCATTCAGAAAGTATTTTTGTGACTAAGCGCTAGGTAAATATTGCCTGTTAAATTCTGTTATTTCAGTTTAAGCTCTAATTTCTCTAGGAAGGATTCTTTGCCCTTGAAATCTATGTCAGATGTCCTCATCTACATTTTCCTGATCCTCTCAGTTTCATAGTAAGATGGCACTAATAGCTTGGTAATTAACCTCCTATTCTGTGTGGTCGTCAGATTGGTCCAAGCATCAGAAGCAAGCAAACCCCAAATAATTACTATCGAGCACAGATATTTCTTACTTAAACTACCAGGCAGTGTGAACTGGGTAACTCTATAATAACGTTCTTATCTGAGAAACGATTAATGAATTCAACTAAATATAAAGGGGATGGATGGGGCAAGAGAGAAAGGGGAGGGAGCCAGAGGGAGAAGGAGGGAAAAGAGGGAGACTGTGGAGGTGCCAGACCTGCTTTTAACTTCCTTAGAAAGTTAAGTTTCCTCAGAAAAGTTCAAAAATTAGGAATTTGAAGAATACTCAAATAGAGGATGAAACATGTGGAATGACATTTGGAAATTTAATGAGAAACATGACACTCTACAACAGTTACTTACATGCGAAATTCAATTGCAGAACTTTCAGGAGAGCAATGAGTTGCCTGACATCATTTCAGGATGGCAGAACAGTTATAATGGATTTGAGAGGCACAGAAATTGGTGGCACAAGAGAGGAAGGACACTAACACAAGAAACATCCTTGAACCAGCAGATAGCACGGGATCAGGGAGGCAAGACAGCGGAAATGGGGAATTGAAGCTAGTGCGCAAGGGTACAGAATACAAGGGTTACGAAAATATGATGAGCGGGCCAGCAAGAGAGCTCAGCAGATTAAAGTTCCTGCTTAGGCAGATGGAGGACCCAGGTTCGATCCTTGGCTTGCCATGCCAGCCTCAGCCCCAGGGCATGCTGCGACAGCTATTGAGACTGGGCATGGTGGCATGCACCTATAATCCCAGTTCTTCGCCAGTTCCCAGGCTGAAAACAGGAGGATCACTACAAGTCCAGTCTGTGTAGCAAAACCCTATAAACCCTGTACTAAATACATTCAAAATTTTTTTAAATGATAAACATTTCAATTTAAAAATTATTACAGCAAAAGACACACTGCTTAAATAAAAAATATATTCAAAGATGGGGGAATGTTCTGAAGCAGAACAAAGAAACCTACATCTAGATATACTACAACAAAATGTCAAATGTAAGAGACAGAAATGACGGTCATTAGAGAAACATAAAAGAAAGGCACTAGGGCTGGGGAGATAGCTGCATGGCATAAGCGCCTCCTGGGCAAGCGCAAGGACCTGG
>NW_004524582.1:19207205-19208730 GCF_000260255.1 Octodon degus
AGGAGGACAAAGAGGAGAAAGAGGAGAAGGAGAAGGAAGAGGAGGAGGAGAAGGAGAAGGAGGAGGAGGAGGAAGAGAAGGAGAAGAAGAAGAAATGTGCATATTAAGACAAAAATAGCAAGCAAAAATATAGACTTAAAAGATATTTTTATTATTTTCAATTTATATGATTATCTCTGTAGAAAAGGTTTGTATGTATACTCTTATTAGTAACAAAAGTTTAGCAAATTTGATTAATTGAAGAATAACACTAAAAGATAATTTTAATGCTATTGTACTAACAATAAATACACCATGTACAGTTTTGAAATCACTATTTTTACAAATAAACTAAAAAATGAATGTGTATAACACAGATTTTTTTTTTTTACTTTGGATACCTGGAAATTACTTATAAAGTTACATATTTAGCTTCGTAACTTAGAATTCCATTCTATTTACTTACTGTAGGAAAAAGAAAACATATATCCACAAAGAAAATTATACAATATTCTTATAAGACTTATTCATAATAAACAAAATAAACATAATAGATGAAAACAACTCAAAATTTATTAACAGAAAAATGTCTAAATGCATTGTGTTGCTATAATGTAATATTAGGCTACAATAAAATTGTGGGAAATGCTGCTAATGTGACAATGTGAAAGAACCTTCAAGCCATCATATTGGCTGAGAGGAACCAGACACACAAAAAAGAGTATGTATTGTGTAATTCAATTTATGTGAATTCCAAGAATGGGCAAAACAAATAACAGAAACCAAGAAAGTACTTTTTTTTTTGTGGTAATGGAAAAACTTATAGAAAAGGGTTTCAAACAATACTGTCTGGAAGAATGGAAGTAGTCCGCACATTGTCCAGAGCACATAAGGGTTCATGTAATTACCTAAACTTCTCAAGCTTAATGCTTAAGATCCACACATTTCTTCTATTGAAATAATACTTCAGTATTTCAAGAGAGATAGAAATCTCTAAATACAGAGATACACTTTTTTTCCAAAGGTCTTTAAGAATATACAAAAAAAAAAACTTTATTGAAAAACATTCATTAAATAGATACTCTGTTCCTAGGGGGAAAAAAGTCCCAAAATCATAAAGGAAATCATTGTGCATTCCTATTCAACCGTTCTAGACATCCTACTATATTGCATTCAAAGTCTCAACAATTGTGTTTCTGACTACCTGAAAAGCCACTTAGGAAATTTATATAGAAGAACATAGTCTAGAGTAGTCGCTGTGACATCTGAAAAAGAATAGTTAACAGGATGAGTAGAAAATCAGCTCATGGTAAAGAGATTTTACTTGTCAGATAACAGGACTTGCTTTATCCATACAGTAATCAAAAGAAAAATGTTAGATCACCAGTATAATTAAAGACTACTTTTGATGAAGAATCATTCACCACTTAAAACATCATGTAATGGAACACATGAAACAAATGGGCCAATAGGATAGGAAAGTATCTTCCCCAAAGTCATAAAGAAAACTATTCTTATCCTGCATAATCAGTATTACCCTCTTTAC
>NW_004524582.1:19210055-19211548 GCF_000260255.1 Octodon degus
GAGTTATTGGCATTGAAACAGATCTTAATGGTCAAATAGGTTATAACTGTTACAAGAAACAATCCCCCAATATAAATGTCTTGGTGCAATGGAAGTTTATATTTATATCAGGCAAAGTTCAAAGCAGATATCCTGGCATGATGATTTTCTTTTAGTCTACTCCTCCAAGGTACATTATAGGTATCCAGTCCGGTCCGTCTGATGGATCTACACATCCTAGAGGCCCAGCAATGCCATAACATGTGAGCACAGTGCTCTGGTCAGCACTCAGTAACATGGTCAAGTCGCTGGAAAGGGGTCCTGAGAAATATAGAGAAACATGGAGCACATGTATAGTAGAAGGTCTCCCCATTTCTATCCCTGCTGCTGTATACTTAATTTCCTAATAATTACTGTCATGGCTTGTATCTAGATGTCCCCCTGAAGCCTCATAGATGGTCATTTTTGGAGGTGGCTGGATCTAGAATGGATGATACTTCAATTAAGGGTGTGAGATAGCTAAATTAATTTACCATAGATCTGGGTGTGTATAATAGAAGCCCCACCCAGGGTATGCAGCATTACCCAAAGGTTTCTAGCCTAGATGGGATCAAAGGGAAAGGAAGGGAGCTTATTGCTTGTTGCTGCTACTTCCTGGCTGCCCTGCCATGGACTGTATTTCCTCCACCATGGCCCTCTACAGTGCCACCCTGCCTTAGAGCCAGTCAATTAAGGACTGAAACCTCTACAAACTGTGAAATGAATTGCACCTTTTATCCTTTAACTTGTGAGTGTCGAGGATTGTTTCAGCAATAAGCAAAGTAGCTAAGGCAGTTGCCTAGAGTTTGCAATTTTAGGAACCTCCATTGTCATATTGCATTCTAAGTTTTCCATAATGCCTACTGTACTGCAATCTCACTGAAATATTTGTATTACTCTGACTGTCCAAGCACACTTCCAGCTCAAGACTTTGGTCTCTGTGGGGCTGCATAGGGGACTTCTCTCTAGATATCTCCATGGATAGCCCCCTTTTTCACTCTGAAGTCTTTCTTCATGTGTCTTCATGTTAATGAGGCCCATCCTGACACCTGCTCTACCTTGGCAGCAGCATATTTCCCTCTCTGAAACTTCCAGCCCCTCTCCCTTTTTGGCATTCCCAATCCCTGCTGGGAAATCCAAAATAGCATCCTCTTACCATTTCCTCTACCTCTCTTCTTCTACCAAAAGGTAAGCATCAAAGTGGGAAACGCTTTATTTTTGGTTAATTGGTAGTATCTATAATAGTGACTGGGTTGCAATACAAGTTTAAGGGCTGGAGATATAGCTCAGTGGCACAGCACCTACCTGGAAAGTTGGAGGTCATGAAATCAATTCCCCCAAACAAAACTAAACTAAACTAAACTAAACTAACCAGAAATATAAAGAAACAAAAATATGAGCAGCTACTTTAAACATAACCATTTACAACATACTGAATATTGTTGATCTCCTAAAATCTTGTTTGGAAAGTTTAT
>NW_004524582.1:19212933-19236197 GCF_000260255.1 Octodon degus
TTGCTATTTGTTTCTCAATAAAATGAAATAAAAATAAATAAAATAAAAAATAAAATTAATCATGTCAGATATGAGTTTGCTTTTTATGTAAGGACTATATGAAAGACACCTAAAGGGACTTAATAAATTCAAGCATTCCTTTTCTCTTACTCAAAACCTTCTTGCTATCATTGTACTCTTTTCATAAAACTCCTGAAAAATAGCTAATTCTTAATACCTACACTATGGAATACAAATTATCTATTGCTACTGAGAAGATGAAGGAAATGTACGTGAATTAATAAGGTCACTTTCTGGATCAATTCTCTTCCAAGCAGAGAATGGCATTCCCAGTGATTGGCCTCCTGGCTCCATCTCTCAACACACCCTTCTTCTGGCTGCTCATAAGGAAGAGAAATTGAGTCTTATGTTTTCAGTGTTTTAGGCAGAAAGTGAACTGTCTTGCTTCCGTTCATGGCTCATTGCTCAAAAGTATTTACATGGCTTGAGCGAACCTTAAAGGAGCTCAAAAGCACGGTCTTCTGTGGCTTCAGGGTGCAAAATAACAAGAATAACATCACCACCACATGCACAGTCCCTTTCTGAAATATTTCTGCCCAACTCAGGAAATAAGAAAACCTTTCCAAAGTGACCTAGAAGGACCTAGATTAAAACCAATCTGTCTGTCTCCAGACCACATTTTGTTTTGTGTTCCTTCACAGAAACTTACCACCTGGTGGAACCATTCCTTGAAGAATTTATCAGTAAGGTATTTATTTTAAAATGGTGTGCATTACAAAAAAAAAAGCATTCTTGATGCCTTGCCCCAATCCAGTCCTAAGGGAATGGGTTCTCTCTCACAGCCAAATAACTCTCACTTAGACTTTGCCTCTCTTGTACCATTTTATACTCTTGACCATCCACAGAACATCTGAAAATTCTGTGTGTATCTCTAAACTCTGTATCCACATGACAATTACTTGAGAGGGCCATTTTTTTCCATCTGCCCTTTAATCAGACTCTGCTTTTAGGAAAGAGTACAACATCCATCCTGTCATTAAAGAAATTTGCCATAGTCTATTTTCCAGTCATCCTGTCATTCCAAACACCTCTAAGTGGTTACTTGGTTACTGGAGGAGGAAAGCAATACCTGAGAAGGAAGAAACCTGACAAGTATAAGTGTCTAATTGAGTGTCTAATCTCTTTTCTGATCCTGACACCAAGGAACGTCAAGGATCTGATATCTCTCTTGTTCTATGTCTCTCTGTCTTTCTGTCCGTCTGATATTCTCTCTTTCTCTCTCTGCCTTTTTGTCTGTCTCTGATATTCTCTCTGTCTCTCTGTCTCTGTCTCTGTCTCCTGAATTATTGAACTACATTTTACTTAAGGAACACGTGTATAAGCTATTTAAACTTCTTTTCCTATTAATGGCCTGTTCATTTTTATAATTGTGTGGTTTTAGAATTTGTTGATAACTTGAAAGTTAACTTAGGGCTGGTCAGATAGCTCAGTGGACTAAAGCACCTGGACAGACTGCAACAGCCAGGGTTTGATCCCCACTGTACCACGTTCGTCATACCCCCAGGGTGTGCTGAGGCAGCGACTGAGACCAGACGTGGTGGAATGGGCCTGCAGTCCTGCCACTTGGAACAGAGAATCACTATGAGTCTGAGCTACATAGTGAGACCCTGTACACCCTGTAGACTCTGTGCTAAATACATAAAAAAAGAAAATTAACTTAATCTCATTTTTTCAGATAACTTCAAATTTTTGTCTCTAAGATAAGATGAAAAAGTAACCTCTCCTGTATTACCTTTTTTATAGAAAAGGAAAACAACTCTCAAAATTTTAATGACTCACATGCTCTTATATCTAAAAAAAGATGGATCTGGCATCTTAAAAAAAAAGAAAAAGAAAACATCTTCAGGGCACTGATTATATCATAAGTGCTATGCAATTTTACACAGGCTATTGGATTTATTCTTCAAAATACAATATGTATAATATCAGGATATCCTTGTGCTCGCCAGGGAAGCACTTATTCTACTGAGCCATCTCTCCAGTCCCCAGACATATTCTTTAATCATATCATATTTTAAATCTTTGTACCTTCTGTGTGTGGCTTTTTCTCCTTCCTTGATTTTCTCATGTATAAGCTAAGTGGCATAACTAGCCAGTGCCAGACAGAACTGCAGTTCTAGCGCTGGTATTTTTCGTGCCTCTGTTTGCTGTAAGTGTTTCAGAGTCAGCAACGTGTCTGCGTCCTTGTCCTGTCTCACAGTCTGAAACTTTGGCACTATGAAATTAATAGTTGATTCATAAATGCATGCAGAATTGGTAGAATGAAGGAACCTTATTTTGTTAGTTTTCTTGAATTGGGACATATGGTATGTGCTATATGACTCAGGGAATTTCCCAGCATTTTAGAAACCACCACCCCTTATAGGATTATCCTTTGTCAACTGTATTTCTCTCTCTCTCTCTCTCTCTCTCTCTCTCTCTCTCTCTCTCTCTCTCTCTCCTTTCAATGTATTTGGTACAGGGTCTCACTATGCAGCTTGGACTCCTAGTGATCCTCCTGTTCTCAGCCTACCCCGCATGCACCCACCACGCTGGTCTTGCCGGCCGGCTCAGCACCCCGCGGGTGGGGCCTGCATGGCATGTGGTCATCATCTTTAATTAAGCCAAGGTGAGCACTTGTGGCTTCAAGGAAGCACCGCATCCAAAAGGGAGAGAGCTGTGCAGTACAGGCTGCTTTCCTTATCAACTCTGGGTCCAGTTACGAAGAAAGAGGGTGAATAACTTCAAGATGGAAAAATATTCCTAACATAAGGAAGAGCATCCTGCAGTAAAAATCCACCCAAACGCTGTACTAATGCATCACAGCGCGTGCCATATCCTGGCCTTCTAAACACGTTATTGAATCTTTGGCAGTTACAGGAATCCTTCGCTAAGAGTTGCAGCTAGGCCATTTTCAAAGTTGGCATGGAACACAGAAATGATGAACTCGAGCTCCATCCATTTTCTTTCCACTAATGAATACTTCTTTTGTTCCAAAGCCTCCCCAGTGACTCCCCCTGACAATATAGGTAATTAATGGACCATTCTTCTTCATTCAGACGCTGTGGAAAATGCGAAAGGACTTGATAATTGAACCTGCATCCAAACTTTCCCATTATCTAAATGACTAATAAGTGTACTTTAAATGAATAATTTTTAGGAACTTTCTTACAGCTTATTGATAACATTCATTTGACACCAGAGAAAACATCAGTAAAAGTGCTTTGCCAAGAAGACTGGAGAAGAAGTTCCTTTTGAGATGAGATTTGTGATCAGAACTGACTAAAGTAAGAACATTTAATATACTTGATAAGCCTCTCAAAATGCTAGAGAGAAGTTATTAAGTGATACAAGGTGGTTCATGAGATTTTAAAAAAAATTTAGTAAATGTGTCTAAGATTTTTGTTTTTAATTTTGGAATGCAAGATTTGGAAAGGATAAGGGCACAATAATAAAAATAATATTTAATATTTCTGATATTAAATAATCTTAAAACTCAATCATTTTAAAGACTGCCCAATAAACAGATACTGTAATCTGTTTGGTTCTGACAGTTTTTAATCTAGGTAGCACGAAGTGAGAGCTTACACAGCAAAAAATGTTTGAAGCATACAGAAATCTACATTTGCTAGAATTGGTCTTAGTGAATGTTAGCTCACCTATCCCAAATATACAGAAACAAATAAGAGCTAGCTTAGAAAATTCTCCAGGTTAAGAGTTCTTCTCATTCAAGTTTCTTGTATTGAAGAATCTAGGGACATTTTCTTTCACTTAAGGCAATGTGCAATAGAGAAGTAACAGATTTTGACAATTGTTTTACAATTGTTCTAAGCATTGTATGTTAAAGAATGTCCTAAGCATTGTATTAATCTCTTGGGGAGACACAGATGAACAATAAGTAATTGTTCATGAAGAGCATTTTGTTTGTTATTTCATGTTTTCCCATCACAGTGTGGCCAACACATGGAACAAAGAAGTAGCTAAGAACAATAGTTTCGAGTGTATTTTAGCAGAAATCACTGAGATGCACTCCCAGGTGAAAGAAAGGAACCTGAAGAAAGAGGAAGGGAAGGATATGTGAGGGAAATAGGAAACCGCAGGCAATTCAGTGTCAGCATTGAGGGACCCTGCAGGGGTGGCCCCGTGAGAGGGACTGTACGTACACTGGAATGAGCGAGTGCAGAGTGGCAGCTTCTCCTATCCCCGTCACACATGACAGTGATCGAAGATCCTCAGAAACACATTTTGCAGTCAAGGAAGCTTGTAAAATCCTGTATGCTAATCTGCCACCCTAGAAATTCAAAACGCAGCCTAGAGGGTAAAATTTGGAGGAATGAAATTTATTCAGTGTATTTCAATCTAACATTTTCTAATGTTTATTATGGAACACAGATCTCTTCTCACACATGCATGCACACACAGAAATACTCTTGCTTTCCTTTAGTTGTCTTGTTCTGCATATCCACAAATACCTACTACCATCCACAACTATGAGTTTACTTCAGGCTTTTACTAAAGAGAATGACCTTCAACCTTCCATCAGAAATACGAAATCAAACATGGTTTGGAGTGGATCCAGTCTAGAAGCAGAGAGACTAACCCAGAATTGACAACATTATTTGTGATTAGAACTGATAGAGCATTTGTTGGATGGCAACATGGGCTAGACATAATAAAAAGAGAGAAAAATAACTCCAAACCTGCCATGTACAACTGTTAGTGATGTTAAAGCAAAACATGGATAAAGCAGGTTCAAGAGTTAAACCTTGTCCGTTGTTTAGCTTGGGAAATTTATTGCTTCTGTTGCACATTTCTGGGAAAATGTCAAAAAAGTGAAGATGTTTGGAAATTAAAAATTTACCTGCATTAGGAAATATTAATACTTCATTGCCATGTGACTCAATACAAATATTAAACTTGTAAATCAACCAATTATTGGCATGGATTTCAATCTGCTACAAACCAAAATCTGAAGTCTATTAACTTGTAAAAGAATATGCATCCTAAATGGCTTTTTTTGTTTCAGTCTCTGCTCACTTTAATAGGAACTTATGTGTTCTGTTGTTGCTCTGATACCCTTGCTGATGATCTGTTCAGCAATTTTACCCTGGAGAGTTCCCCAAACCTTAGTTACGACACAGGAATCAAAGCAACCCTGCTGTCCTTCCTGGGGCATCATGAAAATCAGGGGAGACTCAGATTCAGCAGACCAGTTGGGTTAACCGGATAGGGTCATCCATGCCCAGCACAAGGGGCTGCCTGTGAGAGTCAGGGAAGGGCTGGACACAGAGAGGGAGGGAAGGGCCATGTGCAGCTCGGAGTGTTGCTCAGCCAGCTCAGGTGCTCACAGAACAGGAGCAGATTTGTTCTCACTTGTGCTATCAGCGCCTTCCAGAAAGCAGGTCCTACTCCTGCTAAACTGCTTATGATCCCTACCAGTCAGAAAATTAGGGTGCATTTTTAATTCCACTAGAAATTCAAGATTTCAAAAGTAGATAGAAGTAGACCATTTAGTACCCTGGTGGCTCTTTCTATAACATGCTGAAGAAGCCACCTGACCATGAAAATATTTCAGATCACTGGATACTAGGCATTGTTTAAACAAAAACCAAAAGGGACCTGAGTGAATCTTAATTTGTCAAAATTTTATCGGAAGTCAAGACCTTTCCCCAGTTATCTCATTCGTGTCAAATCCTCACAACTCATTTATTTTCCAGACAAAACTAAATTATCTTGAAACTCAAGCTTGCACCTTCTTGAAAGGCTTTTTTGAAAGATAAAATACTTCATGCTACTTCTCTCATAGCAGATCATATGCTATCATCCTATTAACTGTACTCACGTCTTTCCATCACTTGTGTCCTCCTTTAAGTTATTACCCTTCTCTCATTCATCTCCGCTTCTCCAACTTCACCATCTTTGCCTCGTGACTGGCAACTCCTAGTGAAGTCATAATAAACATTTGATGACAAAGCAAGAGAATTCATGTATGATAGAAAGTATGAAAGCAAGAATGAAAAACTGAGTGCGTACAAGCAAAACCAAATAAAGGAGACCGACATTGGACAATAATACCAGAACACTTAATCAGTCCACCTTGTTCATGCAGTTTGGTCTTTGGGAAAACTGGGTGGCCAAGGATTATGAAGCTCCACATTTGGGATTTGAGGAAATTAAGAATAATCTTTGCTCATAGAGGTACAGGGAGGCCCCATTTATTTCATTATTCTTCCATTAAGTTTCTGGTTGGAAAAATTTAAGAGCCAGTCATCTTGTACAGGTTTTAAAGGAAGACAAGGGAGGAAGGTGGTTTACATGATAGTAACTTTTGCTCAGATCGTCTCACTGAATGCAGAGAGGCCAAAATCAGTAGAAAATGTCAGAGATTAGCAAAAATATCATAAAGGCTGATTATGTAAATCTTGTCTTGTTTAATGGGCAAAGACTGTAATTCACAGCTCAAGTTCAGATTTCCTATTTAAATACTAAGTTCAAGTGTTTATCTGCATTCTGTGTTTGATTGCAGGATCAAGGTTGCAAATATTGATTACCGTAAATATGAAAGGTGTGATTTTTTTCTGAAAAAGAAACTGAGAAAACACCTATGTAAATCCATGTAACAAAGATAGCCTTGAGTTTCTGTCTCATTCCCAAACTGCAGTGCAATTATCTTCTCTTTTACGCTGTTTCTTTGGTCTCACTGCACTCAGCCAAATGCATATCCCATGTCTGGGCACATGTACGAAAGCTGAAATAAACAAACCAAGTAGTTAAATATCAAGGCAACCTAATAAAACTTGAAACTACTAACTTCCAACAATAAATCACAGACTTCAGAGCTACTACCAGGTCTCCTGCTTTGTCCTTCCATGGTGCAATCCCACTTTCCTAATGAACCACAGGGAATCACTGCTTCATGTCATGACTCCTAACAACTGACAAATTGAACCTGTGCTACACAGCAAAGGAGAACACACTCAGCAGAGCCTCAGTTGAGAAAATCCTGCTGCCCCACATGAGCTTTGCTTTTGCAAACAATAAAAAAGTTCAGGATGGAGGATGGGGATAAAATCCTGCAGAATGTTAATGGGCTACAACGTCAACGTCAGAGATTACAACAGAGCGAACCCTGACGTTATTCTTCTTCCAACAAATCCTTTGTACACTGAATGCTCTGATCTGCTATGTACTTTATATGATATGGTTGGACCTGTCATATTTACCTATAGTACTTTTATCTGTGATTGAGGTATTGAATTTGAGAGGAGGTGGAGAAATGAGGCATACACTTTGATGTGGATCAATAGACACACAATTCCATGTGATCAATGAACAAAATTCAAGCTGGTTCTATAATTCATGTTTTCCTTGAAGCATCCAATTTTTTAAAAATTCTACTTTTTGCTTTGTGTATGTCTATAAGCGCAGAAAGCCCAAGCTTTGCACAGACACAACGGAAGGGCGTAGATGAGCTTGTCATGTCCGTATCAGCTGCCCCCAAATGTTAATTAGTGCACAGATGGAGAACATCACAAAATTCTCAACACCTCAAGGAAAAGTGATAAGAAATACCAATAATGTGCAAGCTCTTGAAAACTACATGGAACTCCTTAATTCTTTTTTTTTTAGCTTTTATTTTTATTAGTGCATGTTTATAGTACATAATGATTACATTTGTACATAAGGAAGCATTTTTCTGTGCTTCCTTAGTATAAAATATGCTTATTTCTATGCCACAATGGTAGTAACCCAAAGCATTATGGCTTTGTTTCCACATTTGCTTTTTTGCTTGACAAAACAATACAAGTAAGTAACTCATAACAAATCTTCAAATTAAAACCATACATCATTGTATAAAATAAAACAGTAGAAATGTATACAGAATATGAGGTATTCACATCATTCAAAGTTTTACTTCATACTTATCAATTGTGTAATTGGATACTATTTTCAGTTTTTTACATCATTAAGGTACTTAGTTAAAACAGAGTCCTCTTTGAATGTCATTCTTCGTGGCCAACAATGTGAAGTAACATAACCTGCACTACCTCCCTGACCTTCACTATTGAAACTCAGGAGGGCTCCCAGGACAAGTAGTAAATGATGCTCTGAAGAAATACCTCTCACACTGATGTTCTGAGAAAATGCAAAGTGCTAGAACAAAACATGAAACTAAGAAAGAAAGATAGTGAGCATTGCATCACAGATTGTGGTCTTTGCTCCAGTATGGTCTCCCAGTTCCAGGGTCTTCTTAAGAAGAGAATGCTCAAGAAACAATACATTTCTACCATCATCCTCCCCAAAGCCATCCTTTTTTACAATTACACAAGACAGCAAAGATGTTTTGAGATCAGGAGTCAAGCAAAGAAGTTTCATCACACTGCTCATGAAAGAAAAAAAAAAATCCAAGACTAGTTGTATTGATGAGGTTAAGAATACTTGCACTTTCTCTGTGTCACTCCTTCCCCAAAGTGGTGTGCCTTGATGCTGAGAAAAATCCCTCAGCATGAAATTTCTCCCACAGATCATGCAGAGAGTGTGGTGCTGGAGAACTCAGCATCTTCAACTCTGTGGAACACTGCCCAATAAGATTCACTTCCTTTTTGACCCACTGTGATGCTTGATCTCGGTGTCACCCTAACTGGATCGAAAGACAGCTCGGAAACTGGTACAAGGAGTGAGATCCGTTACTATGACTACACCTGAGGAGACATGGAGAAGTCTTTGGAACTGATCTGTAAGATAAGCTTGAAGATGCATGCGAGAGGCCAGAGTGCTCATAAAAAGGGGGACAGTAAAGTTATGTTCATGAGGTTTCAGATGGAAATATGAATGCTGTGGAGAACTGAATAAAGGCCACCCGTTTTTACATTGTGTCAAAGAATTTAAATTTGTCTATGGCCCAAGGTTTTGTGGGAAGCCAAGTTTAAAGGCAACAGACTAGTTAATATGGTAGAAGGAGTTTCCAGGCAACATAACAGAACCATGTTGCAGCATGAATCTATCAATGGTCAACATTGTTTCCACATTTGCTTTTTTGGCCCTCATGAGCCAATCACTTCTCAAAAGTCATGCCTCTGACCCCTGACATGGTGGAGACCAAGCCTCGTTCATGTGAGATCTCTGGGGAACACTTAACATTCACACAGATGTAAGAATCTTGAGCAAAACAAATCCGGAGGTATCACACTTCACTTCAAATTACATTGCAACTTGAGTAGATACTTTAGCTATAATAAAAAATTTAAAAATAGTGTCATTGAGTGTGTAGAGAAAAAAGAACTTTTGCATATTGTTGATGGGAATGTAAACCAGCACAATTATTATGGAATAGAGTGTAGAGTTTCCATAAAATAGAACTACCAAATAATCCAGTGTTTACATTTCTGGGAATATATGCAAAGAACATCAGCATGTTAAACATATATTCCACTCCCCTGTTCATTGCAGTAGTATTCATAACAGCCAAGATATGTAAATAATGTTAGCTTCTGTTGATAAATGACTAAAGAAAATGTACTTTACATTCCTACATATATGCAGGACACATCATACAACATGAAATACACTTCAGCCTTTATTTGTTTTTTTAAATGATTTCATAAATTTATTTTTTAACTAAGTTTATTGGTACAATTTAGATATACACAATGATCACATTTATCATAGGGAATTTCTACTTGTACATGATATATCTTGATTCCTCTTTTTCCTTCATTCCCTTAACAAAAACAACCAAAGAAAAAAATCCTGCCACCTGTAAAGATAGCAATGAGCCTGGATGACAATGTGCTAAGTGAAGTGAGCCAGATGCAGAAAGACAAATGCTGCATGTTCTTGTGTATATGTTGCCTTAGCCATTTTCCCATTATTGGGCAAACCAACTGACACCATTGAAAGAAGAGGTTTACTCTGGTTCACAGTTTCAGTACATGGTTGTTGGCTTTGAGGCAGAAGTAGGATGGCAGAGCACACGGTGGCGGAAAGAAACAAGGCGACCAGAAAGCAGAAGCAGAAGGAAGGATCCAGGGATAGAATGCACGGCACCCTGCTGGGTCACTTCCCAGCAGCCCACCCTCGCCAGGCCGCAACTCTTAAGGGAATGTTCAGCTAGTTGACTTAGCAACAGCAGATTGCAGTGGTAAGTGTAGTGGCCGGGACCCAATCAGTTTCCATACATGAGACATCTGGGAGACATTTTAGGTCTAAACCAGAGTAGAATTTTAAAAGTGGAGCTCACAAACAGAATGGAAGCATAGCCATCGAAAACCATCGTCAGGGAAAATGGGGATATATTGGCAAAAAGGTGCAGACATGGTTGTAAGAATGCATTTCAAAGGCCCAACTGTGAGCATAGTAATGATAGTTAATCATAATATATTGGTTTTTTACATTTTCTGATAGTAGATCTTAGGTAGTCTCCTGTCTGTCTGTCAATTTCTCTCTCTCTCTCTCTCTCTCTCTCTCTCTCTCTCACACACACACACATACACACACACCCTACATGAGGTGATGGATATGTTAATTAACATGATTATGGTAATCATTACATAATGTATATCAAAATACATCATCTAAATTCATGCAATGTGATTCATCAATTACACATCAACTGTATATCAATAAAACAGGATAAAGCAAATTCATTGTTGAAGGTTTTTTTTCTTTCTGTATTTTAGGGGTCTACAGGGTGTTCAGGGTCTCACTACTAGAATGGAATCATAGTGATTCTCTTGTTTACAGTCTCCCAAGTGCTGGGATTACAGGCTCCCAGTCTCAATTGCAGCCTCAGTGCACCCTGGAGACAGGGGCAGGGCTGAGATGGCAGGCCTGGGAGTCAAATCCCTGGCCCCTGTGCCTGTTTGCAGGTGTTTTAATCCACTGAGCTATTTGTCAGGCCCCTCATTGTTGAAGAATTAATTGGGATGATATATGCAAAGCATTTAACAAATTCTTCAGTAAATGATACGGTTTATTTCTGAGATCATGTTGTCCTTCACCAAATTGTACACTAATTGTGATTCTAAGGTTCACATCCTTCAAGTGCTGGGTTCACTGTCCTTTCTTTCATTAGGCGCCCTAATATAAGCCAACCTCATCCAACAGTCCTGAGTATTTATTATGATTTAGCAAAAATTTTGACATATGCAGTCTTATGATCCAAATGTACCTTCATTTATTGTGAATGATTCCCTTGACTGAAAGGATAAACATATAAATACATAATATATAAATTCTAATATAAAAATTAGAATATAAGGTATCTTTGACAAGGGTTAACTAATAGTGTGAGCAACATACTTTCTTTTCAGCATGATAATGAGAGTTCTGTTGGCTGGAGAACTGGGGATATTTTGTAATGGAAATGAGTCCTAAGTTGGGTCACAAGGGATGAGGAGAATGGTTTGGCTAAGATGGGGTAGTTACAGTGTAAAATAAATGAACAAACAACTGTAGTAAACCACAAAGCTTCCAGCACAATGGAGTCAAACAGTGTGACTTCAAACAAATCTAGATTTGAGGTAGTTAGGCTGAGCCCAAGGCAGTAAAGGTACCAAAGCTCTCCAACACCCAGTACTCAGAAGAACCAGTTGGCAGAGATTTTCTAAACTCTGCTTTGTGAAGTACTTCACATTCACTTCTGTTAGTTCTCCTTAGAGCAATAATAGTACTCTTTTCCAAAATTTTCACTGTAGATCTATTTTTTTTATTTTTACCTATGATTTTTCACTTTTTCCTTGCTCCTGAAGTCTCTAACCTGCCTCTACCCCCTCCCACTCCAGTGAGATACTTCCTTGTCACACTTGAGCTATGCCCAGCCTGAGACTTCACTCCTCCTTCCTCTTTCTCTAGATCCACGGAGGTCAAGACTGGGTCTCTGATTCTATAAACCTGCTTTAGGGAATGTAAGAGTCTTGCAATCCTGATCACCAAACCAAGACTTGATTAGTAGGAGGGCTACTCAAGACTGAAAGAGAGAATTCAGTGTTGGAAAACAGTTAGGGATTTCTTCATGTTGCAGTATTTCAAGTCCTTACAATACTACAGCCCACTGAGACAAAGGATCCAAAGCACCACGAATAAATCAGAGAGTATTTAGCTTAATCATATTCCAAGTCCATCAACTCCTGCATTAACTTCCACTCAGGCATCACCATTTAGCATTGACACTGGGGGCATGTTTTCTGTTGCAGCCAGTCTTGAAGTTCTCGTGCACATTTATTTGGATCCATTCTGCAGCTCTTTCTCCCATCGGCAACATCTCCCATGAATTGTTCAATCAAGGCTATGCTTCCAATTTGATATGCAAGGAGCTCTGTAGCACCGGTACATAAGCCCATGAAAATCTATATTAAATATTCTTTAAATTTGGCAGCTGACCTGTGAAAATTTGAGGCTTATCCATGTCCCATGACAGTTCACTGGAAAGACACTTGGACAGAATCCTAAAACAATCTATGTGTGGGCTCCTTTCAGACTCAACACCATTAGTGTTCATACACCCTCTAAATATTTCTAAGTAGCTTCACACAAATCATATTTGAGAAATTCAATTTGTAAAAATGTTCACCGTTTATTGACTCAATGACTGTTTTGTTTCCCAATCATCTTAATCTTGTTTTTCAGCATCAACAGAATATTCCCAAGTCATAGTAATTAGGAAAGCTTCACAGAAATGGTAAAGAGCCTCTGAGCACATAGAAATGGAGACTAAACATGTATTACTTCAATACCCCACTGCCTTTAAAGAGCCCATTTTCCACTGTAGACATCCTTCACTTCTGCAAGGGCTCTCTTCTTACCACTAAACTTCTCTAGTTCTTTTAAACACAACATGTAAACTAATACCTTGATAAAAATGAATAGAATCCTTCTGTTGCTGATCAGTTGAAGAATGAGCTCCTTTTGGAATGTTTACCTAGCTATGAAAAGACAGTGAAGATAAATTTTCAAAGAAAAAGTTTCAAAGGGTTAGAAGATATTCTATAATGCTACATCTGTCAGCTGTAGAAAGAAAAGATGGTGGCAGAGGATTTTCAGAACCTCCTCTGGCCTCTCCACATTGCCCACAGGGAACTATTTCCCCAGTCCAGTATTGAGCTGCTTTAAACTTGAAGCCCTGAAATTTGGGCTTCTGCAGTTTTCAACTGACCCATATTTATGAAAACAGCCACTAGGAGCTTGAGGAGATTTTGACACTCAAAATGGTTCAATAAAGGGCAAAGAGTACACGTGTGGCCTTTGGAAAGGTCACTCTTCCCGTTTTCAGGTTTATGAGCTCCAGTGTTTGTGGTGGCTCTGTTTCATCTCTTGTTTCTTTTTTCCTGAAGGGCATTTCTGTGTAAATGTCACTTTTTCTAGCCAGTATAATCTGCAGAAAAAAATAAAGAAGGGCTCTCTATAGATATTTAATGTTCTGTTTACCTGGTAAGGTTTTAGGGGATTACTCTCCCTGTATTTTAATTAATCTTTTTCATATAGTACTACTTGCAAAAGGATCTATTATTACAAAAGAAAATTAAAACACTATCAGAAAGAAAAGCAAATATAAAAAAGCACCACAGCACTATGTCTACACAGAACCAATACCTGACCCATGGTCTGAAGTTAGTAATCAATCATATACTTTTTTGCCATAATTTTATTGATAAACAAATAGCAATGAGACAGTTTCAAATCAAATCGGTAGGACAGTTTCAATAATTAACACACTGCATACAATCATATACTTTTCTTGTTGAATTTACAATCAATTAGCATTACACACAGGAGTTAATGGTGAAGAACAATATTTTACATTTTCTGGGAAACAACAGTGTGACCTGGACAAATGGATCCTATATTCCTAATTCCTTTTCCACAGAACTTCAGTAATATGAGTGACTCCCTCTGATGTGACAGTTACCAAAGAATAATTTTTTAGGGGGCAGAGAAAGAAAAAAGTGAAACCAAGGCTAAGAGACTCTAGTTGGGAAACTTGGAAAGAGAATTTCATTGTCCAGAGTATCAGTATGTTATTGACAGTCCCATCTTCAACCCACAGATCTGTAGGATGCAAGGATTTCTCTTTATGCATTCCTTGGAATCAGAGGTCCTATAGAAAGATCAGATGCCCCAATTCTAAGGCTGCTCATTAGGAATGTTTTGATATCATTTTATTATGCAGAATTTAAGGAGTACTGAGCCAGGCATGATGGCGCATGCCTATAATCTCGGGACTTGGGAGGCTGAGGCAGGAGGACTGATAAGACATTTAGGACCAGCCTGGGCTACAAAGTGAGCTCAAGAACAGCCTGCTCTTGAGACAGTGAGATCCTGTCTCAAAAAGAACAAAAAAAATTTAAGGAAAAAAACACCACATCTTTTTCATCCATTCCTCAAATGAGGGGCATTTTGGTTGTTTCCAAGATTTGTTATCACAAACTGTACTGCTATAAACATAGGAGCATATATATCACTATGATATGACGTTTTCAGTTCTTTTGGGGAAATTCCCAGAAGAGGGATAGCTGGATTGAATGAAATTTCCAGTTTTCCTTTTTTGAGGAGTCTTCACACTGATTTCCATAATGTTTGCACCAGTCTACATTCCCACCAGCAGTGAAAAAAGGTTCCTTTTTCCCCACAGCCTCTCCAACATTTGTTGTTGGGTGATTTCTTTATGATAGCCATTCTTTCTGGGGTGAGATGTTATCTCAGTGTTGTTTTAATTTGCATTTCTTGAATGCTAGTGATGTGGAACATTTTTCATGTATTTATTTGCCTCTTGTATTTCTTCCTCTGACAAGTGTGTGTTCATCTCGGATGTCCATTTTTGGATTGTGTCTTTAAATTTTGGGGCCCTAATGTTTTCTAGTTCTTTATAAATTTTAGATAGAAGACCTTTTGTGAAGCTTGTTAGTTAAGATTCTTTCCAAATTTGTGAGTTGTCTTTTCACTCTGTTAATGATTTCTTTTGACATACAGAAAGAAGGGGGGTATAAATAAAGGACTGTTTTGTTGAGGAAAAATATATATGTATATACAAGATAGTTAGGATAGTATACAGCCACTTTCTCTTAGTTCAGTGAGAAGAAAGGTTTGTACTAATATCATTTAGACAAGATATCATATCTGCATCTTGTCCTCTGAATAACTACTAGGAAGACAACAATATGCAACATATTAATTATTGTGACTGTCCTACTAACCTATTTTGAAACTGTTTCATTGCTATTTTATCATTTTTTCTCATTAGAATGAATAAAAATTAAGGAATACCTCTTCCCTATTAGGCACAGTATCAGGCACAAAAAGGAACTTGGAAAGAGTTTTTCCATAGAAATAATGACATGATGTGGGTGTTACAGTGTAGCTACAGAAGGAGGCATTAGTTTTTCTGTCTCCTTTGCTAAGTTGCTCACAGGACAAAGTATCAAGTCCCAAACAGTCAATAAACAAATGAAACTTGAGAGCCATAAACTAATCTGGGTCCACAGAATATGACAACAGTAACAGGATAATACACTGCAACTTCTTTCACACGTGTACAGGAGTTTACTTATTTTTATCCAAACTATTTAAAACCTTGTAAGTTATAAAAGTAGCTTCCAAGGCTTTCTGCTAACTCAGGAAAGAAACAAACTATATTCAGGTCATTCATCTTTCCTAAGTTCGATAAACTGTACAGAGGGGCACAGCACAAACTCCACATACTATTTCTTAAGAATCTATTGTGAGTTATTAATGATCCACAGCAAAATCATTGAGATGGAGATAAAATATAAAATAGTCTTCCTGTTCAGAAAAATCCGCACCCTCTTCAAAGATGACATTAAATGTATTTTTAACATTTAGGTCATACTTACAAGTCATGTGCTCCCCATGCATCATGACAAATTTAAATACATTAAATTATAGTCTTTTTTTCTTATTATATTTTATGTAATTAAAAGAGAACAGGTGATGTGGAAATACTAGGATTGGAATGATTGGAAGACTAACAATTAGCAATGATAAAACTGACAGTACATGTATACCTTCATAAACTTTAAGAGAATTTAACTTCACAAAGAAGCATCTACCTGTCAAGGTAACACACTCAGTAACAAAACCAAGATGGCTGACTTCAATTGTGAGTACTTAAGAAGCTGAGTAGTTAAATAGTGACCTAATGATGAGTCATACTTCCAGAAATGTCACTAATTATTTCATTCATTTATTTACTCATTCATTACGGAGACATTTGTACCAACAGTATGTCAAATGTTTGAGAGACAGATGTGATCAAAACAGAAGATTTCTTCCAATCTGGTAGTAGGCACAGCTTTGCTACCAAAGTAAATTTCAGAATTCCAGTAACAGACCTAGCACTGTTTAATGTATGAGAATCGTTTTATCTACATGCAGATAACATTAACTCAACTTGCTCATGGAAATAACAAGCCTAATTGTTGTGTTCCCTAATCCTCAGCACATTTTAGGGAGACCCTGTTGAGTTCGCTATTGCTGAAAAACACATAAGCAGTGGCGTTAGTTGCTACTGTTTGTTAAATTCTAACTTCCACCCAAGCACTAGTAGTCATGTTTTACACACTGTAATGTTTAATTCTCACAGCAACTACTTGAGGTATGTATCAACCTTATCTTAGAAGAAAAGGGAACTTTGGGGCAGAGAAAAGTCAATTATTTGCCAAGATCACTCTTCTAATAGAGGGGACCAAAATCTGTCACACACCCTTTCTACCAGAAGTAGCTATCTCAGACCCACCATTGTCTTCCTTAGACAACATAGATACCGTAGAGTTCTTCATAAAAGTATATACTAGTTCAGTTGTTGTGGTTATGTCTAGTTTCCCATTCACTGGGAAGTGCTTTGAGTTCACATACAGGGGCCACATAGAGTAAAATCATTGCTTAACTTTTCCTTTCTTAGTCCTAATTGTAAACTGCATTTATTTATATAAATAACTGCTAAAGGAGAAGAACCAGGGATAAACAGTGAGTCCTTTTCTCCTACTAATACTATTGTTTGGTTAGAAAAACTTGGCCAAACTACTTATCAAAAAGTAAAAGTGCCCCATACTTTTATTATTGTTAATTAAGAAGAACTAAGATAAGTAAAATGGCTTTGAATGTCTGTATTCAAAAAAAAAAAACCTTATTAAAAGAGAAGATGGATGTTGATGAAGCTTCTCTGTGCAGACTTGTGTCGCTTAAATCATCACTGTTAGAAAGACAACACGGAAACACTTTAAATTTGGAGTCATAAAAAGTAAGTAAGCAATTTGGCACCACACTTTCAGCCCTTCTGTCCTTAGGAAAACAAGTCACCAGATATTTACAAGCTGCAGTTACCTGTCAATTTGTATACTCTGCACACCACTAAGTACATAAAAGTGCTGTTAAAACTGTAAACTGACTTGATGGATGTGAAAGTGCTTTATGAACTCTGGATAGATTCATCTTTATTCAATTCACGAACATTTGTTGATTCTTTTCTGTGTGATAAAGACTGTGGTAAGCCCTGAAGTCTGAAGACCAATGGGATCTAATCCAAAGCTTTAAAGGGTTATTATTGCTAGCACGTTATTTTTAAACCTTATTCATAGCAAAATAGAACTCTGTTTTATGTGTAACATATACAATTTATAGTACATTTAGACCTCTTGTTTCATAAATATTTACTGTGAAGTATGTGTTCACTTTCTAGGCCATAAGGCATAATTTTACACTTTAAATCATTGTTGTAACTTTATGTTTTCATGGCATATTAATCATCATTTCTGTGATTTATTTGTTGACAAATCCTTGGTTGAAAATATGAATGTCAATTATAATATTGTTTCCCTAAGAAGCACCCTCCAGTTTCCAACATGTGTTTCTAGGAACACATTTCTCTCTGATGTGGAGACTATATTTTAAATTCACTTTTCAAAGCAAAGCCCTTCAACTGAAAAATGGATATTTTCTCAGGTAAACCAAAGTATGGTATCTTTAGCAAGAAATACTGAATATTCTTAGGTTCTATGGAACAAGGCTTTGAGATTGCATCTGTTATGATTAACTTTATGCTTCCACTTCTTTTCCTGCTGGGGAGAGACTATCCTATCCCATCTCATCCTGTTTATCAGTCATTTATCAGTTCACTTAAGGGGTCATTTGTGTCATAGTTCCGAACACTATTTTATATGCCCTAAGTTATATTAACAATTATAGAAAGTGAAGAACTAATGAAAGATCAATACACTTGAGGAGTTGCTAAAAATAAATATTCCTTGCACCAGGATACTAAAAATATCTCATCTGAAAATAGAAGGAGCCTGGTCTCCAGAAAAGACTTCATACCAGATCTGGGATGTCAACCTCAAAGCAACACATTTAAGAAAGAAAAATAAAATTCCTTTGAGTTGACCAGTTGGGGACATTTCCTGTTATGCATAGCTATATGAATCTGCAAGAACATGCAGATGTTATTCACATGGAACCCAGAGGAGAAAATCCCTCCCCAGTCACCCTCCGGGCAGAAGCAAATGGATAGAGATATGCCAACTTGAAATATGATAAGTTGGGAAACACTGTAGCATTTCCCCAAAGAGGTAAAAATAGAAATATCATATAATTCAGAGATCTTACTAGTTAATTACAAGGAAATAAAAATATCTGAGAGGTATCTCCACTCCTATGTTCATATCCAATCCATCCATTGGTAGACATAGAAAACATGGTATGTAAACACACCAGAATACTATCTGTCCTTAAAAAGAGAAAGAAATCCTGCCTTTTGCAACACCATTCATGAATCTGAAGGACATTAAGTAAAATAAACCAAGCATAAAAGACAAATACATGATCTCTCTTAAATGTGATCTCTTGGGCCCACCAAATGGCTCAGTGGATTAAAGCACCTGCAAGCAGGCACAGGGGCCGGGGCCTGCACCTGTTCAATCCCCAGACCTGCCATGCTGGCCCTGCCCCTGGAGCACGCTGAGATGGCAATTGAGACTGGACGTGGTGGTGTGCACCTGTAATCCCAGCTCTTGGGAGGCTGTAAACAGGCAGATCACTATGAGTCAGATCTAGTAGTGAGACCCTGAACACACTGTACACCCTTCCTTAAAATACCAAAACAACAACAACAAAGTATTCTCTTTTATTAAATTAAAAAGGATAGAGTTAATGAAGGCAGAGAGAAGAAAGGTGGCTAGAAGGATTTTGGAAAGCTCAGGAGAGGCCAGTGCCTCTTACTATTGTGTCAAAGAACACAATAGTAAGAGGGATAAGTCCAGGACATCTACTGTACATTATGGTGATTAAAGGTAATAGCAATGTATCATATTCTTGAAAATGGCTAAAAGATTCCACTGAAGAAATGACACATATGTGAATCAATGAACACATAAGTTAATTTTGGCCATTCCACCAGGTATACATATTTCAAAGTATCATTTGTATACCATAAAGAAATACTTTTTTTTTAAAGAAAGAAGTAGGAAGAGAAAAGAGAGAAAAAAATGAAAGGGCTAAGGAGGGAGGAAGCACAGAGCTATGGAAAGTTCTACAGTGTTAGAAGCTTTTAAAATGCAAGTCATGAGGACGCATAACTGGAGGCAAAGTAAAGATAAAAACAATCTGGTAGAAATAAAGGTAGAGGGGCTGGGGAGATGGCTCACAGGGGCTGGGGAGATGGCTCAGTGGAATAAGTGCTTCCCTGGCAAGCGCAGGGGCCTGAGTTCAATCCCTGGTTCCACCAAAAAAATAAAAATAAAAAAAGAAATAAAGGCAGAAGCAAGGTTGTGGAGGTAAGAGAGAGTGAGTCAAACTTAAAACATTAACTGTCAGTGTGTGATCACCAAAAGTACCTTTAATTATTAAATAATTAAATTACTGGAGCACACAATCCAAGTTTCATTTTGGTATACCTTGTGAATTTATTGTTATTATTTACTTTAAAAAAAGTATGAAATAAAAACAATGATGCAAAATTTCAAAACAAGATTGTAGGAATGAGTAACTAGTTAAAACAAAACAAAAAAATGACAGGAACACCAGTCATGTTGACTTATTTCTCCTCTGGAGCATCTGAACAATACAACAGGATATTAATCTGATACATGAGGAATGATAAGCATGAATGACAAGCAAGAATATTGTTAATTAAAATATGATTACATATTTATAAATCTTAGTAAACCAATTTAGAGACTTTTAGAATAATAATAAAAAAATTTTAATAAAGTCACTGAATACGAATTAATGTTCAAAAGTTAAAAACATTGCATCTAATCTGACCAATGCTCCATCTGCAGGCTCTTATTGATCTGTTGCCTCTTGCTCCTAAGCTCTACAATTTATTTTCCATATTATAGGTGAGATGATTATTTTAAGGCAAAGTAGCTGTGAGACTAACCTGCACAATGTCCGTCTATAATTTCCTATCATACCCTCCATAAAAAGCTCACCCTCGCCCTGGCATTGTACTCAGAATTATCCCATGCCTGTACCTCTTACTTGTGAAGAGTCAGGGGCCCGCTGTTACTGAAGTGTCTCAAACATCCCTAGGTATTTTCACACCAGGCAGTTGTCGCATTCTGCTCCTGCTGCTTTGTATACCTCTTTCATGTTGGCTGAGTGGTTGGGTCCCTCTCATTCTGCAGAACTTTGCTTAGAAGCCTTGTTAAAAAGGTCTCCCTTGAATACTCATGTTGGTAGGGTAACATCCTTACCAGAATTCCACCTCTCAGGTACTCTTACTTCCAACCATGAACCTTTCATTGCTTTCAATGTGTATATCCTTAACTGAAAGATTTATCTCTATTTCTATGTTTATTGTTTCCTCCCTTCATATCTTATATTTCGCTCTGGTGAGGAATGTAATGTTTCCACACAATTCCAGTGAAAATTTCAGTGAAATTCCTTGGTAAATGTCAAATGATTCTGACATTTATGAGAAATTATAAAAAGATAATGATGACAATGATAATCTGATAAAGTTAATTAAGAAAGGAGCATATTTTATATCCTAAACTAAATTGCAAAGCTGTGATCATTAAGGTAATTAAGAGAACAAAGCTGAGATAATTGCTAGTAAATGCATTATTTAGCATAAAAGAGGTATCACTCAACAAGTACAGAGATGGGTTATTAAGCAAATATTATTAAAGAATTTGCCTACAGAAAAACATTGAGAACTTTTTACTATCTACTATAAACTAGAATAAAATTTAGAATAATTTATCTACTAAATGTGAAAAATAAATAATAGAAAATTGTGCTGGAAAGCTCTTTAAGATCTTGTGACAGATAAAAGCTTTCTAAGTTTAACTGTAATGAATGAACAACATCTCCCTATCAGACACAATCATGAAAAGCTTTAAATTAAAGTTATTTACCAGAGAAGCCGTTCACAAGTAACTGAAAATGGCATAAAATTGAAATGTATCAATAATACTTATAAATTAATTAAAATCATTCATGTCCTAAACAAAAATAGGACATTAGTAAACAATTTACATAAATAAAATGACAATTGTGGCTATGTACAAGAAATTGTCAAGATCTGTAAGCAATTGCAAATTTAATGAGCTAATACTTTTCATGTATTAAAGTAATAAAGGGTTTTCGAAAATAGTCCTAATGTAGGCAGACATGCATTAGATATGGGCACTCGCTTATGTAGTAGATAAGTGAAGGTACATTAGCACAACTTGATGACTTGGCAGTGTGAACTGAGTCTTTAGAAAGTTTAGTCTGGACAGTCAGTAATCTTCTAGAAAAATGTCCTGAATTCATGAACACCAGATTTGTTCATAAGAATGATTAACTATAATACTACTTACAATGGTGGTGGTTCTTAGTCAGAAATGATTTTGCTCACCTCTTCAGACCACCCAAAGAGACATTTAGCAATGTCTGGATAAAGCTTTATTACAGAATTAGGCTTTAAGTTATGCTAGTATCTTGTAATAGCTATGCAGGGATGATGCAAAGCATCCTGTAGGGCACTGCAAGGTCCTTCACAGCAATTATCTAGCCCAGAAGTCTATAGTACTGACTTGGAGAAGCACAGGCCTCAAAGGGTGGTTCTAGGGAAGATATTCAGCTAAATGTTGAGCCTCAGATGCTGTACTTCTGAAATAGTGCTAGAAATACATACCTGAAAGTCTTGAGGTTACAGGAGTAAAGGTATAACACAATGCAGTGTTTAGTCAGGAGATACTCAAATCTGGGTTTTATCTTCTTTTTTTAAAATAATATTACTGAGAAAGAAGGAGCAATAACATAGTTTCAAAACAGGTGAATAGGACAGTTATAATAATTAATACATTACATATTGTCTTTGTAGTAGTTATTCATACTATGAGATGCAGGCATGATATCTTGTCTAAACACTATTAGTTCAAAATTTTCTTCTCATTGAACTAAGAGAAAATAATTGTATATCTATGCCAACTATTTTGTATATACAGATACATCAAGCAATTACTTCCCAGGATTTTCTCTCTGTTTCCCCAAATAACTATCTACAGTCAATCAATCACCAGACTTCAAAATCCACCTACTACTTTTTGACTACCTTGCCTACCAATCAACTTCACCCTCTAATATTTGAACTGGATCAATATTTGTGTTACAAATCAGTAACAACAGACAAAAGGCTAAGATGTTACTTAAGACCCAGGGATACATTTCACTTGTAGAACTGTTTTGCTTCTAAGACAAAGATCATGAATATGGATGGCTATGGGTTGATCAACAAGGATGTTTACTGCAGAGTCTCTTTAAGGTAGGAAAAAAATAAGCAACGCCATAAACATGCAGTAGTAGAAATGGGTTAAGTAAGTGCTAGAAACCCCACTTACGACATTAAAAAGTGGACTACAATGTAGTATACAAAAGGCAACTCTTTATTATAACATATCATTAAGTACCAAAATACCCAACAAGACAGACATGAATATTATAGGTGTGTTAACTCAGCAAAATATTCTAAAAGAGTCCAGTAGCCCATAATAGTATTGGGTCTTCTGCTTCACTGGCAATGTCAGTAATTGACCTGAGTCCCCTACAGCTCAACATAACAGTATGGCTTTACTTCCTATATTTCGTCTTCATACTTTTCTACTGGATGGTTAAGACCAAGGTAAAGCAGGACCTATGCAACAAGAGTTGTAACTTTTGGGTCTGAGAAGGTCAGTGAAATAATCTCAGGCTTTATCCTGAGATGCTGTACCTCAGATTGTAGA
>NW_004524582.1:19236685-19241757 GCF_000260255.1 Octodon degus
TTTGAAACTGTCTCATTGCTATTTGTTTCTCAATAAAATTATGGGGAAATAATAAATAAATAAAAGCTTAGCTACCTTAAAAAAAAGACAGACATGAAAGTAGGGAAAGTAGTTCTCATAGAGTGGTATAGTAACATCTGGCTTTTTGAGTATGTTTAGCATACATTTCAAATTTCCTAAAATGAACTCATGCTATTACTTCAAACAAAATGAGAAAAATAAACATAAAATTTGGGAGCTAAGTGTATACTTTAATCAGGTTCAAAAACAGTTGTACTTTACTTGAGTAAAGGAAATCTAAAACACAAGTCTGGATCTTCTTGGGGACAAAATGAGGGGAAAAAACTACTGAACTGATGAGAGAGATGCTGTTTCTATGGGAGGTTTCCAAGTTCGTTGGTTGCCACCAAAGGGTGAGCAGTAAAATTTTAGCTCTCCAAGAAAAAGCCATGTTCTCTTCCCAAAGCAACAAGTTTCCTACCTAAATTTATTTTTTTTTTCTCCTTTGTAGTGTCAGATGGCCACTTGCCTAGTCACAGTTGAGAAACTAGCCTGTCTAAATTCTCCAAGTTCTTGTGTACAAGTGGTCTGAAAATCACTCACTGCTCTCCTGCCATGGTCAGGCAGCTTTTGCACCACTTACATTGCAAAGCATAATTCCTAAATCTTCCTAAAAGTTTTCCATACCAATATTTTCCTAGAATCCCACCTCCACCAAAGAACGGGACATCTTAAGTGTTCAAAGGACGTCTTCAAAACCTTAGTGTACAAAATTTAAGGAGTAGGATGCCATAATTAGTAATGCTACCCCAACCATTGTGAGAAGTAAGAAATTCAATTGACAGTATTTTGGTTATGAAAAAGGCTAAACAATACCTGCAATCTCACAACATTGCCCAGGTCTTACTGTTGAATAAGCAGGTCCCATGTCTGCTACTAAGTGACTGGATAATCTTGGAAAACAGATAGAATTTTCTGTGCTCTAGATTCTTCATCAGCAAGACGAACAATTTGGATAAAAGCAGAAGACTTTGAAGGTCCCTGGTGCACAAGACTGGGGCCAAGCAAGACTGAATTTGAATAGTGACTTTGTCTCTAAACCTCTGTCTGACATTGTGTATTGCATATAACTTCACCAACCCTTCTATTCTTCACTTTAAAAGTCAGTAATTTATCTTATTGAGTAAATTTAGACAACAGGAAAAGTACTTGGCATGTAAGAATCACTGTATAGCTTTAAAATGGTTCTAACCATACAGCATAAAAAATACCACATGTTCACCACGCCATAGCCAATAGATGGCTGGCTTAATGTGGCCTCAAAACCTAAAACAAGCAAAAGCTTAATCCTTTACATAATTGATTACAGTTGACAAATATGAGTATATAATTTCCCACTCTTATAATTTAGACTCAGTAATATGGAAGATGAAAGACATAGACCTAAAGGCAAGACTAAAATGTCTTGTGCTGAAATCTGATAAGATAGAAAAAAAAAAGTCTTATGCTAAAAGCTTTAGCGATTTTCTTATGATTGGAAAAAAATACCTGATATCTAGGACAAAATAACTGACAACTTAAAAGGGAAAAAGGTTATTTTGGCTCATAGTGTGGAGAGGTTTTAGCCCATGGTCAGCTGATTCCAAGACAGGTGGGGTGGCAGATGGAAACAATTCATGATACAGCAGGAGGGAAACACAGCAAAGCTCATCACCAGGGGAATGAGATACATATATATATATATATATACAGGTCATACTGACAGTGACTTACCTCATCCCACTCCCACCAGAATTTCCTTCCCAACACCACACCACACCCAGCTATAGAATCATCAGTGCACCAATCCAATATTACATACCCACATCCTGGTATCACCCACTCATGCTACGGTATCTCATACCTGTAATCCAGGATCACACACTGTCCTGGTGGTTGGTGTCTAGTTGTCTCCCCAAAACCTCATGGGGTGGGGACTGCTAGAGTTTGAGATTAATACATGATTAAGGTTGGGATTATGGGTTTTATTGCTGCTGGGATTATGGGTGTGAGTACTTCCCCAGCTTGGGGCAGATAGCCTGAATGTAACTTAAGGGAGACAGAGAGAGACTTCCTCTCTGTAGCCATTGTTGCTGCTGCTTCATTTTGCTCTGTGAACTGCTGCCTCTGCCCTTTGCTTTGAAGCCAGCTGTGTGTGGACTGAGACTTCCAGTAACTGTGAGCTAAATAAACCTTTCCTTCCTTCATTTTGAGTGTCAGGTGTTTGTTTCAGCAAGGAGAGAAGAGTAACTGAGACACACACCCATGAACCAGTCGCCCCCCAAAAGCCCTGCTGAGTGCATGAAGCTTTGGGTACATATCTAGTTATAAGCCACATTTTGTAGGACCACATTCAGATAAAACAGCAGGTAGTAATAATCTGATCATAAATTGAGATGTGATTAGAATAGGGCCTGAAAAGATGGGTGTAGTTTGACAAATAGAAAAGGAAGAGAATGGGGGCCTGGCCCTAGCTCAGTCCTTTAAGTGGCTGCTTCCAACAAAGCTGTCAGCCTCAGGTTGCTGAAGTTAGAACCTCAGAACTCTCCCGCTGGCCAAAATTGCCCTGAAGGCATTCGAGGAAAAAAAAAAAAAAAAAAAATCCTTAGAAAAGGTAGAGAAGTCTGCTTTAATAGATGAAGTTTTACAACTTGACTGAAAATTATGAGAAACTCACAGATTTATAGTTTTCTACTTCATGCTAGTTTATAGTCAAATTTACAGTTTTTCTTTTCTCTGTTCATTATATTTTGCTTTGGATGCACGGACAAATTCCACAAGCCTCAGTTGATGAATAAAGTACTGCACAAAGTATATACTAGAGAGAAAATATCTCAAATGTTTACAGAAAGAAGCAGAGATTTGCCAGATAATCTGCAAACAATTTGAAGTCTGCTATCAAGGACTTCTTGGAAAAAGGCTTCAAAGAACTAAATATTTAATCTAATCCTTGGAATTTCAAGAGACAAGTGTTACATGGAGAAATCAGAGGAATTAGGCAATAGATCTTGCATTTGCTTTTTCAGAAATAAATTTAGCAATTTTTCCCTTCCCTAGACTCTCATATCTTTCCTTCTTTTTTACTCTACTGCTCAACAGTGATTTAATATAACCTCCTTTGTTCCAAGAATTTTCTGGGTTCAAGGGAAAAAAGACGAAATCATTGTACATCAAGGATCTTTTATCTGGTGGCTTAGGTTGGAATAACCATTGAAGGAACATAACAAAGGAAAAGGACAAATATCATCTTTAGTGATCTTATTTTTGTTAAATAGGGGTCACAAGCTACATATTAATTTGTTACTTGAATTGTAAAATTTTACTCTTGGGGATTACAAAGCTACAAGGACTTGCACCATTAAGAGGAAAACTGTCTGGTTCTAAAGGTTGCGACTTTTCCACTGGGCTTCCTGGTATGATTCTAAGTCGTGTCTGTTTCTGTCTTGTCCTCACTGTCCTTCCATTTTTATTTTGTGAGAGGAAAGTGTGAGTTAATTGCTCAAGTGATTACTGAGTACAGATTGCTCACA
Source organism: Octodon degus (assembly GCF_000260255.1). NCBI lineage: Eukaryota > Metazoa > Chordata > Mammalia > Rodentia > Octodontidae > Octodon > Octodon degus. The sequence continues at coordinate 19,240,255 of NW_004524582.1, forward strand.
GGGTGCTGCACCAGATATGGAGGTGGCAAGATGCAAACAGCACATCCCTTCTCAATTCTGAACAACGTACGAGCAACTTCACATTACACATAACACTGTTATGTGGTATGTAAGAGCTCAACTTTAGAATGGTGATACAGTAAAGCAATTTTCAGGACGTAGGCATCACTAAGTCTTACTAGTCAAGACTAAACTGGTGGCTTAGTCCATTTTCTCTATTTTTGCGAGTGTACTTCTTTGATTTAGTCATTCATTATGTTTTTTCTCACTCTTAGGTTATTTCCTCTTCTATCTTTTTAGGCTAACATAAGGTCACTGATAACAAACTTTTCTAACATAAGCATTTAAAAATTCAAAATGGAAGGTCATTTTTTACAAGGAAGATATACAAAGGTCACAAAACACATGAAAACATACTCAATATTACCAATCATTAAAGAAATACAAATCATAACCTCAATGAGACACCACTTTCTGCCAATTCAGATGGTTACTAGCTAAAGAACAGGAAATAAATATCGGTAAATTGTGGAGGAAATTGATATCCTTGTTCATGGCTGGTGGGAATGTAAAACGGTACAGCTGCTATATGAAATAGTACAGAGCTTCATATATACAGTGTATATATATATATATATATATATATATATAATATTTTATATATATGATCTCAAATTGTACTTCTCTATAACCAAAAGAATTTAAATCATAAACTCTGATATTTGTACATTAAAGTTCACAGAATCTTTACTCATATTAGCCAAAAACTAGACACACCTCAAGTATCTACCAGCATGTGAATGAATAAAAAAATTAGGTAATACAATTGATACTATTCAACCTTAAAAGGGAATGAAACCCAGATGTAATATGAGTAAATTTTGAAAACATAACAGTAATTAAAATAAGCCAGATATAATAGCACAAATATGTTCCATTTGTATAAGGTTCCTGGAATCATCAAATTCTTAGCGACAGAATGTAGAACAATATTACCAGGAACTGGGGTAGAGGGAAAGGGGAATGGGCAGTTACTATTTAATATGTATGCAGTTTGAATATGGGATAATAAGATGGTTCTCCAGAACTGTTTCGATTTTGTATTTGTTTAAGAACTAAGCAGTATTGGGCCAGGGAGATGGCTCAGTGGAATAATAAGCGCTTCCTTGGTAAGCGCAAAGGCATGAGTTCAATCCCCAGTTCTGAAAAAAAAAAAAAAAAAAACTAAGCAATATTGTAGCTAAATACTAAGGATGGATTATTTTTGTACCTGCCCTAATCTAGCAGTTTGATATATTGAACTCACAAATGATGGTATTTAGAGATAGAATTTGGGAGACAGAGTTAGTTTGGTTCTTGAGGGTAGGGACCTTATGATGAACTTTCTGGCCTTATAAAAAGACAAAGTAAGGGTCAGCCAAATAGCTCAGTGGATTAAAGTGCCTGCAAGCAAGCACAGGGGCCAGGGTTCATTTCCCGGGCCTGCCATGCCAGCCCCGCCCC
>NW_004524582.1:19241857-19258907 GCF_000260255.1 Octodon degus
TTTTTTTTTAATGTCTTTAGTACAGGGTCTCACTACACAGATCAGACTTGTAGTAATCCTTCCTGGTTTTTAGCCACCCAAGTGCTGGGATTACAGGAGCATGCCACCATGCCCAGTCTCATTCGCTGTCTCAGTGCTCCCAGGGGGTGGGGCTGGCATGGCAGGCTGGGGATCAAACCCCGGCCCCTGTGTCTGCCTAAACAGGTGCTTTAATCCGCTGCACTATCTGCCTGGCCCTAATGTTCACATTTTGTAAATAAATTTACAGTGAAAGACTTATAGCTACTAATTCCCCTTAAAAGACACCCCTTCTCTTTGAACATTTATTGTTCCTTCCACGTTCTGAAGCAGTTCTGAAAATCCTCTTCCATGAGTCTCTTCAGTTTTATGGTTGCCTCAAAGTCCTGAATCAGCTCAAAACATTCATGTCTTGTGGTCATTTGGGCTTTGAGGACGAGCTAGACATCCTGTGGTGCCTGATTCGGTGAATAATGTAGATGAGGATGGACTGCAATGATTTTATGATACTAATACTGTGATCCCAACTTTCATAGGATTAATATTACCATAGCATATCTTATGCTTATTAAAGTATAATTATCTTTAAAATATATTTAGAATTCTAGAAATATTTACCTTGTAGGAATTCAGTTATAGAAAATGATGTTGGTTTGATTTTTTTTTTTTAATCCAGGTCATGAATTTTGTATTTTATTTAGTGTTTTGTAATTATTCTTTCTAGTTTTTATTAATATGTTTCCAGTTAACTCACTTTTTTCTTCTGAAATATTGGTTTCTTTTAAGACTCTTCAATGAAATTTTCATTTCAGAGCTTATTTTCCATCTGGAGTGGCTCCATTTATTCTGGAGACATTCCTCTCATGTGTCCTCTTTAGGTTCCTGTTTCTCTAAAGTTATGAGCATTTTTATAAACAGCATTTTAAGATTCCTATTGCCTAATTGCTTCATCTCTATTATTTATGGATGTGTTTCCACTGCCTTCTTCCTTTCCTGGCTAGGCATGACTTCTTTTGCTCCTTTAGATGTGCAGCATTTTCTGATGGAATGCAAGACACAGGAATCTTACACAGTTGAATGCTGAGCGGTGGTGAGTTTGAGAATTTGGGACTTTGTCAGTGCACAGCTTACTTGCTCAACAGTTTGTTCCTTTTAAAGATTGTTTCCAAACTATTTTCTGTATACCTCTGTACCGAACATTCCCTCTAGGCAGAAAGTGGGAGTATGGTAGAGCACATTCCACACGTTTTTGCTGTTTGATGGTTCCAGCCTTTATGCTGCCTGCCTGTGGTAGTGCCTAAAAAGAGCTATTTTATGTTTCTGTCCTGTTCTTCTGGTACAAACATGGCCCCTGTTACTTTCTTAAAATTGGACGGGTTGGGAAAGATGGATGGGGGCAGACAGACAAGCAGACGCAGACACAGAGAGGGAAAAACTCACTCTGAAAATTGTCAGTGGGAAGAAGCACCGAAGCATTCGATATCATGTGACCAAAAGCCAAACACTCAAACACTCTTTGGCTATCCCAACAAAGCCAACATGAGGATGGGGCAGTGGGAAAAAATGTGACAGTCGAGAAGCGCAACAGCAAACACAGTAGATGCCAGCTCCAGGCCAAAGGCAACACAGACCGGCCCCTTCCTCTAGCCTCTTCCAGCCCCAGGCCTTACAAAACGTCCCTGTTTCTTATATCAGTTAGGGAGAAAGAGGATGAAAGAAATGTGTAACATGATAGCGAAAAGCCAAAATGACAACCACTCACACATAACATGACAATTTCTCTCCATGGTTTTATTCAGAAAATAAGATCACCATGTTTTAAATAATTATGAAAAATTGAATTTTAAAGAATTTTTCATTTTTTTAAAGAAACCTACCACATGAAATGAAACTACCCCATACACCCTTCACAAGACAAGCACTAAATTATTTCTCAAGGAAAATGTAAGGAAAAGACATTTCAAGCAATTTTCTACTTTATTTTTATACACAATTCTGAAAAGAAAAATATACTCAATTTCATTATGCAGCATTAACCATACACAAAATAGTCTAATTGGGCAAAGATATATCCAGTATTGCAATATGATTTTATCTAAAAGATATAATTGTGTATTATTTTTCCCTGTTGAGTACAGAAACCATGCCAGTAGGGCTCCTTCAAGAGAAAACAAAGTGGAAAAAAGCACCTACTGACAGAGGAGCTTAATGTTGCAGGAAAAAAATAGCTCAAAGCTGCACCACTCAGAGTGACAGCAATCAACAAAGGTTGTATAATCATTCTATTTTTTAAAATAGTAGCATCAGAACATTGGTGAGTAGATTTTGCTATAAAATAAAACTTCTAAAGCATGTATTTTTCAGGCTTTCATACAGGGCCAGACAAGAAGTTAAGCTGTCCTTGGGAGTCAGCAGTTACCATAGAAACATTTACAAGTTGATCTTTCCATGCTTAGAGGTGCTTTGCATTCAGGCCATCTAAGGTGAGGCAAATCCTCAAGAGACAGATGCAGGCAATGCCAGTTAATTAGAATATTACAGAAGCACCAGAAGGGAAAGAAAGAGGGAGGGTAGAGTAATGGCCATTGAATTATGAATTAGTTCACTTCAGACATAAAAGGTAGTATCTTAACCATACTAAAACCTCAGATTTGCTTTGCCCATATCCCATGTTAGTTTGCACACTCAGAAAGTCCTACATGTCATTTAGTAGGTGTTTGCCTTAGACAACAGGTCTAATCTCTCTGAAAGTTCCTATCATCATCTATAAAGTGGTGATTCTTATTCCAACTCTGCAGGAGATTTGGAGATTTGAAAAGGGGAAATACTTGTAGAGCACCTAACATACTTCCCTTGATATTACAGGTGTCCAACGATGTGAGAGCCTTTCAATAAATCAATCAACTCTGTAAGACTTTGCGCTGGTCAGATAGCTCAGCAGATTAAAGCACCTGCTTCTGCGATACAGCAGCAGGGTTTCGATCCCCAGTATGCCATGCTGGCCCCACCCCCGGGGCATGCTGCTACTGCGATTGAGACTGGATGTGGTGGCATGCACCTGTAATCCCAGCTCTTGGGAGGCCAGAAACAGGCAGACCACTACAAGTCTGATCTGTGCAGTGAGACCCTATAGACCTTGTACTACACACATACCAAAAAAGAAATTCTGAAAAAAAAAGAAATTCTTTAAGACTTAGCACACTCCAGGAGAATAGTATGTATAATGAGTCTCCCTACCCTATTCTTGTTTTTAAATCTCTACTAGCGATTCATAAAATATTAAACTGCATCTGATTTCTATGTGGCCTCTCACCTACTCAAACAGAGTACTTAACATAAAGAGATCATGGTAGTTGAAGACTGGTATGTCCTATTTAATAAAATATCCTCATATACAGAGAAACAACATTCCAGATAACTTAATACAGCTAATATATTAATCATTAAAATATGGGCTGAGTATAATTCAATTATTTGAATGATTCAGAGGTAACTTTGCTTATTTTAGGGCAGGGATTCAGAAATAATCATTTCACAGAAGGGTTGGAGGGCCAATTAGCCAAATTGGTTTGAGGAGGCAGATGGAAGAAATGGATTTGTAAATAATTTTTGAGAACTCGCACTTCATAATGTGCCACTATCTTCTCTATTGGGCAATATGTAGAAGGCGAAGGTAGGAAAACAAACCACGCTGGTTCTGGTGTGGGATAAGCTCACTAGAGGGGATGAGAGGAACAAAACAGATGACAGCCCCCCAAAGTTGTCAAGGCAGTGACAAACAGAAGCACAGAGATAAGTAGGCATGAGGTAGGGACATCGTAATCCAGCTCGCAGAGGTGTCAGGAAGAGCCTGACTCATCTACATTAACCATAACTTGGTGCACAAGATGACAGTCCTGGCCAAAAGATTTCATTTTGTCTGCACAACCTAGAAATGAAAGTGATATTCTCTAGCCACATGGGTAGTTTGCTTCTGCAAAATCTTTTTTTTTTTTAATCTCTTATTTATTTATTAGGTACAAGGTCTCACTACTCAGCTCAGACTCATAGTGATCTTCCTGTTTCAGCCTCCCCAGTGCTGGGATTACAGGTGTGCACCACCACACCCAGTTTTGGTGGCCAGCTCAGTGCCTGGGGCCAGCAGGCATGTAGCACCAGAGATGGAACTCAAGTCCTTGCACTTAAACCGTTGATCTATCTCCCCAGCACTGCGTCTATAAAATTAAGACACCAGCTACTCTTTAGCCTTCTCTCCTCTCATTTTTGAAAAGAGACTTTCTGTAAGAGTTGTCCAGAGCACCTGACACTCTTTGAAGAAGCATCAGGGACCCTGGCTTCCAAGCTTTTTAAGACATTCCCTTTATATACTCACTCTTAGCGAGTGTATAAATGTAAGGGACTCAGAGAAATGCAGGGGCGAAGGCAGGAAGCTTCTAAATGGAGGCAGGAACAAAAAGTAGGAATCAATCAAGACTGTCAGATGCCCCCCACCTTGACAAACTGACAAGCTGAGATATGAATTCCTATTTTTCATACTCTTCACTGGAGAAGGGTCTACTCTGCTGTATTAACTTACAACTCTGACACTCCCCAGCTCATTGTCTTATGATACCTTGTTTCTCAATCAAATAGGCTAACAGTTAGGATTCCTATACACTTGTCCTAGAAATTGTTATGGCTGAGACAATGCTGTGCGTTCAACAGATTTTCTATTTCTAATTAAATAGAAATTGTAAACTTTTCAATTTCCTTGGCCATTGCAACAAGGTAATATATATATATACGTTTTGGCCAATGAGTCATAGCAAGGATGACATGTTAGGCCTGGCTATGTATAAGTTTGATGAAATTGCACACTCCTCTCTGTTCTCCACCTGAAAGCTTAGAGGATACACATCTTAGTATGGCTAAAAGATGGAGAGGACTCTAAGTTACGCCAGAGTCCATGTAAAGGAAAATGAACACAGTCAAATCACTGTGCCAACCGGTGCTGAGTAGGCTGACAACTGCAGCCAGTCAATGTATTTGTTTCCAACCTCAGCTACAATTTTCTGCTTCTGATCTTTTCTTCTGCTTTCAGATGTGGGACATATTCCTAGTAGTTTAAGAATTAGCTCAGTCTTTATCAACCGACCTTGTGACTTCCTCTTTTATTTCTCACAATTATTGTATGTGGATCTCGCAGAGAAATAAGGCACAATATTGGCTTTGCAAAGTACTTCACTGTGTGGCACATAGAGTAAATGAAAATATTTTAGATGGCAAAATAATGCAGATATATGAGGTTGTGTTTGAATGATGTTAACCATCCAGGGAAGTTCAGCTCCCTCCAAATCTATTCAGCTTCCTTGAGGTAAAAGGCAATAGATACCACAGGATATCTTTTATCAATTCATAGCATCCAATACACCAAGGTTCATTGCCTGGGACATCTTGAAAAAGAAGAAACATTCAAGCAGAGTCATACACAGTAGAATCACCTTGATTCTACTTATTTACTCTAAAATACTAAACTTTTTGCAGGATTTTCTTGTAAGGCAGCATACTGGCATGCTAAGTGAAGCTGATGAGTGGGTTATGTATCAGACCGTCTCACCATTCTTCACAATATGCATCATTTGCAGTTAGATGAGGGCACTGAAGCTCAGAGAGGCTGAGGAATTTTCCCATGGCCAAGTGGTTTTGTGAGACTCTGCACTGGAACTCAAGTAGGTCCAACTCCAAAGTCATATGGCCCTTATCAAAATGAATTTCTCTATCAGCAAATCCAGAGCAGTCATACTAATCCAACCTAATGGAAGGTATTACATATATTACAGTATTTATTTCAACTCCTCATTATACTCTAGCTCTTCTCAATTCTCAGAAGATAAAAATTTGCAGCCACTGAGAAGTAATACCCTACAGTATAATAGAGATCTGCCTGAATTGTAGTACAAAGGGTCAAGCTTAACACTAAAGAATAAGGCCTAATTCTAAACAGAATTAGAACTGAATCATCCACCTCAGAAGAAGCGCTCAGTCCAGAAAAAAAACAGAATGAAAATCCAGGGAGAAGGTCAAACATGAAGAAATCAAACGCTAGTGAGAGGAGAATATTCAATCCAGATGGAGAGCCTTGACTCCAGATCATTTCAAGGCTAAAGACAGGCAGCTAAACTGCTGGAGAAAAGAAGGCAAAAGTCTGTGGAAAGAAACACAAAAGGACAGATCAAATCTCCCTCTTCCATAGAGGTAAACATGGGAATCAGCTATTCTAGAAGAGCCTTGAGAGGTATGGAATCTCAGTGAAGATAAGGGGAGCAGCAACATGTTAGTCCTTCAGTTAGCCTGATGGAAACTTTCTGAATTAGAAAGACTCAGCATGTATCAGATGACAAGATGACATAACACTCATCATTTGTCTTTCAGTAACATCACCACCACCACCACCACCCTCATCAGTGACAGAGCCAGTGTGACTCTATGGTCCTAGGTTCTTCCTCTTTCTTCCTGTCTTCAGCCTAGCTCCATTTTACTCATTCCCTTACTAGAAATCAGAAAAAGAATTTTTGAAAAGCTTTGACAGAGTCATCCTTTGTCTTAGACCTTCTTTCATGTGTTTCACCTTTTTCTAGAAAAGCACAGTGGTTTTCTCTATAGAATCATCATTCCAGCTAGGTAAGAACCCACTCTGGTTAATAAACATGAAATCTACCATGAGAAAAATGAATTTATTCTATTATCCTAACCTAAGAGATGGATTAAAATTTGACACATAACCCAATCCAAACAATGAAAATCACATGAGAAATTTTTAAATACTATTGAAAATGAGACCCTTGACTCTAGAAAGATAAAATAATGAACATACAATGAATATTTTGATACGATAAACACAAAAACTTCCTGAGGATAAACTAGAAAAAAGAGGGAGTACAATGAGGGAGCATATGCCTATACTCCCAGCTCTTGGCAGGCTGAGGCAGGAGGATCACAAGTTTGAAGGTAGCCTAGATGACACAGTGAGACTCTGTCTTAAAAACCAAAATTAGAAACAACAGAGAAAATGAAATGAATGAAAAGATGAACAAAATAGGTTGCAAATAAACCTTAAGCACCTAAATCCAACTGTGCCTGGGGATGTTACATTTTACTTTTAGCTGTGAGCTATTAAACATTCCCCTATTTTCTCAAGCTAATGCAAGTTAAGATAGTGGTAATCACTCAAACTGTGGTTAGACCACTGTCAGATCTGTCAACCAAGACAGCCTACACTTTCACCTCCATTGTGAGCAAATTTTAGGCATGATGTTTTCTGACTATAAGTCCCAAACTCGCTTTCTAAAAGACTTTATTTTTGAAATCTTGCAAATGTAAATTCCTTGCCTGCCTTTTTTGAGATATAAATGTATTCCACATAACTCATGACTGCCTTTCTCCAAGACCCAGCAGTGATTCCTTTGAAACTCAGCCATCAAGTCCCTTACTCTCCCTGTCTCTGTAGAAGGCTAGAGACATAACTTCGAGATATATATATATATATATATATATATATATATATCCCAGGTTCATTAAACTCAAGGACACTACCACTGAGCTCCACCTCTTTTCATTTTTTATTTAGAGACAAACTCTAATTTGCCCAGACTGACCTCAAACTTGCAATTTTCATCCCTCAGCCTCCTGGGTTGTGCACCCCAGAACTTAATTAATGGGTGGAGGTCAGAAAACTCAGATGACCCAGACACATGGACCAGTGTCTCCCAGTGTCATCCAGCACTTTTCCATGAATTCAACCCAAACCTTATAAAGTCTTCAACTTATTGCTTCAGCAAGTTGAGTTCAACTTATTCCCTCTGTTATGTCTTCTTTTATTACTCCATATTTGCTGTACCTAATGTTTACATTCCCTGTCTGGATTTGGTACATGTAAATAACACATGTTAAAAGATTTTTCCCTGTTTGTTTTACTCCAATTTTTCTTTGACACTTGGTTTACACTGGAACTTCTTTTTGTCCATGACACTGCTATTCTTTATTTAACAAAAATCATGTCACAATTTTCTCTTTATAAATAAAAATAACATAGAATTTTTAATATTTATTTTCTTATAAATTCTTAAGTTTTTTAAGGATTTAGAGATCTTTCTTCTACAAAATGCTTTATGAAGATTTTTCATCTATCCCTGCTTTCCTTTTCATGCCTAAGGGAGTCTTTCTAAATTATCTTGTTGCTTTCCAGAGTTGCCCCACAGCAGAGCTGTGCATCACATGTTTATCCCATATTTGCAATAAAAGACTAGGCCATTGATTCTAACCCATTTAAACTCTTCTGTTCCTTTTTAAATAAAACATGGAAGAGGAGGAGAGTAAAGAAGAAGAAAAGTGAAAGTGAGGAAGCACAGGTACTGAGAGGGAGAAGGAAGAGGACAGAAGGAAGAGAAGGAGAAATGGATGATGAAAAGGAAAGAACAGAAAGTAGAAATTAGGGGAGAAAGAAGTGTAGAAAGAATATGTGGAGGAAGTAGTGAAGGCAAAGAAGAGAAAGACAGAAAGGTGATAGATAATAGACAGATAGATAGATGATAGATAGATAAATAACAGTGTATCAATAAGACAGCAGTTGGAGCACCATGACAATATTAATAAGATTTCCTGTTGCTGGGGTAAATTTATCAACATCCACAGCTTAGGAGGAGACATTTCTTTAGCTCACAGTTTCAGATGGTTCAGTCCATGGTTGGCTGGCTCAAATCATTTCAGAAGGGCATGTTTTCACAATGCTTCTTGGTTTTTGAAATCCAGGAAGCATAACAGAGGAACAGCGCCACAAAGAAGGGGCCAAAGACCAGGTACAGATCCCAGAGTCCTTCTTCTTCAAACCACCCACACAAACCAAGCAATGGGCTTTCCTAGTCCGCTGAGCAGCTCTCCGGGTGTTCAAGTGGACAATCTACTTTAACCATCACCATGCTGATCTTCTACTAAACAATTCTCCGAGAAAAGCAGAATCTTTCATTTCAAAATTAATAATGACCTAATGTAGGGCAAGGATTAAATACAGAGTACTGGCTTCAAATTGGGCATACCCATCCCTCCTAATGAAGTGCTGGTGCTTAGGAATGTTCCTCAGATCCACTGATGTAAGAACTATGGGAAAGTCACAGGGCTAGGTCCTTGGCTGATCTTGTGATCTTTGTTCACTTCGTCATATATGTGGCTTTTCACATAATCCTCAGTACTGACTTCCCTTCCCAACTGTCCAGGTAACTGACATTTGTTCATGCATTGACTTGACTCTGGTCATTGAAAAAAGATAGGTTTCCCATCCTCTTTTCAGCTGCTGGCGATTGCTTCTGTCTCTTTTCACAGAGCAGCTCAACATAGCACTGTTCCTCAGCCATTTCTAAGCAGGACAACATTTGTAGTTATTGAATTCTCTACTAATTTTTATGTGATTAGGAGTATATGTTTAATAGATGCCAAAATTGCAAACATATACCACCAAATCAATGTTTCACATGGAAAATAAAGACACTTTTGGAATAATACCTAGCAGGAAGTATTTTATAAAATAGATTTAGAGAAATGGGACCCACCCCTAGACAATAGGTCCACCCCTCCCCAGACTCTACAGTACTACAAATATATAATGTGGCAGTCAAGAGGGTCACAGCAGGCTTTTCCAGTGATGCAATAATCACCTGGAATATTTTGAAAATAATAATAGAGTTCACACTTCAGCTGGGCCTTGGAGTGTGCCAGTTGCAAGATGGAGGTGAGGAACTAAGGAAGGAGAAGGCAATGATGGCAGAGGAAGGGGAGAGGAAGGGGAGAGGAAGGGGAAAGGAAGGGGAGAAGAAGGGACCCTGAAGTTCATAGGACCTGGAAAGAAAATAATATGCAATGTATAATACCCAATGTAGACTTCATGATTCAAGTTGGAGCTTAGTCTGTATGGATAAAGAGACAGAAGGAATAAAATGCAAAGCAGTCCTCATTCATTTCTATAAGCATTTATTGAATTATTGCTATATAGAAGACTTCCTAATTATTCAGAAAAGTTATAAAAAACCAATCAATCATGGTTTCTATCTCTGGATTTCATCAAATTTCACTGAAAGTAATTTATTTTTATGGTTCACAAAAGTCTTTCATGTATATTCTTGTGAATTTCTCAATATTTCCTCAAGAAAAGTAAATCATATATTAAATTTTCTACCTTAAATACAAATATACCGAGGTCTAGAGACATTAAATGATCCATCCAATTTAGTAATCAGGAGAGCTGGTCTATAAGTCTTGTGATTTCAAATCCAGCCATCTCTTCTAGATTTCACATGCTGTTGCTTTTTAGGAAGCTTGGCTACCAGACTGACTAATACCACCAAAACAATTACTTACAAACCATCATCCTTGCTGGCCCCACCCCCAGGGCATGCTGAGACAGTGATTGAGACTGGGCATGGGGGTGTGTGCCTGTAATCCCAGCTCCTGGGAGGCTGTAAACAGGCAGATCACTATGAGTACGATCTAATAATGAGACCCTGAACACCCTGTAGACCCTTCCCTAAAATACAAAACAAAACAAAACAAAACTGTCATCCTGTCAATACAGTAGTCCAAACATAATATTGATGGTGGTTGTTTATGAAGTATAAAAACCACTGTTGGCCTTACTCTAATGTTCATCATACCACCAAGACAGAATTGGTGACAGAATAGGCTTCCAACCCTTACATAAGACAACTTATTTTCAAAGCACATTAGTATGCATCAATACTCAATTTTCCACATTCATTGGTAGAGATCTAGTATAAGCTACTGTTTCTGTAATATAGAGGAAACTAAAGCACAGTGAAGACTCTGCCAGTAGTGTAGGTGTGAGTTCTAGATTTCCCAATTTCCAGACTACTTCTTTATTGGTTAAAACTCCTCACTGAAAGGTGAAAGGTATTCATGTGGAGGTGGGTATTCTGGAGCAATTCATTCTCTATGCTTTTTTTTGTTTGTTTGTTTTTTTAATACAAATGGGTGAAACATTTGCTGCTTCCATATGCAGGGTAGACATTTTCAGATCCATCTCTCCCTGCCTGTTATAGTACTATTTTCCCAGAAGATCATAAAACTTCAATGACTTAAGTTCACACTGCTCAGAAGAACTTGGATACAGAACATCACAACTTACTATTCACCCCTTCAGGATCTTAATAGCTGTAAATAGCAAACACACAATGGGCAAAAACTGTACAAATTTCACATTATAAGGTTTCTGGGAATGTCATGTGTCACCTCATGACAGGTCAAAACAAACATCATCAGCAGTTCAATGGATGTATGTTGAGGTTCTTAAAACCTCTTCAACTTAAGTGAGTCCCACCTGCAGCTTTCATGCAGTCTATCCCGGGGACCCGTGGCCTCGGCCTGGCTTCTAGGGCCAGGGATCTCAGAACATCCACTTCACCGTACTGCTTTGGATAGCACCTCTCTCCAAGCCAGAAGACAAACAGAAGAGCTTTCCATGCTCTTATTTGCTCCATTGTCCTTTCCTCCTATAAAGCCCAGCTCCCTTGGAGCGTATTGCGATACACCAGCTTGTGACTTCTCTTGGTGGCTTCATTATCTTCCAGCTGCTCCCTTTAACTTATTGTTAACTTTAGTATCTGGCTTACTACCTCCCCATCTCTAACTATTCCTCTCTTGCAGTTCTGGAAGCTTCTACAGGCATACAAACAATTCATCAAGCACTGTAGATTCAGTTCTTTGACCTCACTAGCTCTTCTCTGTCATTCCACTTTAGCTGTCCATTCCCATCATCCAAATCCTAATCCATGTGCTCAGCAGTGTCTGCCCCTTTTCCATAAACTCCAGCCCAACAACCAACAGCTTAGGTAGCTTTGCAGTTCCTTTGCTCTTGTACTTAATTCAAATGTGCCTCTGACCACAATGGGACTTTGAATTACCCCACACTGCAGTACTCCAGCCCTCGTTGAATCAGGAAATTGAGCCTCCCCTGAGTGTCTAAACTGCACTCCCTTGCTAGCCAGACTCAAATGGACACACTCAATACTGCCTGTGTCCACTGTGGTCCCCTAATACATTCTGTTCCCCACCTTGCATGATCACTATTGCGCATCTTCTCTCACCTCAGATCCTTGGTACTTCTTCCACGTGACTGTCTCTAAACAATTAGTATATTTTTATTGGGCAAGTTGAACAAATTCATCTTTTCCTCCACCATCTTCCCCAGAACTCATGGCCATGTACTCTATTTCTTTTCTTATTATAATGAAGGAACATCACATTTTCTTTAAATTCGTTCTTGGATATTAAAACCTCCCCGTTATTATCACCTCGCAGCCTTTGATTCCGGAATGTTTTCCCACACTTACAGCTTTACTGATTTTGCTCTTTAGTTCTGATCCTTCCCAGAAGAGCATGTACATGACATCAAAGCCACTCACTGAAGAAAGCCTTATTTTCCCTGTACATTCACTCTAGCTACTATTCTATTAATTGCCACTTCTTAAACTAGATTTCTTCAAAGGCATTATCAGTATCAATTTATTCAAATCAGATTTCCTATCACTCCATTCAAATGGACCCTCATCAAAGGCAACTCTGACTCATGTTTTACCAAAACCAATGGCCAAATTCTCTGTTCTCTTCTTACTCAAGCTTTCAGGAACATTTGAAACGGTTGATCCTACTTTTCTATGGAATACTTTCTTCTCAGGATCCTTCCATAGATTGAATTATGCTGCCCCCAAATGCATACACTAAGGCCCTATATCTCCCTGGAATTATAGTTGGAGATGAGATTCTGGGGGGCTTATTAAGATTAAACTAGATTACAACCTAATAATCCAACAGGCCAGGAGTCGTTAAGAACGATGAAAAGATACCAGTAAGTCTCTCTCTGTCTCCATCTCTCCATGTCTCTCTCTCCCTCCCTCCTTTTCTCCCTCACTCACTCCCTCAACCCACTTTCCTCTCTCATCCCCCTTCTCCAGTAATCAGAATGTGACTGTCTTTGGAGATGGAGTCTTAGGTAAATGACGCTATCTGACTGGGCTCTCATCCAGTATGGATTTAGCTTTATGAAAACCAAAGCAGGAAACAGACATGTTAGCAAACACAGGAACAATACCCTGAAAACATGGCAGAAGGTGGCTATTGATAAGCCCAGAAGAGATACTTCCAAAACACCTACGTTGTCCTTGAACCTCAAGCCTCAAGAACTGAGATTAGCTCATTTTCTGTTAATCCCTCGGTCTGTGCCATCATGGGAGCTCTAGAAAGCTCATATTCTAGTGCACCTAGTTTGGTGTATGGACTCTTCCCTCAATCAGGGGTTTCCACTGCATATAGTTGGTCTACACTCTTAAAGCATTAAATGGAATATTTCAGAAATAAACATCTTGTAACTCTTAAATTACTTGCTGTTCCGGGTTACATGATGAAATCTTGCAGCATGCTAGCCTGTCCTGCCTGCACTATAAATCAACCTGCTGGGTATCAGGTCTATACTGCAGCCTCTAACTTAGCTCTTAGTCACCTAGAAGCCACCTTGCATGTTGGTCACCAAAGCTATCATCGTAGAATCATAGTTCTTATCTTCAAGTTACCCATTTTCTATAGATGACTTTTAGTTTTTAAAGAAAATATAAAGTAATAAAAAAAATTATAAATGATACAGAACTTCACTAAACAAAATGATAGGAATTCAACAATGGCTGTTATATTGCATATTGCTGTCTTCAAATTAGTTGTTCAGATTACCAAATATAATCATGCAAAATTGGCCAAAAATTATAAAAGATTAAAAAGGAGAGAGAGAAAATAATTTAAGCATTAACTGCTTCTTTCAGTAGACCAGCAGAAAACAGCAGTACAATCATCCAAACTACCCTGAGTGTTTACAGATGTATTTACTTTTTCTTCCTTCTTGTAACCCATATTTTATGGAACAATGACCATAAAGATCAAGAGTACTAGTAATTCCAGCAATTTTATTATAGCCTATTATAATTGTTCTATGTTATATTTAATAATTGTTGTTTATATCTTACTCAGGTGCTAACTTATAAATCAGACTTTATCATTTATAAATTAATCTTTATCGTAAGTTAATCTGTACATATAGAAAAAAATTCACACACAGAAGATTTTTCTAGCCCCAGTTTTAGACATCCATGGGGAGTCTCAGCACATGCCCCTTATGAATAAGTAGAGACTGCTATATATTTAAATGTGAAATTCTTTATAGGAAAAATGTATTTTAATGGATCCTCTATACATAGATGACTATCAGTTTAGTACCTAGAGTCCGAGCCCTTTCGGGATGGGTTCTGATGCACAGCAGTTGGTAACGTCTCCAGTTAGATATATAGCAGGCATCACCAACATAATATAGTCAGAACAGGACATTTTGCATTTTCTCCCAAATACATGAAGCACATAGGATGACCATCCATCAAATCTCTCAGAGCAAAAGCTGAGGAGATATCACTGAGTCATTTTTCATCCACCACCTAGGGAAGTTGACTGCTTCTCGTTATATTTGCTGCTGATGCAGACCAGCATCTCAGCTTGCCTGACCATGGCTTTACCTCCCCACCATATCACTCTGCTCACTCCCAAACACCCACACACAGGGGCAGACTTAAGGACCAGTGACAGTGTGAGTCTGATTGTAGCACTCTCTTCCTTGGAACCCACCAGTGGCTTTTTTACCTCCTGATAGGTAAACATGATGTGGCTTGCCTCTTCCTCTCCAGAGATGAGCATTTGTCCTGTTTGGCCTTTACAAATTGAGAGGATCTTTATTATCAAAACATAGCATTTCTTCCACTGACTGATATTACATTTGCCAGCACTGAAACTTAATTACTTTCTTGCATATTTTTTTCCCCTGAGTAAGATAAAAGTTCCTGGGTGGTAGGACTCTTTCTAGCCCCTGTATTTGGCATACAGTATGCCACTCATATATTGTTTATTCTTTGGTCTACAAGGCAGTATTTCAAAATGCAGTTTCTGAGTGAGCTGACTCTTTTCTAACCCAAATCTCAAACTTTCAGAAGAGTGTCTATGTCTGGCCAGCTTCATAGATGGCCAGAGAAAGCCTTGCCTTACATACTGCCACATGTAGGACAGATAAACACAGTTAGGGAACCAGACCATTGGCACTGGAAGTGCTGACTGCTCTTAGTCAGACACAAGTATGATAAAAGGAATTCGCTGTGTGTGGAGGCAGGGTTGGAGGGGCAGCGAGAAAGATGGAATGTTTCCTGTACCTCAGTGAAGGAAATCAAAGAGAGGTGTGTGTCTCCAGTGGAAAGACAGTCCCAGTGGAGAGCTGGGAGACACTGAGTGAATTACACAGCCTCTTTTTTTTTTGGTGGGGGAAGTAAACCAATAAACTGTACTACACCTCAAAGGGAACAGAACAGCCACATCCTCATGGGCTGTGGTCAAGATGCATAGATTGGAGGAGAGAGAATTCACCTCCTCCAAAACCTCTTCCTCCACCAAAATCAAGGTACCCAGCCAGGATAGTCTTTCTCTTCCCATCTTTTGCAATTTCTAACTACCTGGTAGTCCTTGTAGTAGCACAGTGGGAGGCATAGGTATGGGGTGAGAGATAGACAAAAGAAGAAAGGTGAATCTAACATGTGATGACTTCAAGGGTAAGTTTACAGTGATTATTTTTCAAACTGATTTGGATATACTGTCATCTGCATTGCCTCTACAAGAAATTGATATGGTAGATGAAATCAGAAAGCGAATAGCCCCTGTGATGGGAGAGCTTCTGTAAGATTGCATTTTAATCTATCTTCCTTCTCTTTTGGACAGAAACGTCTTTTGAACAAAATAAAAATGAATGTATACTAAAAAGAAAGAAAGAAGCTTTCCAAATAGAACATTGCATATGGGAAAAAATGATCAGGATCACTCCACTCCCCCATAAAAGCTGACCTGTCATTTGGAGTAAGCTTGCTTTGTTTAAGCTAGAATTTGCATCTTAGTAGAAGCTCACAAGCATGTAACCTGTGAGGGGATGGTTGCCATGACAACATTAATGAGCCTGTCCTATGACCAAAGATATCTTACGGAGACTATGTTTGTGCTCCCACTTATTATCATATTGGTTTCTGTTTTTTAGATAAGAAGAGCTGAAAAATCACCCTGGCAGAAGGAAATATTTATTAATGGCCTCAT
This sequence comes from Octodon degus, assembly GCF_000260255.1. NCBI lineage: Eukaryota > Metazoa > Chordata > Mammalia > Rodentia > Octodontidae > Octodon > Octodon degus. The sequence continues at coordinate 19,258,079 of NW_004524582.1, forward strand.
AGCGAGGCATTTTAAACTTGGAAAAAGAGCAGAACTTTACAACATTAAAAACAAAAGTCTGTAGAAAAATCAGTTGGATTAAAAAGTGTCTTGTGTTTATAACAGGCTACTGCAATAAAACTAAGGTCTGTTCAGTAACACAGTATTGGATTTAACATTAGTCTAGTTTGGACTGCTATATATGCTTACAGAATGTTTTTCACTGAAGGATTTCAACACGCTTTTATTTGATACTTACATTGATAATCTTTCCTAAGCCTGTTAATTAAACAGTAAATATTTATCAGGAACTATGCAATTAACACATAGTATATCCCTGTCATTCAGGCTGTTTAAATCTAACATAGGTTTTCGGCCTTAGGTCAAAATTCAGAAAGGTGATGTGGAGTTGTTCTCCTGGGGTCACTCACTTGTAAACTCCACACGAGGTAAAGGCGGCCCTTTCTGACCATTTCTCCTCTCCTCACCGACACCACTCCCTCGTCCACCGAGGAGTTCAGCACAAGAGCAAGTCTCTGCTCTCAAAAAGATTTTAATCCAGTCAGATCCTGAGCATAATCACTTAAGAGAAAATCTAATTGAGTCTTGATACCAAGATGAATTTATACCCCAACTTTCTAGATATTCTTCCACAATGCATACATTATTGTCATGCTTTCATTGTCAGAAATAAATTCCTAATAAAATCTGACTAGTTGGACCAGAACACCCTGAAGCTGGATTCATCCCTTTCAAAAGAGCACTATCGTGTCATAAAAGCTATTGAACAAGAAGCCAAGAGAGCATGTCTAGATAATTCTACACTGAAAAATAATTTAAACAGAGTAGC
>NW_004524582.1:19260367-19261644 GCF_000260255.1 Octodon degus
CTGCTTGCAGGTGCTGTAATTCTCTGAGCTATTTGGCTGGCCCTTAGGCCCTTTTACTCCTATAGAACCAGTATTTTCAGAAGGGTCAGAGTATTCATCAATGCTTACTGTAGAAGACTGCAGACATCTGTGTGTGTTGGAGACCCAAATGATCCAGTCTGTGGCTTGAAGCCCTCTGAAAATCCATACCAAAGAAAGGTGCAAGGGCCAGCGGTGGAAGCTAGAAAGCCTATGCCAGCAGGGTGAAAGACCTGTGCCACGAGGCTGAGGGATCTGTACCTGAAGCCAGGAGAGGACTTCCAAGATGAAGGCTGACTCTTTCCTGAAGGAAGACAGCCACCCAAAGCTGCCTTGGTTGAAGAAAAACCACCAAAAAGCAGTTTCTTTAGTAAAAGGATGCAGTCTTCCCCTCCCATTCTTCTTTTTGCCACTCCAGCAAAAATCCTCAGCTGGTTCTTCCACGCCCAGAACCACACTGACTCAGATCAGCTGGGTGTTCTCATGCCAGTTGGCCATGAATGGGTCCACCATAGTGACCTTCATATTTTTCATAAATTTAAATGACATGCCTTGTGATAGCTAAAGATCTCAATTATTTATAAGGTAAGAATGTAGACTTGGGGGGTTATATTTTCAAGTTTTTTTTTACAACTCTAACCTCCAATAAACATCTTTAGAATCAGCTTAATTAGCACTAATAGCTACCACCACTTAATGCTGGGTGAGGACAGCCAGGCACCTTTTCAGGTGTTTCCTCAGAATTAGCTCACTTCAGGTCCCTAAAAGCCTTGAGATGTGGGTTCTCCCGTCATTTCCAATCCTTAGGTAGGGAAACTGAGGAATAGAGAAAGACATTTGTATGAAGCTCAGTGGTTACGTAAGAGAGTGGGGCTATGCATGTAGCCTCTCTGGTCAGATTGGGAAACCCCTGAAGCATTTCAGTAGAAGGTCTGTTCATGCATACTGAATCAGTCACATTTTGTAACTTGCCTTTACCAAAATTTCTATCTCTGTCTCTTGTGCCATCTAAGTTTTCTTCTCCTGATTTTTAAAATGAAAAAAAAAATTGTAGGATATGAGGTTATGCTTGGATTCAGTTGAATGATGTACAGGAATTTTCTTATAAGGAGCGACTGTGACATCGCCTCTGAAAGGGTCCTCATTTTTTCCATAAACCAAGGGAGCCTGATCCACGGCACCGGTATCCACAGCCTACAGTCCACTCAACTACACAGGCACATTTGCTGTTGCTGAAAGGACATGCCTAGCAGATGTAT